>NC_047532.1:61318506-61647229 GCF_012275295.1 Melopsittacus undulatus | reverse complement strand
CTTGTCTAACAAATGGGAATATATATGGGATTCAGTAACTTGGTCTAGTAAGTAATTTATTTCTTGGAAAAAGTCAGCAATCTATGATTGCTAACTGTACTATGGTTTACATGTGGAAACATGGAAAGTATGCAGCACATAGTGGATAATGCAGCATGCTCCTTTAGTGATTGCAGTAGTCTTTTCTGTACTTCCAAAGGGATCTGCTGGGGTCACAGGCAGAGCACAGAGAACAGTACTGTCGTTGCTCTTAGTGATTTATTTTCCTCCTGATTTAAGCAGGATTATGAATTGAGGTTAAATGGTACATCTCTTTAATCCCTATTGTGGGTAGTCTCAGGACAGATATGTATGTGTCAGGAATTCTTAGTGGAGTCCTTGTTTAGCATGAATGAGAGCAGAGGGGGCTGTACCTCTTGACCTGCTCCAAAGACATTGAGAAGTGTTGAGTGCACTTGTTCCCTGGGTTGACCTGGGTAATCCTCTGTAGGTGTAGCACAGTTTTTTTCTGCCAGGCCAGCATCTCTTTGGGAGGCTGTCCTAAAGCATGATTAACAAAAGCTATTTTTTCAGTGTTTCTGCTCCAAGTTTAAGCAGGATTTGAAGCAAATGCTCATTTATAAGAAAAAGGGTTGCAATCCCTGTTATTTGTCTTAAAATATGTATTAATAAGTCATATGTATAGATATGTATGTATGTACAAGTATGTATGTATATTTCCATGTATAAATGCATACACATATGCACACATAAATGTGTGTATGTGTCACTGCTGTTATCGTCACTCTGATTCCAGGTATCAAACCTATTGAGTCTCAGTCTGGCTGTCAGGAGCTGGTGTGACTCTGACATGACCCTGACTGGGAGAAGTCAGAATGTGACTGGGGCAGGTGACTTCCTGGGCCAGGGCAGCATGAGATAGCACTCGACCATAATAAAAGAGGCTACAACATAATCATCTGTTACTCTTGCTCCTGTGTTGTGTTGAAACCTGGCATACAACATGATTTGGAATTTCTTTTGTGTTTGCTGAATACAGTAGTATGCAGGATCTTATACATTACGCATGACGATCTGTTTTTCAAATAGAGGCTGTCCTGGATTTAGATTTCCCAGTCATCCTTTCTGCCCAAGCATATGTGCACAAAACACTGCTTTGCAATAAGGTAGACTCTATTAATTTATGACTTTTTTTTTCTCCTTGTTATGCAGTTGATTCCTGTATAAAATAGGTGTATTGAGTCAATATGATGATGAATATGCCCCAGGTTATCTAGACGAAGCATGTATTTGCTAACACAAGAAACTATAGCTTCCAAGAGCAACATTCATCGAAGTGTATTCCCTCCAGTGGAAAAAGGACTGATAACATAGGTTTCCACATCTCTTGGGAGCTCATTTTATGACCTGTCTTTCTACAAGCTTAGAAGAGTTTGTCTTTTGTGCATATGTGAGTTTCAACAAAAAAGTGTGCTCTATTCCAGCCATACTATCAGAAATACAGAAACATGTCTTATCGTGCTAGAGTGAGCTGTTCAGCACAAAATTGAACTCTAGCCAACTCCACCTCTCAACACTGTCTTAAGAACAGCTTGGATCTGGTTTTGCATTTCCTTATTAGACTTGTATTGTGATTACACAGGCCTAAAATGAAATGCAAGGAAAAAAATACCTTGAGGTGAGGACTTTCAGTTAACCAATAAAAAAAGGGCAGCACCCAGCCAGGAAAAAGACATGCACAGGAGTCTCCTCATGGAAAGAGATATAAAGGCAGCAGCTCCAGGAGGAGAGAGATTTTCAGTGTGACAGCTTCAGTCCATCAACTATTCAGCAGAGATTAATCATAATCGTGTCAGACTTCTCCATCAGGCTTTCTCCAGCTGTTTGATAAATTATAATGTTTTCTGGGAAGTTCTCATTGCTTGGGCCACTGAGCATGCCAACTTGTTTATTTTTTAAAGAAGATAGCCTGGTTAGAGTAAAACAAGACTTTTGGCCCAAACCTTGATTTAGAATGGTTTTACTAGTAGGATCAAGATGGGAGCAAGGATGGAAACAACATTTTAAGGCATTTTTATCTTTTTTTCTTTCCTTTCAGTTTCCAATTAATACAAAGATAAAATCACCAGTCACTAAGAGTGGTGGCTGTTCTCTTTTTTTCAGGCCTGAAGGAAACAGAAGGCCCTAGTAGAAATGCTGTGAGGAAGCTGATTTTCAAGAGAGATGTGACCAGTTTTAGGCTCAAGTGCAAGATTTTAAAAACAAACAGGTAAATTTATTCATTCTAATAGCTGTCCCTCCTTTTAAAATGATTTAGCACCAGGTACTCCCACTGTGATCAGTTGTTTTCAAAATTAAACCATTCAAATAATAGAATTGGAGTCCATTATTAGAGTTTCCATATAAAGCCAACAAAGAAAGCCTGCTAAAGAGAGTCACTTAAATATCTAGCTTCCTGAGGGTAATTGCCGAAAAGAGTTTTCTAAGTCACCCAAAACTATGTTGTCCTTATTTATGGGAATTCTAACACATTTCAGAAACTCCTGGTTGTCATCAAAGAGGAATAAATATGCTACTGGATGACAGGCTTTGTAAGTAAAGCTGTCAGAGCCACAGACCTTCAAAGGTATTTTTAGGGAAGCAGTACTTGCCAGAACTTTAAATCCTGCTCAGGTTAAAGGCTGTACAAAAAAGAGAATTATCTTCCATCACTGATTTGTCTATTTATGTTTAGCACATTCTTGGTATCAGTAATTAACAAAGGTGTTATTAATACAAGATTCCTCCTCTTACTGGTGTTCAAAATAATCCACATTGCATTTGAAAACTTGATTTGGTTTGAATATTGTCAGGGCACTCTCTGCTAGATACAGCTACATCACAGCTTTATTCCTTCAAATATCATTAAAGAGGACTTGTGGAGACTGTAATACTTATTACATAGTTTAAATCCCCCCATTTCGTAAACAGCCTGTTGTTCTTTTCCATTTGGGTGTAGAAGCTTCTCACACACAACTGTTAATTGAAATCACTTTTCTCAGTGACCCCTAGGCAGCCTTGATGTGTAATGTATCCCTGATTTCTGATTGCAAGTCCAGAAGTCAAAAGCAACAAAAGATAATTGTTTTATTTCTGGTCTTTGTTTTAATTTGTAATTTTGAAGTTAAGTGCTTTTGAAGTTGCCAAACAATAATGCTATTGCCTTTTTAATTGTCTAATATGAGAAATGTTTGCCAACTTCCTTGGTAACTGAAAAAATACTGCAATTTAGTGATTAATGAAAGCTTTTTGTAATTTAGCCTCATGTACTATACTGACTCTCAGTCACCCAAAGAAATTGTCCTTTGACATGGCCTCTTTTACAGTCCTTGATAATTTGAACACAGCTATTTATCTGCTTTTCAGATCTATTTATGTACAAGTACTTCCTTTAACAAAAAAAAAGGATAAAAATATTACCCTTGCATGAGCAACATGCACAAGTTCCATGGGTCTTCTGCATGACTTGAGCTGCGTAACTGTACATCTAGTTCTAAAAATGGATGATTTAGGCAATGAGACAATAGCCTGCAGCCATGGTTGAAAGTGCATATTTCTGTGAAATATTCAAATGTGAACCTGCTTTTCCATAGTGAAAATTAAGATTTACATATCTGATAAGATCTAGAAGTGCTGTATGTCTTGCAGCAAACCTAAATGTCCTATGGGTCACAGGAAAGTATGCAGATTGCTGTAATAAGGTGGATGTAGTTCAGGGGCAAGTATTACTGACAGAGTAGCACAATGTAGAATGTCATTAGAAATCATCCACTTTTTTCCCAGTTTTAGTTACAAATGGAAAATGTTGAAAATGTTGAGTTTCCATTTGGATAAGCCTCTGAAAAGGAGTGTCCTTATCAAATTTTCCTTGTGTGGGCAGTTGTCTTAAAACAACAAAAACCAACCAAACAAAAAGAACCAGGTTTCTGGTATTCTTAGACTATGGTAGGGATGGAAAAGAATGGTTCACTTCATCTGAAGTAGCTGAAACAAGAAATTAAAGTAATGATAATTTATGCTTGCCCATCACTTTTGATTCACACACACTAACAGATTTTGTAAAGACAGGAAAATATTTTTACATGGATGGGTTAACTGAAACCCAGGAAAGTCAGTGGCCTAATTTGTCAAGGTTTTAGGCAGCTGTAACTGACAGTGGAATAACCCCCATTCTAATAGTTTTCTTAAATTTTAAGTAACTAATTTATCTGTTCTGTGGGATTGACAAAAGGAGGTTGAGTTACATACAACAGAAGACACTTTGGAAGGAGTATCCCTAGGGTGTGTGAGGTTTTATTTCCAGTCACAGTTCGATGTTGACAACCAGCAATGGGGCAGTGGTTGGCATCTGCAACTTACATGACATATTTCTTGTTTTTATGTGAGACTAGAAACATCCTTTTTATCCTCGGAGTTGGATGTTGTCCTCTTCCAGGTTCAACCCTGAGTTACATTTGTGCAGGGTAATAACAACAGCAGTCCTAGTTGTTCCTCACCCCAGTACAGGAAGATCACTTTGAGGTGAGTCTTATATCATTCATGGTATATGATATGTGTTTTGAAAATGCCTGTTCTAAGGGACTTTCATTCTAAGCTAAGCAGATGCCAATTAAGCTAATTGCAAGAAAATATAGGGAGGCAGAGAAAGTAGGTGTTGGTAAAAAAGTATTAGGAACAAAGCTGCTTAAGGTACTATGATATATGAAAAGTGATTCTTTTTTTAAGAGTGACAGCACAATTCGGAAACTGTCATTTGTGAGCAAATATATTCAACTTTGTTAGCAATGTAATCTGTAGGATTAGAGCTTGCTATTTGACAACAGAGTCCAAATTCCTCACTAGTTGGAAAACACATTCCCGAGTGTGCGTGGGTTAGCTGTCAAAGTGCTCTTGCTGGCAGCATGTGTATGATTTGGGGATCTGTGGCAAACACCAGCATAAACAAAAATCATGCCCAGAAAAACCTGCTTGTGAGCATAGTGTGAAATGTTTATGATTGGACTGTCAGAGACCTTCAGAAACCTAAACCTCTGTGCCAGAGAATGTTGGAATTTCTTTCATGAATTATAAATTATAACTATCCATTTGCTAACTTGATAAACATTGTCTTCCATAGGAAATCTATAGTAATCCTTACGTAGGAACTGATCTTGGAACTAAATATTCGTGGTTGTTCTGATTATGAAATGATTTCTTGAGATATATATGAGTATAATAAAATCCTACCTAATGCTCATAAATCTGTAATTGGTTATGAGTTAAGTCATAAGGAGGGAATATAAATATTGATCATGCTTGGGAAGTAGTTGGCAAGATTTTATTTTTCTATCTTTAAACCTAAAACCTCAAAGTTAGGAAAGAAAACCTTATACTGATTTAAAAAGAAACATATGGGGTAGAAGGGAAGCATTTAAATCCTGAAGAGGGGCAATTCAGCAAATGAAAATGGAAAAAAGTAGAACTAGTAGAAAGCTTATAAGGGAAGCAAAAGAACTACGGAAAAGTCTATTACTATTAGAGAATGATAATACATTAAGATTAAAGGAACAAAGCAATTATATACAATTACTAGTTGAAAAGGTAACATTCTTACTCCGGGGGGAGCAGATGTGTGTTCAATAAATATTTCTACTCTGTAACTAGGAAAGAGGTAGATAATATATTCATGGGATAGACTGATGAAGTATTTTCCAGTCTTGTGGTTATTTGGGAGCATTTTTAAACAGCATCACCTAAATCAACAGGTGCAGAAATTTCCCACAAGTGTTTTAAGAAATGTCTCATGAACATTTTGAACTGTTGAAATTTAATTTTTACAAGTCTTGGGAAACAAAGGATTTTCACGGGGAAAAACAAAACAAAAAAAATGATGTCTCATTGTTTAAAATGTTAAATAGGATAAATTGAGAAATTATAGGTCTTTCAGCCTGACTTCAGACGTGGGAGAAATGGTGGATTTCATAGAATCGTAGAATGGTTAGATTTGGAAGGGACTTTAAAGGTCATCTAGTTCCAACCCCCCTGCCAACAAGGATTCACACTAGACCATGTTGCTCCAGGTCCCATCAAACCTGGCCTTAAACAATTCCAGGGATAGGGCATCCACAACATCTCTGAGCAACCTGTGCCAGTGTCTCACTACCCTCATAGTGAAGAATTTCTTCTAATATCTAATCTAAATCTACTCTTTTTCAGTTTAAAATTATTCCCTCTCATCCTGTCCTTACACTCCCTTGTAAGAAGTCCCTCTCCAGCTTTCTTGTAGGCTCCCTTTGGGTACTGGGAGACTGTTAGAAGGTCTCCCCTGAGCCTTCTCTTCTATGAAACAATGGTATTGTAAATAATACTGCTTAACAGAAGAACAGAGAAACAAATATTTATTGGATGAGTTTATTTGCAAGATTGTATTAATAAGAAAGCTAACCTGTTTTACAAAGCTTTCAACTTATAATGGTGCAAGTTTGAAAAATAAGTTGGTGTGACATGTAGTAAACGAATTAAAGCAGGTGTCGAAATAAAAGTGTAACCAGGGAGTTGTCATAATGTTTGCTTTCAGTATAAGCTACTGAACATTTGTACCTTAGAATCCCAATTCATATTTCATCCAAACCTATATGAGATAGCATAGAAAATATCAGTGCATTCTGAATTCTAAAGAAGAGAAAAATGCTTCTCAATTTGAGAGACTAGAAATAAGTTTGTTCAGCATCAGATGGAAATAAATAAGGAAGTTCATCAAGTATGGACCTCTTTATGTGCCCTCAGGAAGGAAACTTCCATGAACATTAGGGGCTGTTTCAACTAACATCAGCCAGTGCTAGTACATCAAAAAATTGGTTAGTGCATGCCTCAATCTTTACTCTTCAATAGATTCAGACTAAATTAGAGTTTTGCCTTTTGTGTTTGATGAGTCTAAGACAACCAAACCAATCTTGAGGTATTACCTACATTTGGCTTTCATTTGGAGAAAGAACCACGGTTCTAAACTAAAAGAAACCACATTTGGATAACATCATTTTTATCTTGGCAAGATGGAGTTTCTCAAATATAAACAGGCTGCTTTCTTAGCCTCTATTTACCTTAAAAATTCCTGCCTCACCTAACAGCTTAGAAATTCCAAAGACAACAGAGCTAATTTTCCAGCTGACTTCAGTTTCTGGTATAGCTGTGGAAGAGAACTCTGATGATTTTTAAAAATATTTAATTTATACGTTCTATCCATCCATGCAAAATGATAGCATTTTTGACACATAAACAAAGCCCATGTTTATGGATACCATGGATTCTCTGTGGAACAGTTGCTTATGAAACTAATATCCAGAAGGCTATCTGTTCATTCTTTCCTGGGTTTATTCTGCAGTTTGTCTTTAGAATTGTGTTGTGGTGCAAGGGTTGGTTTTATTTGGTTGGTTTTTTTCTCATTTGTTTGTTTTTTGACTGAGAATTTTCTCTGCTTTTTCTCTGAAGATGCAAATATGAAATTAGCGAATGGTTTTATGACTTTATCAATGTTGATTTCAGTGTAAGTTAAATGACGTTTCCAAAAAGCAGTTCTGCTGAAAAGCACTTAAAAAGACTCCTTCAAGATACCTTATGAAAAAAAAAAGAAAATGTAGATGATCTTTAGAACAAAGAAATCTCCCTAAGAGCAGCCAGATCTCCCCACAAATTACCACACCCCACAGGCTGGTCCAGCTCTGCTTGTTCATAGAATCATAGAATCATAGAATAGTTAGGGTTGGAAAGGACCTCAAGATCATCTAGTTCCAACCCTCCTGACATGGGCAGGGACATCCCACACTAAACCATATCACCCAAGGCTTCATCCAACCTGGTCTTGAACACTGCCAGGGATGGAGCATTCACTACCTCCCTGGGCAACCCATTCTAGTACCTCACCACCCTAACAGTAAAGAATTTCTTCCTTATATCCAGTCTAAACCTCTGCTGTTTAAGTTTCAACCTGTTACCCCTTGTCCTATCACTACAGTCCCTAATGAATAGTTCCTCACCAGCATCCCTGTAGGCCCCCTTCAGATACTGGAAGGCTGCTATGAGGTCTCTATGCAGCCTTCTCTTCTCCAGGCTGAACAGCCCCAACTTTCTCAGCCTGTCTTCATACGGGAGGTGCTCCAGTCCCCTGATCATGCCCGTGGCCCTCCTCTGGACTTGTTCTAACAGTTCCATGTCCTTTTTATGTTGAGGACACCAGAACTGCACACAATACTCCAAGTGAGGTCTCACGAGAGCAGAGTAGAGGGGCAGGATCACCTCCTTTGACCTGCTGGTCACGCTCCTCTTGATGCAGCCCAGGATACGGTTGGCTTTCTGGGCTGTGAGTGCACACTGCTGGCTCATGTTCATTTTCTCATTGACCAAAGCCCCCAAGTCCTTCTCTGCAGGGCTGCACTGAATTTCCTTTTTGCCCAACCTGTTATTGGTACCACCAACCACACAGGCTGCAGGAATGGTGGCCAGTGCTAATCAAGAAGCCTCAGTATAGTAAGGAGTACA
This sequence comes from Melopsittacus undulatus, assembly GCF_012275295.1. NCBI lineage: Eukaryota > Metazoa > Chordata > Aves > Psittaciformes > Psittaculidae > Melopsittacus > Melopsittacus undulatus. The sequence continues at coordinate 61,638,676 of NC_047532.1, read as the reverse complement.
TGTGCATTGTGTAATGTAATTTAGATGTTTATTCTCTAGAGAGGCTTTTTTGTCTCCATTGCTTCACCTGATTTTAACGGTGGTTATGAGCTTTGTCAGTTGTTAGCATCGAAAGACTTTAATTATTATTGGTTTTATAATGTGTTGCCAAGCAGTGTGACTCAGTCTGTTAGGCTTCAGCAGCATGGCACGTGGCATTCCGGAGATTACCTCCTCTAGCTTATTTGAACTGCCTGAGTGGCAGCTACAATGAAGACACTTGCATGGATCTTAGTGTCAGTGGCTTAGTAAACAGAATAGGTAAACGCAATCTACACTGAAGACCAAACTTCCTTGTTTCTGACACACTGGATGCTGAACCTGCATGTGTTACAATCTGATGTCTCAGTAACACTCTGGATATGGTGTTAGACTTTGTATGCAAGCTCTGGGAGCATCACTGAAGTTGTAGCATAGCATGTGTTACATTTCTATAGCTGCTAGCCATATGCTTGCAAGGGCACAATAAGAAAGGCATTGCCTTCTGACATGTCCTAACAGTGTAGGATACATGTGTTTTCTTACCTTAGTGAAGTGAGCATCAAAACACCCCTTACATTTAACTGGAATGGATTTTGTCTTGTGTATTTTTAAATTTTGGATGTGAGATATGTAAATACTCTTTAACCATCTTGTCTTGCCCATAATACATGCTACTAGGTCTGAAGAAATATTGTCTGTTCTGTTGTGTACATTAGGCATGTCTGGTAGTTGCAAGTAATGGAATAGCCCACTTAAATGCCCCCATTTGAAATTTAGAAAAATCTGTTGTTCTTTGCTTTGCATTTTTAAGACTCCTCAGGAAGGATTTGGTGCAAAACAGAGGATTAGACAAAAATAATGTACTTAGTCTCAGAGCAGGAAAATGCAATTTATGCCACTGCACTAGTTAGCTCATCAAATTGAAGATGCTGAATTTATGTGACTTATGTGTTCTTGTTGCTGTAACACATTTAAAAGATTATGTTGAAATAGAACAAGATGCTTATAAAAATTCAGGTTAAACAAGATTTTCAAATGTACATACATTCAGGGTGTGCGAGACTAGCTAACAAATAAAAAATTTATTTAACTACATTTCATCCACAGACATTTTGTTTTCTAGAAAGTTTAAAACAGCTTCCATATTTTAAGATATTCTTTTAAGTGTTAATGTTCATGGGCAAATTTTCTGTCAGGAGCTTATTATTATGGTCTGGACTGACATGTTTGGTTATTCTGATGTCTGACTTTTTTTTTTTGTTACTGCCCTGTAGTTAGAACTGCTATATTAAATGACAGGAATTAAGTGCTTAAATACTGAGTGCTCATTGCTGAATGTGTCTGCTTTTTGGCTAGTGTCTGACATTTTTATATATGCAAGATAATTCCTACTCTACTAAGGTTCATAAACGTACAGTCAGATTGACTGTACTATCTCTTGTGCTATATTTTACTGTCAATTTAGTATGAGTATGTACTTCAGTTTCTTACCCTTCAGTATAATGTGGTTGAAAAGCTTATGCCAAGTCTTACTTGGGGAGAAAGAAATGGATGGCAGAGTGGATTTGATGGTTATGTGTCCAGCATGTTCCTGTGAAAGAGCTGTATGGGCTGCTTTGTAGATACTGTCTACAGACTCTGCATTTTTGGAAATTTCATCCCCTACATTATGGCAAATTTCACATTAAGCTAAACAGAAAAGGAGTGTCCAATAGAAATTCAGACTGGAAAATTTATTTGGCCATCTTTGATCACTGTAAAAAAATACGCTGTGCAAGTAATTTTTTTCAGTATTTTTGCAGTGATTGGGACTGTTCGGAAAAGAGATTAAGTTTAGGCTAATGTCTAGTCAAAACTCCATGTTTTAATATGGAATGTTACCTTGCCAAACTCCAACGCCAAAAGCGTTCTACTGACATCACTGGAAAAATCTTGCTAATCTACATTTTCTATGATGAAGAACTGGCTCTGCCAGTGCAGGCACATATGGTAGAGGCCTCAGCTGAACTAAATGCGCAGATGCAGAAGAGCTCTGCACAGGTGTAGGGGGGCTGGAACAAGGATTTTCCAACTTTCAGCAGCCCAGACCATAAAATTTCCAAAAATTAATTAGACTACAGAATAGGAGTAGAACAGTGATTGCAGTTATCAGTCATGTATATACATATATTTATACATATGTGTGTATACAAAGCAAGTTTGTGACAGATATAACTGGTACTGACATAAATATGGGAAGAATAGCATATATTTGTGCTATTTTTTTGATGAAGGAATATATTTGATCTAATTGAGATTAGTTTGGAGTCTGCCTGCTAGGAAAAGTTAGAAACTTTAGAATTCAAAATAAATTATGAATTCTGCCAAGAAGCTGTTGGGCCTCATGGTTAAAAATATGATTTGGAAAGTGCCTTAGATTAGCCTTCCAATAATGCTTACATGTTATGTTTCAGTGCTACTCCATTGATACCTAAATGGGCAGTCACATAGACGCTGGAAAAATTGTTGAAGTTCTGGTGAAGGTGTTGAGGGAGAGTAAAAGCAATTTACTCTTCTTCCTAATTATTCCCTCTGTAGTTTTTATATTAATACACAACAGCATTAAATGTTTAATTAAATGTTTCCCATATGGAGAATGGGACAATGAAGCTGTCTTTCAGATGACCAAATCACTTAAAGTTTGGACCTATGGGATAAGCATTAACTAATTTCACAGGGCAGAGGTCATTAATTTCTCATTTTAAGTTCTGCTGCAGTGTTCATTTCAGGCATGCCCAAAACTGCAAGTAACAAAGTTTCAGGTATACAGAATATGATAATCACAAAAGCAGCCAAAATGAAAATGAAATTGCAAAATGTTATGCCTATCCCCAATAGCCTGTTCCAAAGTAAAAGCTTATTTAGATTTAAAAACACTTGCAGTCTCACTTGTAATACTTCATTGGAGACAGCCTGGAGTATTCTTCTGAAATGCAGAGTGCTTAATAACCTGCCTCTGCTGTGAATGCTGTCAAATATTTATGCTTCCTTCCTTCCAATGTTTATTCAGAATGCATTTTTGTACAGCTGGAAAGGTTGTTAGGAGCTGATGACTGGGACTTCAGAATGACAGATATTCTTAAAGGGGAAGAAATTAAAACTTTCCATTCAGAAGATGCAGATGTTGATGTAGCCTGTGATGTGTGGTGTGAATTAGTGATGAGTAAAGCAACATCCATACAAGATGAAAGACTAAATCATAGTGAAGAAGATTTCTCAGTAAATGAATCCCTTGGAAGGGTAGCACCACTTAGCAGCCCAGATTTAACCAACTTGAAACATAGATACAGAAAGAATTAAATTATTAAGTAGCTTATACAGACATGGGGTAGAAGAAGGGGGGACCTTTGGAAAGTACAGTGATAACTTTTTAATGATTTTTCTCATTGGGTTGAGTGCACTTCAGTGGCAACCACAGTCAGGTGTCTTTTTCATGTAAATTATTCTGATCAAGTTCTAACAGACTAAAATAATTCTAATTAGCAAAATAGATAAATAGTGTAGATTAAGGTAGTTAAAGATGCTCTCCAAGACAATTTTCTTTAGGATTTTACATTCTCATTTTCTTTAGAGAGTAAAAGTCTTCATTCTCAGCAAGTATACTGTATAATTCACAGTACTTCATATTTTAAAATAGCTGTGCAAGCATTACATAATCTCCCAGCATCCCTGAGAGGCAGATAATGTTGTCTTTCACATCTTATGGATGGTGAGATCAAGATTTAAACAGTGAGTGCTCTCTTTACTCTAACCCAAAGGGCAGAGCAAAACCAGCAACTCTTAACGACATGATTTCAGCTATTTCATGTCAATCAAACAGATACTACTCTGCATGCCATCCATTTTCATGCAAGTACAGGAGGAAGTCAATGCTTGTATTTCTTCTTCAAAGTGCTAAAAGTGTTCCTCTAATCTACTTACAGTATTTACTGCACAGCAATTTTCAGACTGGCTCTTTTTCTAGAAAAAGAAGACCTTCTAATCACAATGTATATTTCAGCAAAGCTCTCTCCTAAATAATAATAATTTAAAAAAAAGAAATGAGGCCAGTCCTTTAAACGTGCGCATGGTTCAGTAAAACTGTACTCATTTAGACTAGACAAAAAGAAATATCACCTCCAAATCGGCCTTCCCATTAGTCTTCTTTCATTTTGTTCCACGAAGAAGAATGTGAGGGCACATGCCTCCATTCTCTGTTTGTAAGGTGAAAATAAAAGCTGTACTGCTGAGTTCCTAAAACGTTTTACTCCTCTCCTAATCAAGCCAATGAGTGCTTGCTTTGCAGAGGCCCTGCAAGTTCAGACTTTCTAAATAGGCCCTACAAAACCAAGGGATCTCATGCTAAACTGGAAAGCTGAGATTTTTCAAATTGAAAAAAAAAAAAGTAGTGAAAATTGAAGGCCTAAAATTTGGGCACCTGGTATTTGGGAGTGAACTATTTAAAGAGCTCAAAATCCAAATGCAAACAGATAAGACAATACAAGGAGATCAAAATATGAGGTAACCCTAAGAACAGGAGTAATCTGAATTGAACACTTATTACAGACATTTCTTTTTATTGCTTTCTGTGGTCAGCACACCTCTGTTTCTGTCTGCACTGTGTATACCAAAGAGCAGATAAGTGACACAGAAGAGCACTTTGTTCTTTTATCTTCCTGAAATGTAACACTAAGGCTACCAAGTCTGTATCAAATAAATGGAAATAAAAATTCAGAGAAAAGGAGTAACCCATTTTCAAATGGGTTTTTAGATATAAGTCCTTAGATTCTTCATTTTATTGTTTGATAAAGTAAGGGCAATCAAGTTCTAAGTATTTTTTTTCTAACATTATGTCAGATTTTATGTGTAGGCTATTTTGTCTTTTATATTCACAAGTCTGACAACATTAATGTGTACTCTTGGCTCTGCTTATTAAAGTTACAGTCATAAAGTAATTTAGGAGATGGATTTTCAAGCTAGGCTGTATACTAGAAGCAGTCTAGCCCATATATTCCAGGCTTTGGTTTATTATAGTTTCAGCTTTGTGTGTCAAAGGGGGAAATTACACCTCTTTAGGTTAGTGTGCAGAGGTGACTGTTAAAGGTCTTGATCCTGTCAGGTGGTTTTATGTGTAAGATGGGACATTGATTTTGCAGGCAGATTCCTGTGGCATGGAGTTATGACTTCTACATGTAAGACAAGAAGTTTTGTGTATGTGGATCAGTACCTACTGAGTATCCTCTTCTTCAACAAGTATGATTAGAAGGTGTATAATTCAGCATGCAGCCGTATTTCTAACAGTTGCTTCAAAAATGATGACAATTATTTTTTGTTATCTTTGTCACATTGATGTATGATACGATACCAGTGCTTATGCTGACAAGTAGCATCCAGGATACCTGGCCGTTTTCTTGGGAGAGAATGCTTAAATGACTGGTTTAAGGTAGAATCTGCTAGCTGTCGTTTTACAACTTTCAAAATCTTTTCTGTTAAACAAGTTTTGTAGCTTTAAATGTTAAAGTCCCTTGAAAAGTGACACTGAGCCTCGAAAGGGAAAACTCAAAAAAAAAAAAGATTAAAATACTCTAAAAGGCATTGTAGAATTCCAGGCATGAGGTTGCATTTCCAAAAGGGCCTCTGACCTGCATCACTGGTCCAAACTGGGATTTCTCTTGCATAAGGAATTAAATTGCTGGTGGTAAGTTGCTGTGGAGTGGATGTCAGGAAAAAAAGACTGGAACAGATCAATTCTTAATATAAAATTAGCAAGGAAAACTGATAGTGAAAATTACTAAAAGGAAGTGACTTAAATTATAGTCTCTTGAAATCAGATAGAAAGTTATTCTTGCATACCAGAAGGAAACCAGATCTTTAACAAAACGTGAGAACCTGGTTTTGGAAAAACAGCTTATAAATTAAAATCAAAGCAAAATTCTTTATTGACACTGGTAAAAGTTCATTTTATTCACCTTTCTAAACTGCAATCAAATTTAAGTTTATATAAATCATATAGTGGCTGTGAATGTATATAACATGATTCAGATTATAACTTTTCCAGCAGTTTGGTCTGCACACTGGCCTGCAAACTTATTAATCAATCTAGAACATGCACCTCTATAATCATCTTAGGACAGAATGTAGTGATTCTTAAAATGCAGCTCCTTAGCTTCCGGTGAGATTACATCAATGCATTGTTTTGTCATATTATCCATTATAGCATTGGTCCCACTATAGCTTCTGTGAGTGCAGATGCAGTATATCTCATATAAAACTTTAAGAGAAGGTATAAATTAGTTTTTAAAATAGTATAGGAGCAACAAATAAAAGAAATCTCAGGGGGTTTATGTAACATCTAAAATTCAGGTATCACTTTTTTGTTTTACAACTACAAAAAAAGAAAAAGGCACACAATGAAAACCCTCATGAAGCACTTGCATAATCTTTCTCATGCCCTTAGTTTACCCTTCTTATTCCAGTCCACTCCTCCTCCCACACCACATTAAATAGCCTTCATAGATTACAAGGGGAACAACAGTGGAAACAATAGCTCATACTGCAGTGGTTTGAGTTCAAACCCTTCCGAATACTCTGAGGAGGACTAGTGGCCTCTTGCTCTGCAGTTTCCCACTCCTACTGCCTTTTCATAGCTGGAAAGTAGGACAGCAAATTTCACAGAGGCATCAGGGCCAACTCTAGTTTTCACTGACTTAATTTTACACCACTGTAGAAAAATAAATACTCCTTCCATATATAGCTCCCTAGAGAATTAGAGGGTGAAGTCTGTGGGAATGGAGGGTTTAGTATACAAGCATTTATTGTGTAAGTCTAACTGTCCATGTGTGTTGTGTGTGTATATTAGTATAAGAAGTGGTAATAAAGAAAAATTTTGCAGAGATTTCTGGAAAATTAGCAAGCTAAGAGGGGGGATCTTGCTAGTTCCAAAATGGAGGCATCACTGCAGCTTTGCCATACCACTTATTTTCATATAATCAGATTGCTTTTTGGCTGCTTTCTTGTAGTTTCATTTTCTCTGTCATGCTTCAAAGCTGAGATATTTGATCTGCTGCAGTAGAAAGAGCTGACCTTCTCAGTGCCCCCGAAAGACATTTTTCTGTCTTTTTCTTCTGTCAAGTCACTGGAATACAATCTTCTGATGTCAGACTCTTAATTAACTGAAAACTTCTTCCTATAAGTGGATATTTATTTAACGCTTTTTTTTCCTGACTCCTCATCCTAACAATCAGCAATTCCAGAATACTTTTGAAATAAACAATAAAGTGCTTTTTTAATATTTTAATTCATTATATGTTCATATATCAGCATTCTTTCTGGGTAAGAAATTGCTGTATTCATTTCTAAAATAATTCCTTTCATTACTAAAGTAATTTAATGATGTTTTGATCTTTAATTGTAATCTTCTGCCTTTAGAAGCTTTTAGTGCCTAGTTGTACTGCATAGTGTTCTCTGATTCAGGCTTTGTTGTTATTATTTTTTAGTTACTATGTTGATAAGAGAGCTTCATTTCTGTGTGCTCCACAGAAAGCAATGAGTAATTGCTTCTAATGAAGTGTGAGTTGTGAGCTTTTTCACAGTGCCAGACAGCTGATCACACTGTCCACTGCAGTAAGATATCTTTTCAACAAGACTTGGAATGAGACACCATCGCTTTCTGGAAAACTTTGTCTTCAGTAGCACCTGCTACGCAGGATGGTATTTAGGACACTAGAACTTACTGTTCATTCTCTTCTCTTTGGGATATAAGTCTTCTCCCTAGCACAACCTCTTCACTACCTGCTCCCCTCACAGGTCCCGCAGATCTTTAAAGTGTGGTAAAATAAATGTTCCCTGGTTGACAATAATGGGAGAAGGCAGGAGGTCTGAAATATTCCTGGCTAATTCTGCTCCTCCCAGGAAAGTTCTTGGAAGTGTGTTCCTTGAAAATTTAGTATTTGTTAAATTTTAAAACAAGGATCTAAACATGCTGCATCTTTACCCGTGCAAATGCTGTGCATGTTTTACAGCTCATGTTAGTTCTGCCATTCTGTTAATTTGCAGATGTGGGCAGTGCTTCTATCTCATCTAAAATGTGTGATGTTTCCAATAGATTGCATGCAATAGACTTTTGAACCAGAAAGGCTTATCAATACGTTACAGCCTCTGTTTTCACCCCAGTTTCTCCCATGCACTCCTTGTGTGAGCTGTATGCTGCGTGCAGGGCCATAGCACATGCAACAGGAGCTCTAAAGAAAAAAAAAAATCTAGATATTTATTCTGTGAGAATAACATGCAGGAAAGGGGGGAACCAAAAAAACTAAACCCAAATTCAAGTTGCCAGTGAAAGACAATTGTTGTTTTCTTCACCTTAGAAGAAAATTAGTTAAGGGGGAAAAGGAAAAGATTTGTTTCCTCCAAAGCTTCTTGTCCCTGAAAAACCACAGGCACCTGTGTCCTGTGAACCAGGATAATAAACAAGCAAATAAAATGATGAAATGCAGAGATTGTATTAAGAAATAATCAAACCTGAAGGGAGGAGAAGGAGGTGTATTTCCTTGTAAAACTTTTCCCTCTCACAGCCCACCCTAGGGGATGCATCATGGCTGAAAATGTTTTCCCTCCAGTACACTGCCTTGGATATCCTAACTTAGGTCCAGATTGCATTTCCAGAGAAACAAGAGTATACCAGGTGGAGTGAATGAAAGACACCGAATTCCCTCTCAGAATCAGTGCTTTATTCTAAGGTTATTTTGCTTAATACACATTGGCTATTTTTGTCTGAGATCTGTCAATTTTTTGCTTATTAATAATTCAGCAAACTTTTTGTTGTTGTTGCAAATTGTACTGTTGCCAAAACCTTATGGAACTCTACTGTTAGTACCCATGTGGGAAACCTATAATGCTGCTCTGAATGGTCTGCAATTCATTCTGCTCCATTCATTGGGGTTTCATGTTTCTTTTAGCACAAACCCCAATTCTCTAAGCTCTTTTACATTCTGTGTTTAGTCTAGTACTATTCCTTGCTTGCTGGCAGTTGTACTGGAAAAGGATTGTTGATATTATTCTGGCATATATAAACAGTAGGGATTTTACACCACAGTCACTTTCTTGCTTTTAACTCACATTTAAGCTTCTTGATGGAATCTTCTCTTTTTTTTCTTTTCCTATTCAGATACAGTAAACTTGTCTGTGTCTTGAAGTACAAAAGATATACCAGGTACAATACAACCTCCCTTCACTAGATGAATTACAATGTTCACTGTACTGAAAAATGTTATCGCTTCCCTCAAGCATTATGGTAGTGTTCTAGAGAGAAGAGTTCAAGTAGTTAAAAAAATTTCGGTGCCTGTTTCTTTCAATTCATTGATGCCTGTGTTTTGAGGGTCCTGATTTTTACCTTCACAATCAGTTAAATATTAATTATTATCCTGACCAGAACATTGTCTCTCTTGATTAGTATTGCAGACATTTATAGTAATCAACCATTCTGGTGGCTCCAAATGTTAAATTCTGAGCGTAGAATGGGTCCATCTCTGAAATGCAGGGATGTAACGCTCAAAGAAATTTAGCTACCTACATCCATCAACTGAAATAAAGATTCAAGTTTTTAATGTTCTGCAAGAAATGTGCTTGATACAGATGAAAACTGTTTTCTACTTGGGATTATAGCAATAGATATTTTTGTGCAAATGAAATATTTTTCCTCTCAAACTTCAACTCAACATAGGACTCAAGCATATGTGTAATCTAACTGGAACTGATTTTTTCATACACCAAGATTCTTTTCTCCTGCAAGAATGGTATTAATAGCGTCTGTAGTGAAAATGAGAATTAAGATCTTTTGCCTTGAAATGCCTTACTGAATTAGAATTACAGGAAAAAAAATACACCATGAACCTTTAATCTTAATTCATAAAAACAGAACTATCATCTAGTATTAAAGTTCATAACTTCTTATACTGATAAAACTCTTTTAGCTGAGTTTTTGTCCAACTATGGCTATAGTTACATTTTAATTAAATAAGATTGGTTGAGGCAGATATTATTTTCTACTGGAATAAAATATGCCATCACCTGAATTTATATCAGTTTGGATAAGTAGATATTGCACCTATTTATTGAAAAAGCTTAAAAGATATTCCTAGAATTTGGGAACTAGAGGGCTTCAATGAAGTCCAAGGTAAATGGACTAAAATAATAACTAGAGAAAATAATTAAACATCTGCAAAAATAAAAAGTTATTAAAGCAATAAAGAGGAATATTATATTGAAAAGAAAAAATACTTCAAGATTTACTAACACCCCTTTGTTGTCTCAGCATAAAAGTGAATAAAGAACTGTTTGGTTTATATTTTTTAAATTTTTTAGTGTTTTTTTCAGAGACTCTCAAAAGTGGTTAGTAAGGTGCCGAAGTGTACAAAGGTAGATTGCTGTCATAGATTACAGATTGGTAAACTAGTAGAAAATAAAACAGAAGAGCTGGTAAAGTTCCAAAGTGGCAAGGAATTAACTGAGGGGTGCCCATAAGAACACCAGTTGTTTAATAGAGTCTGGAAATGAGGGAGAACATTTGCAAATTAGAATTTGCATATGGCACAGAATTTGTTAGGTTAGCCAAGACCAGAGAACTCTTGAGGGACCTGTACAATTTAGGCTCTTGAGCAGCACAATGGCAGATGGGATTAAATGATGACAAATACATATTGGAAGGGATAATTGGGTTAAAATATGATTACATCAGCTCCCTTAGCTGTTTAACAGTCTCATTTTAAAACAGTTCCTTTGAAGTGGTTGGCAAACACCCATTTGTTTCAGTTAGAGAAGACCCAGATCTGCTGTCTGAAATCTGAGTGCAGCCCTATAGCTTGTTTTGGGAACATTATGAGGGTAACAGACTCTGCTGCTGCATTTTCTTTCAACCAGATGCAGATACTTTGAATTTATTTATTTGCTGTGTGCTACCACTATTCTCCTGCTCACCAGATCCCACAATGTCATTATTGAGACACATTGCAACGGCCACACTCAACTTTTACAAACATCTGAGTTCGATGGAGTTTTTCATTCAGTGGGAGCTGTGGGATATGTTGAGCCACTGTGCTTATACCTGGTGCCAGCTGCTGTGAGCAGCTGTGTCCTGCTGGCCATGGCATGGCTAGAGCTGGGCTCTCTGGGGCTGTGGGTAATGCCTGTCTGGCCAGGACATACCAACTGATGCACTGCACAAAAGCGGCAGATATGTGCCGCTTTGTGTGTGCCACCACTAATCTGCCAGACACACCATATGCTGGTTGTATGATTTAGGGTAACTTGTGAGCTTGCCCAGCAGGAGGAGAAAGAAAGCAGTGTTGTGCTCATTTCAGTTCTTCACTTGTTCAGGTGTTAGTGGTTTATTTGTCTTCTAGGCTATGGTGGTGATTCTGAATGCTGATGAAACCCAAGCAGGCCTGGCTGTGGGCAATAATTTTGTGTTAATAACTTTGTGTTAATAATTTGAATACAGTCCCTGGACCACAAATTTTGTTGTTGTTATTGCCAGCTTAGGTAAATCAGCCAGTTATGAATTCTGATATACTGTGGTCTACAAGAGTGTCAAAGTCAGCTAACTACTGCAATATTTATGAATCAAAATTGTGGATGCTGAACTAACAAATATCCAGGAAACCTTTCCTATAAATAAAAGTAATTTTAGGTACACTGCCACCCTCCTGCAGTTTATTTGTCTAGGTATTTCTCAGCACAAGTGCTTTCATTAGGCATTGCTTAAGTTCTGGACTCATTTGAAGAAAACACTATTTATGTTATCCTATGGTTCCTGACATTATCTATTCACAGTGTATAGCTTAGAAAGGTATCATCCTATTCATGGGCAAAGCTGCCATTTTTTAGTCCATTGCACCCACTGAACTATTCCAGGAATTTCTATAATCATCTTGATGAATTTTAATTCTTTAGTTCTTGCCCCTAAAGTTGCTTTTCTCACTGAATTAATTTTCTTAATTAGATTTCCTTCCAGCACAACACTGCTGTTTCTCCAGTGCTACTTTTAGATGACTTCTGAGAGGGACCATGTTTACCTGCATCCTCTGCAGCTGAGACAAAATACACTGGCCTCTTCATCCTGATCAGTGTCTTCACTATTTACCCTGTGGGGAAGAGCTGGGGTCTCACTCCTGGGACTCTGCATCTGGCTGCAAACCTGTTCCAACACTTGCCTTTTTCCTCTTCAGCCCATCCATAGTTTTCTCTCTCCACTGTAGGCAGCACGCCAAATCTGGCCTCTGGCACTGGTTGGTCTCTTCTCTCATTTCTTCAGGAACCTGGGGGAGGATAGGGAGTGAACACATGTTAGGGAGGAAGAGGCCACTTCTGCTTACATGAAGCAGAGGATGGGGCTGAGGAAATCGGGTATCTCAGACCTGTCAGGAGAAGCAGTCCCTTATTCTAAGCAAAAAGGGAGGATTAAGAAGAAGAACAGGTAGGAAAAAAGGAAAGAGGGAAGCCAGTGTTTGCCTCCACTTGTGTTCCATGAGTAGCTTGAAGCCCCTTCCCATCCATAACCCTGGATGGTCTAATGCCTTTCTGCTTGCCTCTAGGTCTTCCTGAAATTTCACCCTCCTCTCTCCATCCTGATGTTTGGCTAACCTTGATTATTCTTCCTGCCCTGGAACTGCTCTGTGTCTCATTTCTTCTTGAATCCAGCTGACCCCTCCAAGTCCTCTTCCCCTCTGGCCCCCTAAACTCCCTTTGCCATAAAATTGGACTTTGCCTCTATAGCTGAGATGTTCTGAGCCAGCTCTGCACTCCTTGAATCCTTCCCTAGTGAGCTTGCTAATATCAAACAGATGTCTGAAAGAACTGGGAACTTTGCCCATTCCTGAGGGAAGCCGGGCCCAGGCTTTTACATGAGTAATATCCTTGGTGTCCAAAACTCAACTTGTTCCAGGCTCTAGCTATACACCAGAACCATCTTCTTTTTTCTTTAATGACCATTTCAAATCTTTCTAACAACATACATTTTTGTCAAGTGAAAGAGATGACTGGTTTTGAAAAACACTTCATTTGGCCATCAGGTATACGGATAAACTAGATAATATAAGGCAGCAGGTAGGCTTGCTAGTGCGTGTTTAAGGTGGATGTAATGACTGCAAAGCTGGTGGAGGTGCAAGTCATGCCCAGACATGCTTTAAACAAAAAAGGGACAATTTTGTATGTACACAGTAACTTTACGTACTATTTTCAAAAGTCTCATTAAGTCCCAAGATTATGGTAATGTCACTTTGGTTTTGCTTCTATTCAGATTTCATTCTCTGTTGTTAACCAACTTCTATTTAAAGGATGAAAATGCTAAAATGTTTACAATATTTACAAATACACCACAGCTCCCTAGTATCTTAACATTGTTACAGTTTAGATTACATGCTCATCACACCATATTTATTCTTGATCTCTAATTCACTCCATTCAGATTTGCAGTACGTTTGCCTCAATATGGGTGAATAAATTCAGCTGAAATAACTGGTTTGAAACTTTACCCAGATAATTAGAAGATTTAAAGATGTCTAGAGAAGCCTTTCTTCTCCACTTTTTCTGTTCACATTGTTTCATTGTGATTCTGGCTCAAATTGGAGACAATATGCACAAGAAAATATAAACTTTTATCCTAAATTCTAAAACATCAGTTAAAGATAAGTACAAACTTATTCAAATGAAAAGTTTGGAGGCTTATGATTTCTGCAAGAGATGAAAGCGGTGCAAAGTGCCAAGTCAGAGACAATTTGAAGTTTGGATAATTGAAATAGAGACCAAAATGCCACAACTTGAATCCATCTGGTCTTCAGAAATTTTGCTGAAAGAAAAAGCATATGCTATTAAATATGACTTCTGGTGGTGAGCACAAAATTGCTAGATTTATTATTTTTAATTTTTTACACCTCACTGTACAAAAAGCTAAATAAGACTGAAGTAAAATGTCTCTTCTTATTAAAATAGGGTTCTTGTTTATAGAAAACTTAATACTTGTGATGTAAATAGTTCTAGAAATATCTGCAGATCTTACCCAATCTGTTTTCTTCTTTGGATGCTCTTGCTGCTGGGGTTGCTATATCTGAAGAGTTACTCATTTTTTATCATTGACGTTTAATGTAATGGACTGTTTTCTTCAAAGAGTTGCTGTCAACCAAGCCCATTCTTCTTATAAAAACTAGAAAATGCTGACCTGACAATGCAGTTTATTACAATGGAAACGATTTTCAGGCACTTCTTTTGGGATCTCTCTCTTGTTTGTTTTTTGTGTTTCACAAAACCCAGACTGTAACACTGGAAAACATTCAGTCTGACTTTTCTCTCCATCTAGTTTTATTTTCTTGTTCACATATCCCTGCATAATAGTACCGTTAGACTTCTTAGTACTTGAGAGGGATATTTCTATTAAAAGAAATAAAATTAGTGCTTTGAGATTTAATAGCTGCTTTGTATTTCATCTTAAACTTTGTAAAATCGCCTTGCAGTCTGGAGCCCCCAGGCTGAGGGACAGTGTCCCTTTAACAATGGTGGAAGTTTCACAGACTTCCAGCTTGGCTCCCTTACAGTTTATTCTCAATATAAATATACCACCTGGGAATGCTTGATTCAGTGTTTCCCACATAATTGCTTTCTCATGTCAATTCTCCATTCTCTTACTGTGTGAAGGAGCTTTTTACTGCACTATTTTGAGGGACAAAGATAGCAGCCACCACTACATCAGACATTGAATCAGATTAAAATAATAGTAGTAGCATGACATGTTAATGGTTTGCAGCAATTTTTCAGTAAGATCAGTAGCTTTAGGAGGGGAAGGGACTATGTTTGTGCAGAACAGTGAAACAAATATGCTCCTTCAGAAAAGGCATTGAAAAAAAATATATATACACAATATATATACACAAACTTGGAACTTCATGGAATTTAAGCTTATGTTTAACGATAAGTGTGTGTTTAAACACATTCTTACACTGAAACTTATGGTATTTTTTTTTGTAAGAGGAGTTTTCTAAATTAATGCAAGACTCCAGCAAGTTACTAGAAATTAGGTAGAGGCAGCAATTAGTTTCATTACATATTCAAAACTAATATCTCCAAAGACTTTATTCCTTTCTTTCTCTATTGCTTGTCTCCTGCGTGACTAAAATGTTGATTTTTGTTATTGAGGTGCTATGGCACAAGTGTGAGTTCCTGTTTTGTAATCAATAATCAAACAAATTTTTGACACAGATGTAAAACTAGTAATATTTTATGTGGTCATGCTGAGACATACACAAAGAAGGTAATTTCTGACATACTGTTAAAGGACAAATGCCACATTTAACATTTCAGTTATTTATGTCAAATTAGTGAATAAATTTGTTCCCTTAAAAATGACATCTTGTGTTGGAGCCTAGTAGTTTATGTCCATACTGAGTCCTCTGATGACTCTTACTTAACTTTCTAATAATCAGTACCTGGATGGTGACTGGCCAAAAGGATCTTCTCTATCCTCTGGAGGCTTCTCAAGTAAATAATCATAGAAAACCAACATTGGAACAAAACTGTTCAAGTCACCTTGTCCTGCCTCGTGCTCAAGCAGGAACTATTTCAAAGGTGGGCTGGGCCTTTTTCAGAGAGATTTTGGAAATTTCTGAAGATGGAGGTTGTTCTCTCTCAATCTGGGCAGCCTGCTCCACTGCTCAACTTCTGACAGTGAGCAGTGCGAAAAATGTGTATCATCTGTCCTTTGAGCAGCCATGTATATTTTAACTGAGTTTTATTATTCAATGTCTACATTAGTGCTAGACATCATAGCCCTAAACCTATAAACAGCTTGTAAGATAATATTGGGCCCTATCTAAATCAATGGAGTGCTGGACTAGAACTTAAGACTTCAGTTAAAGTAGAAAGTATGTAATATTAAGTAATTGCATATTAAATCAAGCAAAGACTTTGATCATGAATGACTTTTTGTAAGTCATAAATCCTGTAGGTCTTTTAGAAAAGTTTAAAAATTCCTGTACAAAGCCATCTGCATTTTTAGGCACCCAAGAATCATGAAAAATCTCTCAAAAGTACCATCGACATCTTTCCAATTTCACATTGAGTAATTTGTTTTTATTTGAATATGCATATTGGTGATTTTGCATATTTATCTTTCTTTTGATATACAACATATAAGCAAATACAGATTTTGTATCTAGATCGACCGTGACTCTGAAAAGGTTCTCAAGATATTTAGATAGCGGTCAAGAATTACGTTGTCTTATTAATAAATAACAATGTATATTCTTTTTAATCACATTCACATCCTGTTTTTATTATACCTAATTGTTATGAATATAAACATTATACGACATAATAAAGCTTAAAAATTTCTAGCTCTTACCCTGTAGTTTTTCTATTGTATTACAAATGTTTCTATTATAATACAAATAGAGCAGAAATGTTTCAAACACATTTTTATAGCTTGCTTTCACAAGAAAGCCCTCAAGTGCTTTGGAGTACATTCGAAAATCTTTAATCCAATAACAGAAACAATAATATGTGCTACACTCCTCCATGTCCACAGAAATAACCTCAACAGTAAAACTTCTTGTAACATAGGTGAAGGGGTTTGCTGCAGAACTGGGACAGATTACTAGATACTGTAATGTAGTGCTAATTTTTTTTTTCTCTGTATTCCTTTCCTCAGAAAACTGTCAATATACTTAGTCTTTTTTTTGTATGATGTAGTAGTCAGCTTTGGCAGAGAGCATTAGGATGCTTTGTCTAG
Source organism: Melopsittacus undulatus (assembly GCF_012275295.1). Lineage (NCBI taxonomy): Eukaryota > Metazoa > Chordata > Aves > Psittaciformes > Psittaculidae > Melopsittacus > Melopsittacus undulatus. Next base: position 61,621,863 of record NC_047532.1, on the reverse strand, counting down.
AATTCTGACTTTGAGAATCGGTGTATTTTGAGTAAGGGAATGAAAAGTCAAGTAAGAAGGGATTCAGCAAGCAACCTGGGAAGTACCATAAACTGGTGGAACCTTAGCTGAATTCCTAGATACTTAATTTTTCATTTTTATTTTACTTTGTGATAAAAACTTTTACGTTTAATTATAGGTCCAAATTTTCTGGAGATGATCTAGTGACCTCTTTTCTCCCTGTACACCTTTGTTTTGTCCCCTTTCACTCCTCCCCCACCCAATTTAAAATCAACGTTATTTATTCTATTATGCCAAAGAAACAGAAATAATGGCATATTAAGGTTGGTGACAAGCCTTTAAGATCTAAGAAGTGTCATTTTCATGGCTTTAAAGAAATAGGTTCCGTAAAAATTTAGTTTTGATTACTGACTCTAGGTATCTGTTTGATTAACTGAATGTTGCTCAGAGCTCTAAGCATCTCCCATCTATCTTCAGCAAAACAAAGCTCACCCAAAGCTTTTCAACAGACATATATTTTCACATGCTGTAAGCATTTCTGTTTATTCCACAGACACTACTTCAGGAAATCCTGTGATCTCTCCTGTAATACAGGCATTCACTCTCAGTCCTCTCTTAGTAGGAAAGGTACTTTTCTGTAAAGGTAGCAACTTTGGGTAAGCTGTCATTCATGGTAAAAGTTCAAGTAACCTGGAAGATTTAAGACAGAAAATACAGAAATCTACAGATGATCTATTATTTACATTGCAATGTTTCAATATTCCACCTTCTTGGATCACAGAATAACAGAATCCCGAGGGTTGGAAGGGACCTCGAAAGATCATCTAGTCCAACCCCCCTGCAAGAGCAGGGTAACCTACAGTACATCACACAGGAACTTGTCCAGGCGGGACTTGAATATCTCCAACGTAGGAGACTCCACAACCCCCCTGGGCAACCTGTTCCAGTGCTCTGTCACTCTCACAGTAAAGAAGTTCTTCCTGATGTTAACGTGGAACCTCCTATGCTCCAGTTTACACCCATTGTCCCTTGTCCTATCACTGGATATCACTGAAAAAGCCCAGCTCCATCATCCTGACACCCATCCTTTACATATGTGTAAACATTGGTGAGGTCACCCCTCATTCTCCTCTTCTCCAAGCTAAAGAGACCCAGCTCCCTCAGCCTCTCCTCATAAGGGAGGTGTTCCACTCCCTTAATCATCTTTGTGGCTCTGCGCTGGACTCTTTCAAGCAATTCCCTGTCCTTCTTGAACTGAGGGGCCCAGAACTGGACGCAATATTCCAGATGCGGCCTCACCAAGGCAGAGTAGAGGGGGAGGAGAACCTCTCTTGCCCTACTAACCACACCCTTTCTAATGCACCCTAGGATGCCATTTGCCTTCTTGGCCACAAGGGCACATTGCTGGCTCATGGTCATCCTCCTGTCCACCAGGACCCCCAGGTCCCTTTCCCCTTCACTCCTTTCCAGCAGGTCAACCCCCAACCTGTACTGGTACATGGGGTTGTTATTCCCCAGATGCAAGACTCTACACTTGCCCTTGTTGAATTTCATCAAGTTTCTCCCTGCCCAACTCTCCAGCCTGTCCAGGTCTCGCTGAATGGCAACACAGCCTTCTGGTGTGTCAGCCACTCCTCCCAATTTAGTGTCATCAGCGAACTTGCTGAGGGTACACTCGGTTCCCTCATCCAGGTCGTTGATGAAAATATTAAACAGCACTGGTCCCAGCACCGACCCCTGAGGGACTCCACTAGTCACAGACCTCCAGCTAGAGTCTGCCCCATTGACCACAACTCTCTGCCTTCTTCCTTTCAACCAGTTCTTGATCCACCTTGCTACCTGATCATCAAGCCCACACTTCCTTAGCTTATCTATGAGGATGCTGTTGGAGACAGTATCAAATGCCTTACTGAAATCAAGAAAAACCACATCTACCGCTCTACCATCATCCCTCCACCTAGTTACTTCCCCATAGAAGGCTGTAAGGTTGGTCAAACATGACTGCCCCCTGGTAAAACCATATTGGCTGTTCTTAATGACCCCTCATCCTTGATATGCCTAGAGATGGAGTCAAGAATAAGTTGTTCCATCACCTTACCAGGGATGGAGGTAAGGCTGACCGGTTCATAATTACCCAGGTCCTCCTTCTTGCCCCTCTCATAGACTGGCATGACATTTGCCATCCTCCAGTCCTCAGGCACCTCTCCCATTTCCCACAACTTACCAAAGATGATGCAGAGTGGCCTAGCAATGACCTCCGCCAGCTCCCTCAGCACCCGTGGGTGCATTCCATCCGGACCCATCGATTTATAGATGTCCAGACTGCATAACTGATCCCTAACCCAATCCTCATCTACCAAAGCAAACTCCTCCTTTATCCTGACTCCTTCTGGGGCTATAGGAATCTGGGGCCCCTGGGGAGAGTCTGCAGGAGTAAAGACAGAGGCAAAGAAGGCATTCAGCACCTCTACCTTCCTTATATCCTCTGTCTCGAGGGCACCCACCTCATTCGGCAGTGGGCCTATATTGCCTCTTGTGTTAGTTTTATTCACTATGTATTTGAAGAAGCCCTTTCTATTGTCCTTAACCCGACTGGCAAGATTAAGTTCCAAGGAGGCCTTAGCTGCCCTAATTGCCTCCCTACATCCTCTAACAACTGTCTTATATTCCTCCCAAAGTGGCCAGCCCCTCCTTCCATAATCCATAGATTCTCTTTTTCCACATGAGTTTGCCCAGCAGTTCCTTGTTTAACCACCAGTAACTCATGTATCTAAGTTTTGCTGAAACCTGCATGAATTGGAAAGCATGAAATCGTGATGTACATCATTATTAATGTGCTAAATAACCTAATCAACATTTTTTTCCTAAAAGGTTCTTGGTGTTAAAAGTAGCATGTCTTATTTTCAAGGCTTTGGTTAGAAACATTAATGCTTTTTGAACATTTTCTCGAGCCTGTAACAAGTTACACAGTGACAGTAAACTATTTTAGATGGTTCAGGTGGAGGAGCAGGGGCTGAAGTAACTCAGCTACAATACCCTTTTCAAATCTCTGAGCAGCCTTCTGACTCACACAGTACAGTGAAATGAATAGTTTCCAGTATCTGTGACTGTAATGGTTTGTTCAGAGCATAGGTGTCAGTTTTATTAGTGTTAAACTCTCACTAGAAAAACAACTATCAGTGTAGGAACTGAAGCATCCAAATGCTGAAGTGCAGCAGTACAGGTGAGATGCATGAGGGAAGCGTCCTGTCCTGCTCATGTGAGCTGAAGTTATATTGATCATGGACATAGGAGTGACACCTTCAACCAAGGTTGTGCTGGACTGAAGTATTCTGGGGAGGAGCTCACATGGATATCATCTGGGGAGCAGTGCTCTGCTTCATTTTCTTGCCTTTGGTAATAAAAGCTGCAAGTCCATAGAGTGCTTCTGCTGCACTTTAGCATTTGGGTGCTTTAGCTCCTACACTGGTAGTTGCTTTCATAGCGAGAGTAAGCACTAATAAAATGGACACCTATGCTCTAACATGGGAACAATTATATACACAGCTGTCACAGCATCTGTTTGCCTGTCATGTCATGCCTGATCACACACTTCATGGCTAGAGCATGCAGAAGGCAATAGCACTTCACCTGTGATTAATAACTACTAGAGGCCATAGTGCTATCATGGGCATCCTTGTCTGTTTGTGGGTTTTAACGTAGATCACACAATGGAAACACAAGTGTAGTGACCTGAGCTAGCTGTCTTTTTCCTACAGTCAGAAAAAAAGTGTGTGTCTGTCTCAAGAGGAAAAGAGGGAGTAAAGTCTGGCAGCTAAGTTGGTGCAAACATAAGGAAAGATCTGCCACTCTACTTTTAACTTCAGAGTTAATTTTCTGTTGTCTTTTACCTGATCCTTTAGAAAATGGGGCACAGAGGTCAGTTTGCAAGCCAGGTAACAAAGGATTTTATGTAAACTAAGTAGGACGATTTTCAGAGCTTTTTCTGTCTCAAAAGTGTGGAGAGTTCAGTCTCTTACAGTACCATGAATGGAGTCTCATTTTTGTCATGTAGCCTTATAAATCAGTATAACTATAAACAAAGAAATTAAACATCAGGAATTATTCCTGACCTAGAAACGTGTTTCCTTTGTCTTAAATCCTTCGCTTACCCCCTAGACCCCACCTGTTTCTCTTTGCCGTCCAATAAATATAGGTATAGCAATGTATTCATTAGTGCTGCACAGCATTTATCACTGCTGATGTTTCCATTACATGGGAGTACATGACTTTTCACTTTACATTTAATTAGATGGTTTTATGGTTTTATTATGAGGTAATTAATCTGTCAGAAAACAACTAGAGATTGGATATGAAATCTTGGAGGTAAACCAGCTTTTCTCAAGCACTATTTATATTACATTTATAGCCTTTAATTTTATAGGTAATAACTATCTTCTCTAACAGTGCATTCATTTGGGACAGTTGTGTTATCAGATACAATATTAGCTTTTTTCACCTACTGTTCTGCCTTAATTTCTTTCTCACAATGACAACGAGCAGTTTGTCTAAGTAGCTAGATTAATTATTTTCAGCTGTACATGTGACTGATGTAATGCTTCCCAAATGGCCCAAAATTCACCAGTTTTGTGCTATCTCCCCTATTTTTCAGTTGTACTTCAGAAGTGATATCTTCTTTTTAACTTTTACATCTGGAGAGCATGTTGTTCTCTTCTCAACAATTGTGTAAAGGCAAGTACCAGCTTTTGTTATCTAGAACCTGAACTACTGAGAGAGTAAATGAGAGATTTCATCTCCTGGGTTGTGGAACCTTCATCTCCTTCAGACACAGAATTCACTACTATTCTGCTTTAAGACAATGGCCAAAATCATCAAGTAAAATGAAATTTAGCCACAAAGCAATCCAGAAGAAAAGGTTGCATCATACCTGAGCTGACCTTATTACTTTGTCATTAATCTGCTTTGTTATGCCTGAAGAATCATGGGAGTCTCAGAACTGCTGGTAATCTTCTCTGCCATATGTGTGGGTAATATTCAAGCACAGCAGGATAAATTAAGAATAGGCCCATCCTTGCTTTATTACTTGTTAATCAGCCCATTAACGTTATCTGAGTGCGGTTTGTTAGGATTAACATAGATGATATTTGAATTGCCACAGTGATTACTTCTTAAAAACTCTTTATTAACATGAATTTTGAAACTCGGAAAAAAATTGGTGCTGAAGTTAAAAACCCCTTCAAATGTAAAGAATAGAGTCATCATATCAATGGAAAGAAACAGCTTGAATCAGGGGTATGTGACATGTATCTTGTAGTTTATTTGAATCCCAAAAGACAAACTAAAGTCACAGTGTTGGCTTGGAGCTAGAGTACTTCTTGATGAGGCAGCAGAGCTCTTAAATCATGGCTCAGTTTGAATTGAAGCTGTATAGCTTTTCTTTTTTTCTTTTTCTTTTCCTTTCTTGTAAACATGTCTTTTGTCTGATTTACAAAGAACATGTTTTACAGTACTCCCAGCCACATTCTGATCTGGCTTGTCCTCTGCACTCATTTTCTGTTGTGGGGTTTCAGCCAGATGCATTTGAATTTGAGAGATGTTTAAAGGTTTCTGATTCTTACAGCCTTTTTTTTAGAAAGAAATCCTATGACTGTCATAAAATATCATGAGCAAAACGACCCAGGATAAGCAGTGACTACCCATGGGCAGGGGTAGATTAATTAATATATGCCTCCTCTGGAGAAGGTGGTACCTTCTTTCTCTTGTAAAGATATGCCAAGAAGCAATGCATAAACAATATGTCTGTGATGTGATGAAAACTAAACAGAAAAACCCGTCTGTTACCTGATTAGAGCAGCTTCATAGCATTAATGTTATTTGCCAGTGTCATGCCAAAATTCTTGTTTTTATAGAGCATTGCATATAAAATTTTCTAAAACTTTTTCACTGTGATTAATTTTGTTATATTAATAAAAACAGTGTTTTGGCATCATGCAGGTTGAAGGCTTTCTCTGCCTTTTTAGTTTTGTAATTGTTTACAGGAATATGGTAGAGACTTTTTAGTGATGAGTACATTGTGACAGCCCAGTGCTGAGAAAGGAGGAGAAGACACAGCTGCCTCATCTCAGTGAGCAAATTGCAGGGGGTGTTGGGAGGGGGAAATCCCTGCTGAGACCTACACCTCCCTCTCATCTCATATACCATTTGCAGGGAGGGCAACGAGTTGTTCTGCCATGCCTAGCCTCGCTGGTCAAAAGTTTCATGTCCTTCTGCAAACTTTGACCTGAAAGCTTCTAGGAAACCTCAGCCAGAGCATGAGGGGAGCTTTAAAGCAGCTGCTGTTACAGGATACATATAATTACCCACAGTTACTCAGTCCTGTCTTGAAGCTTGTGTGGACAGCATGGACGTAGGTTAGAAGGTTTATTTTAATGATCTTTTAGTTTAAATATAGGAGTTTTTTAGCAGTTCATAACAATCAGCTTATTTCTACAATAGAGTGTCTCAGATTTTTTTTCACCTGCAGTGATTTTCTTAGAATTTTGATGGACTAGAAAAAACATGAAAGTGAAAAATAACACCAAACTATGGGTGAGCCTTTTTGTAGGGCGTCTTACCTGGTAGAACAGGTCCTGCCATTCTATATCAAGCCAGGAAGCAGGAGGGCATCATGTTATTAACTCCTGCAGTTCTGTACCATGAGAGGGAAAGCTGTGAGAAACTTTGCTTGGAAACACAGTAAGACTGTACCTTCATATTTAGTTTTATTTACTTTTTGTTTTTAAAATAGCAATCTTTCAGTTGGAAAGCTACCAATGCCATGGTACTTGAAATCAGATCTTATCTGCACATCTGGTTTATGTTCTTTCCAAAGGTAGCAGTTTGAGCAGCATACCCTATCCTGCAGTGATTTGGGGGTATTCATTTAGGAATAAATGCTCAAATAACTAATTATCTTTTGTACCAATTTAGTCACTGGTAATCTCTGGAAGTATTAATCCAGCCTGATACAATTTAGTTTGTAATATCTGAAAGCAGCACAGAAAATATAGCAAGACACACTACAAGAGGTTTGTATTCACATTGATCTAAGGTAAGATTTATTTCAATGTACTTTTGCATCCTTAGAACCAGGCATTTGCTCTCATATTATCCTATAACATGTCAGAGATGTAATACTTCCAAGAGAAAGATGGCAGATTGTCAACTACTGAGGATGGTAATTTGGGGATGTAGCATTTTTAAGGATAGAATTACAAAAGAAGAACATGAACTGCCTATGGCAAAGAACACTCTTAGGTATTGACTACATAATAAGTTAAACTGAAATTCTTGTGCTCTTATTAGAAATAAGAACATTATTATGGTGTTTAAAACCACCTGTTAGCAGGACTGCTGTTGCGAGTACACTTTGGGCAGAGGATTACATCCATTGTTGTTCAGGACACCATATGAAAAGTACACCAAAAATGTCTGAGAGGTGTCTTTAACTGTCAAGTAGTAAGATTGGACTGTTGATGACTGAAAAGCGTCTTCTCAATACAAACCTTTTAGTTTTAGATATTTTAATTTTTTTTAAATAGGACCCTGGTTTCGCATTCTGGATATTTGGACTGAATTCTTTGTTGTTTTCATTTGGAAAAAAAGAGGTTATAAAATGTTCCAGCAGTTTGCTGAAAGAAAAGAATCTGTATTCTTCTGAATTGTATACTCATTGTTTTCAAAAAGCTAGTAGGATTTTAACTGTCTAATGGCTCTAAGAATCAATATGTCTCAGATAAAAACTACTTATTTCCATAAAGAGCAAATAAATGAGAGTGCTTTTATGTAATGTACCTCAGTTTTGGAGGGTCTGACAAGGTTGGTAACTGTGTGCTGCTATGTGCTTTCTAGCTCATTGAAACCATTTCAGTAACTAGAACATGATTTATACTGTAACAAGTGTCTGAAGTACATTTCTAATGTCCCTTAGAGAACTTATTTCTAAATCATCAAAGCTATAAAATTATTTTAGCTATCAGCCCATTAATTACATTGTAAATTTCTTCATTACTTCATCATGTCTTTCTAAAGTTTATAGAAATCTGACTCTGGGTTAAACTTGTTAATATATACTCTGGGATCACACCAAAACATTAATCTTTTTCAATATTCATCACTGTTATTCAGCTGAGAAGCCTAATGTTACAGGATGCATATAATAATCCTGTATAAGAGATAATATATCCTGTATAGGACATGTGCTTTTATTGGGATTTTTCGTTTTGGGTTTTTGGTTTTGTCTTTTTTTTTTTTTTAAAGAATTTGGAATTACAGACATTAAAAACCTCCATAGAGGAGAAGGAACTCTTGAAAATTGGGGAAAATGCTGTAAGTGACAGCACATAAATGTATATACCCATACAAAGACTATAATGACAACAATCCATGTAGTGACCTTAAACATCTGTGAAACATGTTTTCACTGGGGTTTATTGGAAGGTGAAAATTGACATTTCTTAGCTGCTTTGTAAGGCTTTTCATGTAATTTGGTGAAGCTGATCATTTGTGGCATTTCTTTCACCCAGAAACTTGTTGACAGTTGTCTCAAAAGTTGTATCAATCTGTTGTATATCTGAAGAAAAAAATGCATTGGCAGTTAATTGCAAAAAGCAGTTTAGGGTGACTCTAAGGTGCTGATTTGGGCTAAGGGAAGAAGTATACTTCCTTCTTTGAACTTTCTGTGAAAAGGCTCAGTGCTTTGTTAAGCTTAATGGCTAAAGGAAAATTAGCACAGTGGTTTTGTGGGGTTTTTTTTTACAGTTGATAAATCTTCAGAGTGTGGGAAAAGGCATTTGTTTTAATATTTATTAAAATGTGATGGTTACATTTCATAGAACAAATATAACTGTAATGGCTTGAAGCATGTGTGACAGTTTCTTTGTAAATTATAATTAATACCTAGTAGATTCCCATAAAAATTTTACATAGAGTTCGGGCAAAAATTTCAAACTGCTTCACATAGGTGTGTAAATACTGCTACAATGAGGAAACTCAAAGAAAAGTGACTGAAGGCCAGTTCTAACGATATGATGTGTTTTGCACTCTAGGAAACCTCTCAAACCTCTCAGTTCTGAAACTAGAAATTAAACAGTCTCCTAAAGCTCTTCTCTAATCTTATACCACAAGAATATATTGTCTCACTTGAGAATATAAAGCCACAGTGGACATGAAACATTACACTGAAGAGTTTGTGAGTTGAAAATATGTTTATTAGTCTTTCAGATAAGTCATCATTTTTCAGGAGTGAGATACATAATGAAATTTATTTCATGACCACAGACCAAGCCTCATTTTGAATATTGAATTTAGACTAAAAAGATGATGTTCCATTACATATGAAGTTTATTCATTTTAGAAAGTAAATGTAATGTATGTGCCAACCTGCTAAGAAGCTATGAACTCTTTTTGTCCAAGACATAGCCCTCCTATAAAAATAAAAAAATAAAAAATAAATACTTTTAACTCAGTCCTTGTCCTCTGCAAAACCCAGTAAAGCCACAGTTTATGTCTGAAAGGTCACTGGATTGAGATTATGTTTTTTATTATGCTTTGGGTTACTGAACACAACATAAAAAGCCAACAATACATTTTTATTTTTAATGTGTAGAATATCTAATTAAGAGAAAAATAAAGCTACAGAAATGCAGGTATAACATTCACACATCCAACAGTAAAACGGATCTTGCTAAATGTGTACACATTTCAGACCCCAGACTTGAAGATTTTGAACACTGTATTCCCTTACTGCCACGGAAAGGACGTCTCCACACCTTACCACAGTGGGACGCTAGGGAACCCATCATCTTGCAAGATGCAGGATTAGATATTTCAATAATCTTCCACCCCCTCAATATTGACATCCTAATATTTCATTATCCTCCCAACTCCATAGTCTTCTCTAGTACACAGGGAGACAGATGGCTCATAAGATTACGAGCTATGGAGATTTGGTGCCGCAGACAGGTCCCTTGGTATTCGAAGAAAATTAACAATTTACTTAAACAGTTCTGTCAGATGCAATCCTCTTTGCCTCCTTTTGTCTCCTGCTGGCTCTGTCTCACATAGGATTGCCTGCACATAGATTCACTGGTTACAGATTAGTGATGAAAGAAAGACAAGAAACATAGTCATGAACTGTGGGTGCAATGGACAAGCATGAGAGCATAACTGGGATAACAGACTAAAAAAAATCACACTACTTATTTTTGTGCCATCTCTATGAAAGGGCTCTCCCTTTTGAAGCTGAAATAGATTCTTGCCTGTTGAGCAGCTCTAAAATAAGTCGAAGGATTATCTGTATCACAGTGGTCCTAAGGAACTTGAGATAAGGAGGGAGCCAGCCTGACTTCACCCTGCAAAACACTGCTGCTGACTGACTTGTCCCTTGTGGCCAACAGAGCTGCTCTCTGACTGGGGCACAATAAGTACCCATGAGCAGGCACACAGCAGGTGGTTGTTTCACATAGGAAAATCTTACACTTCATTGATCATGGCAGGACTGTGCAGTTTTCTGAGCTGGCCAGGTAGTCAAATTAAAGGATCTGGTTGTTGTGGGAACTGTAGCTGTGTACTGATAAAGGGCACTTACAGGATGGAAGCCACATTGCTTGGTGTCACAGGTGGGGAACACATTCTCCCTTTCCATTCACTGCTGTGTTGAAGAAGTCTTACTCTGGCTACTTTGTCAAAGGGAAGGATGATCATTTGCTGTCTTGTAATTTAAATTTGATGCCAGAGGTAAATAAACATGCGTGCCAATCAAAGCTCTCATAGCCAGTAAGTGACAATTCATTCAGATGGAAGGCAGTCAATTAACTGCAGAGTCTGCTTTCCACCATGAAGCATGCTGAGAAAGCAAAGCTGTATCTAAGGGGCTCACCCAAGTAAAAACCTCATGGTTCATACTACAATACTCGGCTTTGGCAGAGACATGCTTGCTGGCTGAAATCTCCTGTTTCTCTGCATTTCTGAGGAATGCAGATTGGTGGTTCAGCAACAAGGATGCATCAGCACCCAGGAAATGTAAAGCTGCAGCCAGTTACTCTCCAAGACCTGAGCAGGTGCAATAAAGTCAGCTCTGTAGAAAAATGGAAACTGGGATGTGTGCTTTTCCAGATCTGCTTACTATGGAAGTTATCTTAAAAACAGTACTGTTCCTCTTTTACTTAGCAAAACAAATATATTTTCAGTAACCCTCATCTGTCATGTATCATAACATAGCTTTTCTGAGCATGAGTGACTATAATTGTACGTGCTATACAGTTTGCAAACAGTGTATTGTATTTGCTTGTTACTGTAAATACTACACCTAGGACACCACGGGACTGCGTTTGCCTTTTTCACAAATGATTTACATGGGGTGTATAACCATCCTGTGATCTTCCCATATCCTGTCCTTTGCTACCCCATCACTCCAGGTAGAAATGTTATTGGTTAACAACATCACTACTCCCTTTGAATTTTCCACTGTTGAATTTCTGACTGTTCCTATAACTTTTTTTTTTTTTTCACCAATAATTTCCTCCATGGTATTTGGAGTAACTCCAGGATTTACAGTACATCCCTCTTAGGTGCCATCATTAAATTTCATTTACATACCTCTCTCTTTTCTATAGCAACCATTACTGCAAACACGAAACAACATCTGTTCCCACACAGGCCCTTGGGGAAAATCAGCTCTGAGGGAGTCTCCAGTCTAGCAGTTCTGTTTTCTGCATAACACAATGGTGTCTCTCCCTACCAGTCCCATGACCATTTGTACTCCTTAGCTGAACTAATGATTTCTCATGTGGTACCACCATCAAATGCCTTAATCAGCAGCATCTAATCTTTTATAATTCCTTTGTCAAGCAAATCAGTTCTGCCAGGTAGTTTGATGACTTGATCTGACATAAGAGTTCCGTACAAAATCAGTGAAGATTTTTATCACATTTCCTATGTTTACGTGTGGTTTTGTACTTCTGTGCATTTACGAGTCTAGTCCATGTTTCATCCTTTTTCACCAAATGCTTAATGACACCTCCTTTACTTTATTTGTTCTATTTCTATACAGCTGAAAAACCTTCAGCAGTCTTCTTAACTACCTTTGCAATACTAGTTAGACTTCACTTTTGTCAATTCTCTGTTTGCTCCTACACTTCACAGCTTTTAAGAAGTATCTTTTTCCTGCTGATTAATGTCGGTTCTAATTCATGTAGTTCTTGTTAGTTTTATTCTTAGTTCTCCCTTTTAAAGGCTTCTCAGGAGAAAGTTCTGGAGCATTTTCTTATTGAGTTCTTTTTTTTGTGTCCAAATGGTTTTCTCAAAGTTGTCCCATGGAAAACAGAAATGTCTCTAATCTCTAAATGGCATTATAGAAGGCAAAGGCAGTTTTCTACAAATGTATGCACATACCCTTTCTTATGTGGTTTTTCACATCCAGTTTGAAAAAATTCATTCAAAGAAAACTGAATTTCCCACAACATTTTTCATTTCAATCTGTGATATGATGAGAAGTTTCCTATTCCTTCTGCCCATTGGAGAAAACTACTTACACTACAGATATTAGTAGTTGCCATAATAAAAGTTATTTAGAATGAAGTAAAAGAAAATTTTCAGTAATTCTATCAATCTAAGATCCATAAGCATAAATTTCTTTTATATCACTCCAGGGAAGTCTTGGATGCAGTGATCACGAGATGGTTGAATTTGAGGTCCTCAGGACAGTGAGAAGAGCGTGCAGTAAGCTCACTGCCCTGGACTTCAAGAGAGCAGACTTTGGGCTCTTCAGGAACCTGCTTAGCAGGGTTCCATGGGATATAGCCCTAGAGGGCAAGGGGGCCCAAGACTCTTGGTTAACATTCAAGGACCACCTGCTACAAGCTCAGGAGTGTTGCATCCCGACTAGAAGGAAGTGCAGCAGGAGGGCCAGGAGTCTTGGGTCATCTCTTGGATGGATAAGGGTCTGCTAAGAAAAATTAATAGGAAAAAAGAGGCTTATAAAAGGTGGAAGCAAGGACAGGCGGTCTGGGGTGAATACAGGGATGTTGTCAGGGTAGTTAGGGACCAAGTTAGGAAAGCTAAGGTGCAATTGGAGCTAAACTTGGCAAGGGATGTTAAAGATAACAGGAAGGAATTTTATAGGTATGTAGTGGCTAAAAAACAGACTAAGGACAACGTAGGCCCCCTCCGGAAGCTTTCGGGAGAACTGACTAAACAGGACTTGGAGAAGGCTGAGGTTCTGAATGACTTCTTTGCCAGAGTCTTCACTGGCAAAGGCTCTGACCACAGCACCCGAGTCTTGGAAGGCAGACACAAGGACTGTGAAAACCTAGACCTTGGGCCCACTGTAGGAGAGGATCTGGTTTGAGACCATCTTAAGAACCTGAATGTACACAAGTCCATGGGACCTGATGAAATCCATCTGCGGGTCCTGAAGGAGCTGGCGAATGAAGTTGCAAAGCCACTGGCCATCATATTTGAAAAATCATGGCAGACAGGTGAAGTTCCTGATGACTGGAAAAAGGGAAATATAACCCCCATTTTCAAGAAGGGGAAAATGGATGAGCTGGGGAATTACAGACCAGTCAGTGTCACCTCTGTGCCTGGCAAAATCTGGGAGCAGATTCTCTTGGAAGGCATGCTAGGGCACATGAAAAAGAGCAAGGTGCTTGGTGACAGCCAGCATGGCTTTACTAGGGGAAAATCCTGCCTGACCAATTTGGTGGCCTTCTATGACGGGGCTACAAAAGTGATGGACAGGGGTGGAGCAGTTGATGTCACCTACCTGGACTTGTGCAAAGCGTTCGACACTGTCCCACATGACATCCTTGTCTCTAAATTGGAGAGACATCAATTTGATAGGTGGACCACTGGGTGGATAAAGAACTGGCTGGATGGTCGCACTCAAAGAGTTGTGGTCAACGGTTCAATGTCCAGCTGGAGATCAGTAACGAGTGGTGTCCCTCAGGGATCGGTGTTGGGACTGGTCTTGTTTAATATTTTTGTCGCTGACATGGACAATGGAATTGAGTGTGCCCTCAGCAAGTTTGCCGATGACACCAAGCTGTGTGGTTCGGTTGATATGCTGGAGGAAAGGAATGCCATTCAGAGGGACCTTGACACACTTGTGAGGTGGGCTGATGCCAGCCTCATGAAGTTTAGCCATGCCAAGTGCAAGGTCCTACACCTGGGTTGGAGCAATCCCAGGCACAGCTACAGGTTGGGCAAAAAAGAGATTCAGAGCAGCCCTGTGGAGGAGTTGAGGGTGCTGATTAATGAGAACACGAACATGAGCCAGCAGTGTGCACTCACAGCCCAGAAAGCCAACCGTATTCTGGGCTGCATCAAAAGGAGCTTGACCAGCAGGTCGAAGGAGGTGATCTGCCCCTCTACTCTGCTCTTGTGAGACCTCACTTGGAGTATTGTGTGCAGTTCTGGTGTCCTCAACATGAAAAGGACATGGTACTGTTAGAACAAGTCCAGAGGAGGGCCATGAGGATGATCAGGGGACTGGAGCACCTCCCATATGAAGACAGGATGAGATAGTTGGGGCTGTTCAGCCTGGAGAAGAGAACGGTGCGTGGAGACCTCATAGCAGCCTTCCAGTATCTGAAGGGGGCCTACAGGGATGCTGGTGAGGGACTCTTCATTATGGAGTGTGGTGATTGACTCTTCATTAGGGACTGTAGTGATAGGACAAGGGGTAACGGGTTGAAACTTAAACAGCAGAGGTTTAGACTGGATATAAGGAAGAAATTCTTTCCTGTTAAGGTGATGAGGTACTAGAATGGGTTGCCCAGGGAGGTAGTGAATGCTCCATCCCTGGCAGTGTTCAAGACCAAGTTGGATGAAGCCTTGGGTGATATGGTTTATTGTGGGATGTCCCTGCCCATGGGAGGGGAGTTGGAACTAGATGATCTTGAGGTCCTTTCCAGTCCTAACTATTCTATGATTCTATGATCATTGCTTTCTTAGTAATTGCCCCAGTAGATGGCTATTACTAAAGCAAGTAATTTACGATGGTAAATATTTCAATTCTTAGCTGCCTTATATCATGTTCAGTCCTTTGTAGTTTTACAAAGGAAATTTAACTGAAGTTGTCCACAAACTCTCAGTTGTCCACCCACTTTCCCACTTTTCTCACCAGTGAATATTAGCTTTAAGGTCATAGTCAGACACAGTCTCATTTTAGGTCCATTAAAAAAAAATAATCCCAACAGTATGAGTCAATTAACTATTTTAATTTAGAAAAAACATAAAAAGGTAAAAATCCTTTCAGTTTAGCAATGTCCTAAACTGAACTGCTGAAAACCAAGTAGAAACTTAGCTCCAGAAAACAAGGTTTGGAGGAAGAGACATGCTTCTCTGACAAAGACAAGAGGCTGTGAGAAATCTTTGACTACAGTACCAATAAATCTTGCATCAAAGCATAAGTTTTCTGCACTAATTTTCACTTAACAGGCACATCTCCTTTCCATGAGCATTAATGTGTGTATAAGTCTTATACACTTAAATATCTCTGGCATTAAAAGGTCTTTATAAACCCAAGAATTTTCCCTTTGACATTTCTCTCCACCCCAAAACCTACAAAAATCAAACACTTAATGACTCTCTATTAGACAGTATAAAAAAGTTCTCAATCTATAGGATGTCCTTCTTTCCCTTAGATTCTCAGACAGCCCTGGTTTTAGTTTGGCAGCTCTCAGTGGTCTCTGCAATACAATTCGGCCATTGACTATAATGGCCACCTTCCTATATGAAAATATTTCCAAATAAAAAAGTCTTGGATATTATTTCTTAAAGGAAAACATTGAAAAATCCATAAACCAAGACCAAAAATGTAAAAATATAGTTACTATCACAGACTATCCTCTTTTTCTCTCCCCCATCTATGTCTAAGAAGGAAAACACAGAGAAGTTGGTGCAATAACTGATCACACTGGAGTAAAATCTGTTAAAAAACTCAGCTGTCTTCCAACAGCCATCACTTTGTAAGGGAGGAGGGATCAATAGCTATCAATGTCCAGGTACTTCTCCAAGAAAAGATCACTGAAATTTCAAAGATTATAGGATAAGACTAGCTCTTGCATGTTTGCTGTATTCTGGTCATAGGAAGATCTCCAGAATAAAATTGATCTTTTATTTTATAAGAAAAAGGGGGTGAAAATAAATCCTTCCTTCAATGTCTTTTGTTCTCCATACTACCTTTTGATAAAAGCTGCCTGGTGCTTTGGGCTCCAAAACTTTAGGACAAGTAAGATGGAGAAAAGCTTAAATTATTCTTGTTCACAAAAATAATAAAAGTTCACGGGATGAATATGTCTCTCTCTCAATCCAAGCCTGTCTGTCTCTTCCGCTGTCTTTGCCTGCCTGCTTGTATTGATAGTAGTAGCTAGATGTGAGTGATTAGCATCCTAATCTCTGAAGCACCTGCATACAGCTAAAGATGTTCTATCCTCCCTATGGGTTTAGCAGGCCCAGTGCAGAAATTAATGGGATTGGGTATTAAAACCACAGAAGGAGTTTTGAAAATCATAAGGGTGATCAGCACCCACCCAAGGCTGCTTTTAGCTTAGAAAAATGAGAGGAGTCAGTAAGTGCAGTCCTGAAAATTCTGCAGCCCAGGTATATACTGGGTATCAGTAGTGGCCTGGGACACTTTAATTCTTGAAGTTTAAGACATTATTCTGAGGTGAAAAGTCAAAGTACATCTTTCTCTTAGAAACAAGAAGAATGTACAGATTTGAGCTGCCTAATTAGACTGACATCTTTTAGTAAATATACAGTAAGTTCCTGGATAAGAATGAAATCTGAAAAGTGTAGTTGTTTTCTTTCAACCTTGTAAGTAGCAAAGAGAAAAGGTGAAGTTTGGAGCATAATTCTGCCATAGAGAAATGCAATTCCATTGAGATTGTTAACAGCTGCCAAACTGAAGGAAATCTCGTTGGTAACCTGGAATAAAAGGTCAGATGAGGTCAAATACCCTAATTTGACACAGGCAATAAGAACAAATGTGATTCCTCTCTTTGCCGTGCAACATGAATGAATTGAATGAAGAGTAATTTTGAACTCTCTCTAAGGTACATCACTGTGTACAGTATGCCTAGCAAGACCAATGCAGTAATATTCTGCATGATGGTAACACAAATGGTGAGTTGTGGATGAATGAAAACAATTTAACAGCGCATAAATGTGAGGTGATATCCAGCAACCCTGCAAGGGAAATCACCATGACATTAATCTGAAACTTGCTTGGAGCTCCCATAATAACTCTACGGTATTCCATGAGAAAAAGACTAACTTTTTTCACTTTGGAGGAAGACTTGTAATACCTAAATTTTATATTCCCATAAGACTCACCCATAAAATATAGATAGAATATAAAAATACAAAAAGGTAATATGCAGACATGGCATTCTATGTTTCTGGGGCTGATCAGTTGGGATGCTCAGAATCTGTTCACAGATATTTTGCTTTTCCTTAAGTCTTAAGTTTGAGGGTTTAAATTTGAAACTGATTCCCCCAAAAATACAGATCTAAAGCAGGACTGTTTCCAGCAAGTTTGGGGCCCCTGAACTATTACTTAGATAGGGCCTACACTTCAAAATGAATGTCAGCTTCACCACCCACTTTTGATCAAAGAACTTTAGCATCCTCACTGAGTGACAAATGAAGGGGACAAACATAAACATGTCTGTCAGGAGCTTGTTTATGAGGAGAGCTAGGGACATATTGGGCAGAAGTTTCATGTCAAGAACTGTTCTGAGCTAGGGCTAAGGTTGAAGAGCAGGAGATGTTCGGGTTCCCCCAAGACTCAGGCTATCACCAAGTCATTTATCAACAACAGGGCAAGAAGGATGAGTAGTAGGTATTGCACAGTTCCAACTCCTCATGTAAGATTTGATAATTGAGTATTTCCTGTGGGAACACTGTGGTAGCAATAGCTTAGGTGTATGTGACTACACCTTATGTGAAAATATTGAATTGAATCTCCCATGTGCAAATGATTAGAATCTATCATGTTGTTAAGAACATGTGGAGTCCCTGGCCTTTCCCTCTCTTGCCTTTCTGATATTAGTGTGTGAAGTGGGTCAGGGTTGTAAAAGATTGTCACAGGAAGGCTTATGAACTTATTGACTCCAATGGCAAATACAAAAAATTATATGAACTTATTTATGTAAGCTGGTTTATGTATATATTCTTACATTTTAGTTATTTCACTTGTGCTCTAAACTTACACCCTGAAAATCACAAGTCTATTAATGAGAAAAATATGCTGGAAATCGTGGTGGTTTATGTCAGCATTAGCACGCTGGAGATGTTGGATTGTAGAAAGTGTATAAAAGATTTTAAAGAAAGAAGTGTCAGAGTTTTATATTAAGTAATTCATCTTCTCTTGGAACTACAGAGAATTAACACATTCTTTGCAGGTATTTTAATAAGAGCATTAGTGAAACTGAAGCCTCATCAAATCAAGTTGCTGCAATCTTGCTTAAATAAATCATATTTCTCAACTTTACTATCTCTATACAGTGAAAGACCCTATTCATGCTATGACAACAAATATCTTTGAACACCATGGCTTTAGGAGCCAGAGGTAAACAAATATCAAGAATTTAACTACTTACCTATCTACTATCAGTGTTGTTTTGTACCTGAATGGTGGATGTGTGGATCTCTGTGTTGTTTCCTGCTAACAGTCTTCTGTTTTCACTTCTGGAGCTTTCAGCTGTATTACAGTCCTCACCTCGCTTCCCACCAGGCATTTAACACACACCCGTGTGTTACTTTTTATAAATTGAGAAACCTGCAAGAATCCAAATTATCATCTTGAGACAATTGTGAAGCAGGGTTGTAGTCACAGGTAGTAGTGACTAGTAATGACAAGTGACTAGTATAGTCCGAAGGGCACTGGCTATGGGCCTGCAGGGTCCTTGTCTGCAGTTCTTGGGACTGCTAGCCATTCGAGCAAAAAATACTGTGGCAATAATCAGAGCAAAGAGGATGGAGAGCA
The DNA here is from genome assembly GCF_012275295.1 of Melopsittacus undulatus. Taxonomy (NCBI): domain Eukaryota; kingdom Metazoa; phylum Chordata; class Aves; order Psittaciformes; family Psittaculidae; genus Melopsittacus; species Melopsittacus undulatus. The sequence goes on along the minus strand of NC_047532.1, from coordinate 61,602,830 downwards.
TACTTCATACTAATTATAATAATTTATAACTTGAAGTTGTTCTCCTGTTAAAATCTCAAAAGCAGAATATTTTTACTTTCTTATAAATTATTCACAGCCATTTGCTTTGCTTCATGACAAGTAACTTTGCTTTTCTTCAAATAGGATTTTCAACCTGAAAGAATGAAAGTGTTGACCCAGTTATGCCTAACAAACAAAATGTAGAAAGAACTGCAATTAAAGACTGGTAAAATAATCTTAATGTAAGCAAGAAATAAAGCTTTAATTATTTCTTTTCTTCCTGTATTGATTTTGAAATTGGTAAAGGTATTTCACTCAGAAAAGAAGAAAATGGACTTCAAAGTCAAACTGCTTAGAGAAGGGTAAGGTAACATCTACAGAACATGCTCAAAATTTTCTTTGTTAAACAAAAAAAAATGTTTCAAAAATGTCCTAAAACAGAACTTAATCCCTAACCAGTTTGTCAGTTTATCATTTCCCATCTGCAGATTCTCTTCTGCAGACTGTGGCTTTTGTCATGTGATGCGGATTTCTGGTATTGAGGCAGCATATTGAAATTAGGAAAGTACATACCATGTCATGTTTTATGGGTTAAAAAATGCCCGAATGGAATTTAGAGTAGTAGGTCTAGAACTGGATCTACTCACCTCTATATTAAGAAAAATTCTGAAAGCTAAAACCAACAAAGGCTTCAAGGGAAAACTGTTCACTTTTTAACCTTCTGGCATATTCAGTGTTAATGCATGGGATAGTTTTCATGTATTGATTGCATATTCCACTGAAAGAGTCTCAATTGGTAATGGAGGTCAAAAAATCACTTCTAAGGCATAGAGATCAAGACATTAATAATTATGAGACTTTCATAAAATTCCTAAAGCCATAGTTAAAACATCTAATGGGCAACATTAGTTTTTCAAAAAGCTTGCACTTAAAATTCCTACTAGGATCAAGGATTTAGGTTTTATTGTCTGAAGTGCTTCAGAAACTGGTAGTAAATAGCACTTCATTAAACTGATTAAATAAGAAAATGTTTGTTTACATTATTCTATAAAGAAAAAAATCACATAATTTTTTTAATGTGAACTGTTTGCTCTTCTAAAGAGTTAACAGAAACACGGTGCTGAGCAATTTCTTGTCTACTTATTGGAGACAGTCATGATCATATTCAAGATAAGAAGAAGGGGTTGTATATAAATAAATGACTTACAGCCCTAATTCATACATTTTAAATTAGCCAGATGCATCTACTTTTCATTTTTCTGCTGCCACTATTCTCGGTATTTGAAATCAGTGTTAGTTCATAACTCAGCTCCCAACATGATCAAACTGCTATGTAAAGACAACAAAAGATTGGGGGGGTTATTCTCCTCTTTATGAGATATGCCTTATTGTTATATCTCCTAGTGCACATAAATTTCCGGTTTTGGCTATGCATTTTGCTGAGTTTGTCCTATATATAGTACTTTTCAGTGGTTTGGTAATGTCCAGTTAAAACATCCAGGCAAATCTCTTCCTGCCTGCAATTTAAAAGAATACACTGGAAAAACTCCAACGTGATCACTGCTTTGTGTGTTCCCTATTTACGTTGGATATCAGACCTAAACTTGGCTGTATTTATGGCTACTTTCTTAGATGTTTAGAAAAATAGTTGTTGGACAGCAGGGAACCATTTCACTTGCAGCTGTTTATTTAGTATTTATCATTTTAACAGGTCAGGAAAAAGAACATATTCCAACCTTATTTTTTACAAGAATTTCCATTCAGTACAAGCTATCAATACCTTCACCATGTCAGAAATATAAAGCTGGTTTCATTCTCCTTACCTCATAATTTATAATGATGTTTTGGTAACTGGTAATCTCAGCATGTGCACTGGAGTCCGTCAGGAGAATTATGTACACAATTAATAATGCACATAGTGGCTCTGAAAATTATTATAACATTAGGATTCTCAACTGTATTTTGAAAGCATAATTTCTCTCTGTAATGAACCTGAAACTTTTCAAGAGAAAAAGCAAGCCAACTGCATGCCAGGCAGTGATAAGTAAAGCTGAAAATCAGGCTGTGCTAATATAGAATTGTAAACCTTTTAGCTGCATTTGAAACCTTAGGAAATTACCTCCAAAAGAGGAAGGCATAAATATCGTCTTTATTTAGATGACTGTTATTTGATATTCTGATAGGGCAGAAGTTAAAAGGTTTGGGTTTTGTTTAGTTTGGGGTTTATTTTCTTTTATTTCTTCTAGTTCTTTACTGGTATGTTCACACTGGCTTAGACATTGTATTTTTCCTGTGAGAAACGTGTGCAGGTTTTCTAACATTGGAGATTACTACTGCTTAGGGAACAACATCACAGATGCAGTGAAGATAAGTGGATTTGTGACTTGATGATCCCATTGCTTCTATGCTCCTCTCTTTTCAGCTAATGAAAAAATTATTCTGGATAAAATTAAAGTTGAAGGAGGAAGAGTTGAAATAATATTCAAGAATCTGATCTAAGCTAGGTCAGAGCCTCCCACTGATGTCACAAAACACGTAAATTCCCTAAATTATTACATTCTTTCTGAAAGAATGGATTTTTTTTTTTCACGTGAAAATGCCATTCTTCAGTTGCTTTCATTACATTTACAGTGAATGTTTGTGTAATTCATGCCATGTTGATGAGGGAAATGGTTGCCATTGATTGCAGTCATATGAGATTAGAACTTTTGATCCCTTTTAAAGGAAACTAATTACTGCTGTGCAATAACGCAGTATCTGAGCTGATCAGATGGGTAAAAAGGGCACTTTCCATGATAGGCAGGAGTCAGCAGAGGCAGGGAATATGAATCTGGTCAGCAGAGCAGTCACCAAAGCCTTGATATCTCAGCATTAGTTTGTATCTGGGAGACTTCTGCATTTATTGCTGCACTATTAACTTCACTCAAGACCACAATTGCCCTTTCAGGGGTCTGTGACTCCAGCATACCAAAAGATGTGGTACTGTTTACAGGCTTAACATTAGGCATGCCCTTAAACCATTTGCTGATTCAAGCTTATGATCAAAGTTTTCTTCCAAAAATGTTGTTTTCTTCTGTAGCACATCATCAGAGCTGCATTTAATCTTGCATTGACTGATGTATGCTATCCTTAACATGTAACGGAAATGCTTACGTACTCATACCTACCTTTATTTTCGAGATGTGACCGTGGCACTTGCCATACTAATTCCCCAGGATATTTATTTATAAAAAATTACTTCCAGAGACTTTCAGTGCATTGACCTTGTTCCAGGATTTAGCTGGGAGGACGGAGAGCTGTTTTTTTTTTTCTTAAGCACTGCAGGGGATTTCTGTCAGGTTGCTTTAACACTTCCCTTCATATTCTTGCCAGGCTTTCAGACTAAAGAATTTTCAAATGTAGCTTGCCATCATCACATAGGTCTTTGCGTAGTCTCTGTTATTTTATAGATCTAAAATTTAATTGGTTTTCAAGGAAATAATAGAACATAAATATAAATTTGCCAGGTTGGATTCATAAATGCATAGAAAAAGGGTATCTGCTAATGTATCTGATATGTATGATACAGTGACCACTACATAGATTGGCTTCACACGTTGTATCAGTTCTCCGTGCAAAGGTTTGGAAAGTTGTTATATCCCTAAAAAACAGGAGAAGAGAGAAAGTGAGATGCTATGCTGTTTAATTTTGGTTTCAAAAACTACAAGTTTTTTAGTAATAGGACACCCATTTTAGAAATCACTGAAATACAAATGCTCTACAACTGTGAAAGTTTTAATCGTTTTTACCCCACTCAATCATGACCGTAATAGGTTAGCACTGCAACTGCTATTAGCAACATCTTTTGCTCTCCCTGAGTGCTTTTGTGTACATACTGATACAAGTATGGAAAATCAAGATGATTCTTGAATCTCATTCTCTGATCAAAGTGTCTACAGTAGCTTAGGGTATGGTTTGTTTGGGGCTTTTTTAGTGCAGATTACCAAATTTGAGTGTTGTTCATTACCCCAGAATAACAGGTTACATCCAGATCATGAGAAGGTCCCTCACGTATTCCTGGATAACCATGCTAAAGCAGTGATTCTGGATTAATGTTAAAGAAACACCACTGAAATGGCTACATGCTACCTCTTCTTATGGTGTAACAGGTATAATTGTAATTCTGTCCTGTTACTGCCTGATATTTGAACTCCATCCCTCACCCTTCTATCATCACTCTCAATTTCACGAGGGATGCCACATATAAAGAGTGGTTATATAGCCCTGTTCACAGATGAGGCTTAGGCAAAATGCTCAACTTCATGGCATTTCTGTGCTAATCTCTGAAGGCCTTTGGATTCATCCCTGCAGCAATACATTAGTACTACTAGAAACCCTGCTTGGCCAGACAGAAGCTTGGCTTCCCTGGGGTTAAATACTAAGATTTCAGTGGTAGTTAAGCTAGCTATAGGCAGATTAAAATGTACAGCACTGCAGCATCTAACTCCATTGCCTCTTGATTTTATTAATACCTCAAAGAAGGGCTGGATTAGTCTAACTGCAGTGTGAGGTCTAACTAGAAAAAAGAGACATTTGGGAAAATCATTCATTTATTATATTTTTTGGAAAGAGAAATCACATCTTTGTTAGCAGAGAATGGAAAGAAAGCAGTAAATATCACAGATGTTCAGTAGTAACTGAAAAAGCAGTTAAATTCAAAGCTTCCAACTTCTGTTCACAATGAAAGACTTAGGAGGGAAAATATTGTCATGCTCCAGCTATGTCTCCAACCTGAAGATAATATTGCTCATAAAGTTCTAAGTCTGTCTCTTAAAATCGGCAATTACTAACCATGTCAACTGGACTCAAGTTTGTCCCACTGGATGTCTATATGCAACATGGTGATATATGCAGTTCCAGTCACTCTTTCCATCTCTAAGTGGACTTTATCTGAATTGTTGTTGTATCCCAAACTGTCTGCACTTTCATTACAAGAATGAGTGCTCCTCTCATCAGCTTGGTAAGAACAGCAATAGGAAATATGCTATCTCTAAATGAAAAGATGTGTTTGCTGTTCGTGAAGCTGGGGAAATGTTAATCAAACATATAACTTAGCTGGCAGATAGGCTATTTGGAAATGGGAGTTAATGACCTTGTTAAAGTGGAGGTCTAAAAAACTGCTTGCGGTTCCTGGCAGTGCAGCAGCATCCTGTTTGCTATAAGACCTTATGAAGGTTATTCAGCTTCTCTGTACCTCAGTTTCTTCATCAGTAATTTCTGATAAAGGTTTTCCACTGAAGTTTCCAAATAATAGTCTTAATTATCATGCACACTTAGAGATCTCAAATTGAGACATAGTACAGAAGTGCAAAGTATTATACTATTAGAAGTCCATTACAGCTCTGGGGTTTTTTTGTTCACACTAGTCCTTTGGTACGTGCATTTAGACAGCTCCTAATGTTATCTTGATGCACAAAGCACTTTTTGTGTGAGGTTTGACTCACAGTAAAATGCCAGTTAGAATTTTTTCCTCAGGAATTCACTGGAGCTTGGCTTACAAAATCTGAAAATTAAATCAACCAAAATAGGTCAAACACAAAACTATATGTCCTTATGTGTCCTCTTGTCCTCTTTTAAGAGTACAGCAGATAGTTGTTGTTTTCTTTTCCATAAAGTTTAGACCTGTTTTGTTTCTCATTTGGCTTTGATAACTGTATCATAGTTACATTTTGAATACCTGCTCATGCAAGTTTTTGTTCCCTATTAAACATAGCTTAAAATTATATGCTCATCTGTTAGTCGTCCAGAAATAATGTGCTGGATACACAAGCTGCTGATGTTACTGAACATGACAGAAGAGTGTATATTTGTGTTACAGCTTGTTGGTAGCCATCATTACAGAGATATTTTTGAACCTTAAAAAAGGGAGCAAAGCATCTGAAACATAATCATAAATTAGTATAAGCTACAGTTTTACAGTGACTTTTTCACTGTAGTTAATTCTTTAGGAATTTATTACTATTCATATAATTCTTTAGGTTGCTATGTTTATTCTGTACCTGGTTTATAATTTCTATTCATTCTTGTATCAAGTCAGTAAAGGTGCTGTTTAAAGTAGTACACAGTGTTGAATTGGTTGTTCATTACAGTCATAATGCAGTGAATAAATTTGTTAATATTTGAATTGGGAAGGGAGGTAAAAAGGGAAACCATCTCTACCAGTCACAGCCCAGCTTTCTGCAATAACCTATTATAGTTTATTTAAACTCAATCAATACTTAATCTGGAGTTTAAATTCTACTAAAGATCTGTGGTATGGCTAAAAGAAGCTGATGCCAGAGAATAAAATTTTCTTCAGGCTGTGATTCTGATGAATTTATAATGTGCTCTAAGGGTGATGCATCGACCTAAATTCACAAAAGCACTGCTATTCCTGTTTATTATTATGAAAGGTATCCTAACCATAGTTTTGCTCTTTAAAATGTTGTGAGGCTATGTGAAAAAGATGACAGGTTGCAGTGAGGATGACTGCAGAGGAAGGAGCTGTGTGCACGTCCCTGGCACATACTGGCTGCACAGGCTGGCAGCCCTGGGGTTTGGAGGGGTTTGATGCCTAGAGAACCACAAGGAGGGCTGATCCATGGCAAGAAGGGTGGAAGCAGAAGACAGCCTAAGCCCCTTTCCACCCCTGCTTTCCTGTAGGAAGCAACCAGCACCCTCTCCAAGGCTTTGTCTCTGCAGCCTGTAACCACAGACAGGGTGGTGTCTCACTGTAATTCCAGGATTTGATGCAGGAATAATTTCAGCACTGTAAAAAGCCAGCAAAAGTTTGAAGCCAGCAATGAGGGCAGACTTCCTGAGAGGTATGTGTTTGTGGTGATCATTTGGATTTGTTTTGTTGGCAACATGAAAGATGTTGTTAGAGCAGGAAGAAGACAGTTGAGTTGAAAACGGCTTCTCCTTTTTTTTCTCCCCTCCAGTAGCCTTGTAGGGGAAATAGACATGTGTGAGGTTTAGTTTTCTGTATATAGCTGTTTAAAATCCCTTAAGTCCAACCATCACAGGACAGTACCCATAAGCAACTCATGCTGAAGTGGCTGGGCATTGCACATGCTGATCTCCTGTAATAATCAGGCCACTTAATCTTTTTTCCAGTGCATTTTGGCAAGCTTTTCCTCAGCACTCTCCAAGGGCTTTCCCCAGTAAGTGGTGCCTTCCGAGTGACCTTAGCCCCTATCCAAGACTCCTTTGTTACCTTGACAGCTTGCGGTCATATTTGTCTATTTTTGTGAAAAGCTTTGTGTTTTAGCAGATTTATAAATGTGGGAGATTTGGGTTTTTTAAAAAGCAGAGTGAAAAGGGAAATGTTTAGAGAATAAATGCTGATGATCCTCCTCATGTCTTTCACAATGTGGTATTGTGTTTCTTATGTAAAAAGGAGGAGAGCTCAATTCTGCTTCTTTATTGGTTCTTGACCACTTCCCAATTGTTTTTCCAGACAGAATCTGTAAGACAAGAATCTTACTTCTGCAGTGTTTATCCCCTGCTCTTTTTTCTGACTGCTTCTGGGCTTATAACACATCTGCCAGAACGTCTATTCTCATTGCATTTTGTGCCCACTTCTTCCCATATTGCTACTGTAGTCAAATTTCTGTGTGATTTATGCTAGAATAACTGTGGGATAGAACAAATCCACAGGCTTTAAAGGCATTGGCTTGCCTTTACTCTAGCACAATTGAAAACTGTACCTAGCACGATGACCTTATTCCACCCCAGTCAAGTGGCATCCAAAGCCATGCTGCTTTGGATGAGCACCACTGTGTGCTCCTGAGGGCCAGCCCAGAGGATGAGAGCAACATACAAACACAGGTTCTCAGCAGGAGCAACAGTTTCAGCTCTAGCCTTTACTTAAAATGTAAAGCTATTGAAAAAAAGTACAAAGACTTGGAATTCAAACTCATACCTAACTAACTTGGAGAGCTGGGCTTCTAGATCCCACTGTGCATTTCAGCTTAGCAGCAAGAAAGTCTGGGTTCCACTTCAGTTTGTTTTCTTCCAGTTGAAATGCTCTGAGTGTTTTAAGATTCAGATGCTAGGGTGCAGATAGATTTACCTGCTGTAAAGGTGGACTTGCTATTTACAGGGGTTCTTGGACCCTTCTCTCTCCCCAATATGTTAGTCTGATCCACATCATGACTTTGAACTGTATTAAACACAACTATAGATCCATGAATGATCACTGGCAAAGCGATATCCAAAAGCTGTGCTCTGCCTCTTAGAGTAATGGATTAGGAACATCTGCAATTAAATACCTGGAAAAATAGTAGAAATAGAGAAAGATAATTGTAAGTTCCAACAAAGGACTAAAGTTGTCTTACTTTTTATCATGGTGGTCTGACAAATTGAATCTTGGTATCTGTCTTTAATGATTGTTTTTTATGTAAAATTTGAATTTTTCTATGACTTTATTAGTATTTATGATTTGTCTTGCTTTCTGTCAAGAAAAGATGCCCCTCACATTCATTAGAAGTCTCTGGTATTTCTATTGCAGCCAGTGGAAAAGTGGGCTGAAGCTAGTTGATGTACAAGTCTAGAGAAAAGCATATTCCTTGACCCACAGACTGCCAGTCAGTGAGTTCTATCACAAGGATAAGATAAAACTGGAGTATAGATTGGAAAAGACAGGCTGACAAAAAATGAAAGTGTGTGAATAATTTTTAGCTAATCAAGAGCAGTAATTGTACTTTCCAAACTTGTCTAATCATGACTGGGTGCCAGTTTTCTCTCCATATAACAAAAGAGGTGGATTTCAAGGCTATGGTTTGCAGGAGGCTGGAGGAAGTGGCAATGTTTTCTTAAATTCCAAAAGAGTTTGCCAGGCAGGTCTACAGGCTGACTTCTGCCTGTAGTTCACAAAACTGCTCAATGATGTTTTTTCTTCCCATAGTGCCATTAAAAAAACATTTGGCTTCAGTTCATGTGTGAAACCTTTTGCACAACAGGAGTGGTTTCTTGTGGCCAGTAAGACTAAACGTACTAAGCATTCCAGGAAGCATATAAATAGATTGGTAGCCTTCTTAAGGTTATGGAGACATATTTCTCCTTTTTTTCTTTCAGGGTTTTCTTGTTTGATTCTTTGTTTTTCCCCCCATTTATGCTCTCTTTGCTCAGACAAACACCAAGCAGAGCTCAGTGCTTGAAAATCCTGACTGTCATTTTCCATTTTACTTGGATTTTCCTTAGTTATATTTTTGAAAAGGAGTTTCAGTAAATGCAATGTGTAGTAAATTATCTTAAATTGCTTCTTATGGTCCAGGCTACTATTATAACATGAAAATTGTTACTTGGAGTCTCCCACGCCCCCAGCTGCTGCAGACCTATGTCTCCAGGCTGGGGAGAAACTGATCACAGTACTTACCCAGGAGCAGAGTCTGCAGGCCAATCCACAATGTGGAAAGCAGAGCTTACATAAAGGAGATCTCTTATCCTTCCTTCACAATCCTACTAGACTCAGTAAAGCTGTAATGATGGTCAAAACCATCTACAACGGTGATTCTATACCGGTGGGTAGTCAAATGTCTATGTGAAAACCAGATGAGAAATTATTCAAGCCAAAAACTTTACATCTCCACTCATCTAAGTATACTATAAAACAACCATCCTGTTTCTTTGATCTATGATATTTGAATCTGAATGTGTGTTAACAAAACATATATGTTGAGTATTGACATTGTCTTCTTTTGAACAAGCGTAAACACTGCATTTGTCTCTGTAAAAATAGACTTCAATAGCTGGTAAGAAAGTGGAGATTCATTTTTTTTTTTGCAGTTGTAGAAGACATTTAACAGCTGTGTTTATACTGGCAGACAATTTGGATATTAGGTGGCAGGACAGAGAACTGCAGATGCACAATATTGTGCAGACATTGTGCACTTACAGCCCATTTCCAGGGAAACATGTTATTTTATATTTCCCTTGGTGTCATTAATCACGTCTCATGATGTATCTCACTATTTCAAATCATTCCCCTAGATTCATTCACTTTCAGACCTGTTTGTTTAGTAGTTATTGAGCTCCATTTTGACAAATTCCATCACAACTACAGACAATAAAGTTTTCTTTGCTTCAGGGGAGAAAATTAAGAAGGCCCTGTACAGATTATTGAGACTACCTCTCATAATCAGCATGTCTACCACTTCAGAAAGATGTTTAGCTTGCCTTTGGTCAGAAAAAGATTCATACTGTTCTTTGGTATTTAGAAATTAAACTCATTTCCTGAAAGTAAAAATCATGATCCTTATCTTGACCTACAAAGGAAAACCACTGTTCTTTTCTCTGTTATTGAAGTTCTCTAGTCTCTCAACAGGCTTTGTTTTGGTTTTACAGGTGAATCTCTTAAACTGTAGGAATGATAGCCCAGCCTCTGGGAAAAATAGCAGTGAGAAATCCTCCTGCTAGAGACTCACAAGCCTGAGGAACCTCAGTGTATGGGACATAATCCCAGGCCTTTTTTTTTTTGGCATTACTGCTATATTTAAATCATGCATTAAATGTTTATGAGTAAATCTGGTTCGTAACTGCTACTGTGGGTGGCCAGTAAACCACCTCATCCTAGAAAGATTGCCTGGTGGCACTGAGCTTCCCTCTCCTGCAGCTCCCCAGACTGTGGGAAACAGTCCTGATACATCACTGTTCAAGGAAAGACTATATATCTGTTTCCTATATGGTTGACCAGTTGTGCTGGAGAGAAGCTATAAAGGTACAAAGCTTGTGCCAAACTTTTGATTTCCTCTGACTGAAGAGCTAGCTATGCAGGATTTCTGGCCTGGGCAGTGGGCAGCTCCCTGGAGGACTCTGAGGTGGGAACAGACCTTCCAGACATGCTCTGTCCTGGCCCAGCCTGGGTATCTTGCTAGGTGAGTTTTTCTGTTGGTGAACAAAGAACAGTATTACTGATCTCTAAAAAAGAAACAAACCCAAAGAATTCACTACACAGTGAATTAATGGCTGTGCACAGGGAATAACTTACCAAGATGGTGTGATCAGCAAACTGCCTGAAGAAACCACAGACCCTGCCCAGTGCCCCTTCTCTTGACTGGTTTGAGTGCTAAATATAGCCAGGCTGTATTTTTCTTAGGGATAAATGAAAACCAAAGAAGAAAATGAGTTATTTTTTGTGCTACAGGCTTAGCCACACCTAAAGAAATACAATTTGCTTTCACCCTTTCTGTTTCAGAGAATGACTGTGAGGAAGCTCTGCCCACTACAGTGAAAGCAGCACACCAGTGTTTTATAAGCACTGTTCTTGCATTGCCAGGAGTTGTTTGGAAGAGATGACCCTATGCATCTGAAGGGGGCCCAGGATGGATTTTAGGCTGTGCTTAGCACTCTTCAGAGTATTGGAATCTCAAAAAGAGGTTTACTTTCAGGAAGTTCATGGGCTTTGGATTTGAGAGGAGAGGACTCTTGCAATCATAATTTTATTTCTAGAAAGTAATAATGTATATTTTATACATTCTCAAAGATTAAGTGTTTTGCAAAAGTACATTGGAAGCTGGTGACAGAACCGGAAAATTAATACAGCTCTGTGGAGCCTGATAGAAGTGCCTTAGTCTAAAAGTCATTTATACATATATAAGTATATATATGTATATATATGTGTATATATATATATATATATATATAAAAGTTGCTATTATTCATGCTTTTGTGGTCTCCTTATTTTTGCCATCTCTAAAATACTTGCTCTTTCCTGGGATGTTTTCCATGTTCTCTTTCTCCAGCATCCAGGTACAGCTCTCTCACATGACAACAATTATACAATTGATGGTTGACCCAGCCAAGTGGAAGCTGTCTCCAACCAAATAACACTGGAAGCAAGGCTGAAGTGCAGTTGCCTCCCAGCATGCTCCCTGCATAGATGGTATGAGTTTTGTTGTACACAGTATAATATAGTTGGCTGTTAGCCTCTAAATGTCTAATCCAAGCATGCATAAAAAAGATAAATGAATGATCTATTAACAGATCTATCAATATGTGCTGGAGTTCCCAGTCCCTTCAAATACACTGATTCTATTTCTTTCCCTTAATTTCTGTTTCCTTCCCACGTGTTCATCTCAAAGTGCCTGCTTTTCTACTGTAAATACCACAACAGCCCAAACAAGACCAGTTTTCTACAGCCTTCATTCTCCTAGTAAAGGCAGGCTCCTCCAGCTTTTTGCTATATAGTCTGTCTCTTGCCCTCCAGCCCTCTACTGCCTTGTGACTCTTGCTGACCCATCATTGTTACACAGCTGAGCAACTTACTGAGGAGGTTCAGGGAGAGGAAATGGGTCTGTCCTGTACTTCTTTGACTAATGTTTGTAACAGTCCTCCCCTAACACATCTTCTTCCCTTTCCTACACACAGTGCAATGTCCCTGTCCTCCTAGGCACTGCAGTGCCCTCCATCGGCATTACCTGGACCCATCCCCTTTGCTGCCACGCTTGTCTCCCCTCCCCTCTCTAGTCCCCTGGCTGCCTTTCTTCGCAGAGCCAGATCTGCTTCTGACGTTACCATGTCAAAAGAGATGCAGCAGGCTGAACAGGTACTGTACCAGTTCCATGCTGCTGGTTGTGCAGGTCGCGTCTGTGTCAGATGGCATTGGGGATGCCTTCAGAGCTGCACTGCTCATGCAGATAAACTTAGGCAAGTGACCAATGCCTCACAGAAACAGTAAAATAAATCTCTTACAAAAGTTTTAACAGGAGTCTAACTGAATGGTCACTGAACACCACACCTGGAATCATTTAAACTTTAGCATTACTAAGCATGTGTTTTATTTTTCCTTTTAAAATAAACGTAGGAAGTGGCTAGGTTAATGCATACAACCTTAGCTTAAAGGATAAACAACCAAAGCAATAAATATAGTATTCAGTCTCCTGCCTATTCCTATCTATACAGACAATCATCTATAGCACTTGTATCCTCTCTGGTATAGGTTTTATGACCAACACATTGAAGTGTAGAGAAAAAGAAATGATGGTCAAGTACAATGTATGTGAGATTTCCCCTAGGAACCAACGGATTTAGTTGCTGATTGTCACTTCATGGCAATCATGTTTTTCTTTCTAGTTGTGGAATTGAAATATTGCATTTGTCTATTTTGAGATTTAATTAGCGTAAAGCCAAGGCTGAATACAAGGGACTTTCTGTGCTTATGGTACTTGGGAGGAGAGGGAGCGAGGGTGCAAGGAAAGCTGCTTCAGTATCCCTGTCCAGATCAGCTAGCTGCTTCTGAGTCTATCTAAACAGCAGAAAAATTAGGAATGCTTGCATTTCCATCCCTGTCCCAAGAAAATACATACTAACAAGAGAGGGCAAGGAAGACGCAAGTATATAGCTCTGGTCTATTTTACATAAAGTGATCAGACCTAGAATAATGAGGAGGAAATCCACCCCCATTCCTGGTTTCCCCCTTCCCTCAAGACACAAATATTTTCATTTTGCATGATTCTCTTAGCATGATTCACACAGCTCCCTGTGGACTGGGTGCTATTGTTTTTTATGCCTAAAATGCACAAAAAAAAGTAAAATGTGGATTTTGCGCTTAACAAAAATCAAAGTGCACTTTGTGTCAGGCACCCTTCTAGCTGTAGGATGTGAAATGAATTGTTTATGTTCATTACTTCATAATGAAGTGTAAATATGCTCTTCTATATTTTTTATTTAGGGTTCAAGAAGTGAGAGTGATGCTATATTGTTGAATTAGAGTACTTATCACTCTGATCTGCTACTGTTAAATCCACGAGTAATCCCTGTGTGTGCATAGATGTATATAATCTCAGTAAAGTAAAATACAGAACCAGACTCTCTTCATACCCAAAGTAAATCACCAAGTGCAATAGTCTTTTAGTTGTTTTTTGGGGATGTTACCCAATTATCTCTAATTGCAAGTTGCATATAATATCTGAATTATTTCACACAGTGCAATACCAAATAACTGGTAGGAAATACCATTCCCAAAAGTGAGAAGGAATTGCAGAAGGAATTGCACAGGATAGTCTTTTAACAAAGTCTATTTTCCCTTGCTCTTGTGTGAATCACCTCTGACAGCACAGCCACGGAGGGTGAGGCACAGTGGGAGGAGGGAGAATTGGGCAATGGAAAGGGATGCGTGGTTAAGGCAGTGGCTTTGGAGACCATCTGGCTGTATTCCTTTTCTCTCTATGTCTCATTTAGGAGATGTTTGTGGCACAGTGCCATTCTGCATTTAGCTTGACTACTAAAAGCAGCTACTTTTGCTGCACTCACTGTGAGCAGAAGAGGAAAGCTTCTCCCAAAGGCTCCATGTTCTGTCTGTGAAACAGGAGTAGTAATATTTCTTTTTCCTCATTCTGCTTTGTGCATGCCATCTTTTGTCTTAGTGTGTTGGTATGAACAGGAGGCCAGGCTCCTGGGTCCATGCATTCTTTGGCATCTCTTGGCAGCACTTGGTTTTGCTCCAGTAACAACTGGTATTGGAGTAATCCTGATCCAGTTGCCAGAGGCAGCTTACTTCTGTTTTGCTGCTGGAGGTTGATTCCTGCTCACCTACTGAGTCAGTGTGTAGTTGATCTACCAGTTAATCTCGTGCTTGATTGCAATGTTTGTTGTAACTTTTAGAATCCCTTTAATCACTGTAACCAGATCCTTATTTATGCTGTAACCCCATGAAAAGAAACAGCATCTAGCCACAGTTTCCTTGCTATCTTGTCATACAGGACAGGGACAAAGACTTGTCTTGAATGATGTTTGAATTCCAATTTAATATTCTGTTATAATATTTAATTCCTGAAACACATACGGATGCAAATATTAATGCATTAGATTCTTTGAAGTAATGTAAAATATTTTTATAAACTATATGAAAATTATAAAGTACTAAGCTTTAAACTTTCAACAGCTATTCTTAAAAAATAATGATTAAACACTGAGCGTTATTGTATTATTAAAGCGGCAATCATGCATTCAAAAACTAATCATCTTCACCTACTACCCATAGAAAATTCTGTAGCTACACACCAGGAAACTAGGTGGAAAAGAGTTAAATACTTTTGTTATCAATTAATCAGCTACCCCAATTAGAAGTATCTAATCAAGTGATAAAAAGCCCTATTCAGATTTTAGTTAGTTTTTTCACCTAGTGTTGAACTGATGCAACTTCTGAATGCTGATGCTCCAGATGAACAGGGGAAGCATAAAAAAAAAATGGGACATGTCTAAACATGCCCAGTGCAAATATTGTAAATGGAATGCAAATGCTAGTTTTATCCAGTATCCTTTAACAGATAATGAATTTGTGTCTAATAACATATTTGCTTAAAACATATTAGTATATATTCTAATTGACAACCACATAGTTTGCAGATTAAATCAATTGTGTTTCCTGTGGTACCTCCTTTACATTATTTAGAGATTGACTACACATTATAATTGTTTGGTCCTTATTTCCGTTAGATACAGTAGATTTATTTCATTGTTGGCTGCTTCACAATTACATTCTTGTGACAGTGTTCAAGTTGCAAAATATTTAGTTGTTTTACAATGCCTTCCCAAACTGCTTTCAACACACTTCAGGCAGTTTTACTTTTCTTTCCTGCCCTAGACACACTTTGATTAGATGCTGTTTCTGTTCAATATTAATGTTCAAACAGAATCAGTTGTCTTTGCTTTTTCCTGTATTTTTTTTTTCTCTTTATTCTTTCTTCCTTTCTTGTTACAGAAACAGAACCATTAGCATTTTGCACTAGCCCTTTGGTAGGCCATCTGCTTGTGTGAAAACTGTGCTGAAGTCCAGGATCTGTTCAAGATTAGAAATGGGGATATGAAGCACTGGAGAGTCTGCAGGGTTGAGAGCCTGAAATGATGCGCTCATTTCAGTGAGGAGGCACAGAAGGACAGGGCTGTGTGAAGATGTGTATTGGGCACTGCCTCATTAGAACTAACAATATGAAAATGTCTCAAGGAAACCATGAGCTACCCATCCATGTTTTCATCAGCCGGGTAGAATTTTGCCTTAGGGCACCAGCATGCTCGCCCATCCTCGCAGATGCAGCCAGCTCACATGGGGAGCCATGGCAGTCAAGCTGCTGCCGTCTTGCCTGGCACTGTCTGACAGCAAGCAATCCCATTGTGACAGATCTTGACTTGCCTTTCCCTGCTACCCGTTCTCAATCATTAACTATTCATGCAAGCTCCCAATTAGGCTATGGAAGATAAGAACATTAATTGGCAAAGTCACATTCCTTAGCATCTGACTATTGATGTTACCCTTACTGTTTCAGGTAGGTCTTCAGCCTTTTATGCTGTTTATTATTTGTTCCATTCTGAAGATAGGCAGGAATGGATAAGCAATAACTTCGCCTTCTGGTTTGAATTTTGAGCCATTCTTTTTTTATTTGGAAGCTTTCTTCCAGTACATCGAAACCTTTAGCTTAGAAAACATTTAGTTTAATTTTCCATTTTGCAGTATTTCCCCATTAAGATATTGCTCAGCCAAAGTAACATGGTTTAATAACTTCTCTAGCAGGATCAAACAGGCAAGGTCTAGCTTTACTGATGATGATTAAGGGTGAGAGTCATGCTGTGAAAAAATTACTAAATGCTGTTATTGAAATCTGACTATTTTCCTGGAAGATGGATCTGATAACTCTGTAACAGGCGTGTTTCTGTGAAATGACCCAATTTTAGAAGATTAGTATATTTTCCTGAATTCAGTAGGCTTTTGTAAAAATCTCATGTCTACAAATCAGTAGGATTTCTCTAAAAGAAATATAAAAAAGGGAGACTTAGTAATACCTACATAGCATTGCTGAGAGATCTGTGGTACAGGTGAGTATCCTATAGGAGCACTAGCATTCTGCATTTGTGAAGACATAAGATTAGTTGATGCTGAAGGCAGTAGGAAATCAAAATGAAACAAGGATTATGGGAGTTTGGCATTTGACAACATTCTTAGAAAGGAAAAGTTAATGCCAAACAAATGCTCAAGTTGATCTTACTCTTGTAATTAATATGGCCATTATAACTAATGGTTTTTATGAGCTGGAAGAACCATCTTACTTATGTAAATTAATTACATGATATTTTGCAATTATTATGCTGATAGAGATTTATGGTTAGACATCAATAAGGATATGGGGTGTAACAAAAATATAAATTAGGGTCCTGGTAGAATCTAGTAGCAGATAGCCATACACCTTATAAATGTTTAAGAAAACAGAAGTATTTTTAATAGGTATGAGTTATTTTACATGGTTTTGAATGCTTATAGTTTGTTATTTTCTGCAGCCATAGAAATGCTTTCACTAAAACTCCCCCTTTTGTAGCTAACTAGGTGGAGGCCTAGGTTTCAGCCTCCTGTAGTGAAGAGGATTTGGTTCTTACTTTATTTCCAATTACCCCCCCAAATCCTCATCACATGTGTAATGGGACTTCTATCAAGAAGAGAGGTTTCTATACCATATAACAAACTTTGACAGGGCCAGTGGCCCAGATCTTTAATTCGACATGTTCAATGCTTCCACTGCATCTTTTCTCAGAGGAGGCAAGGAGCTGTTGGTCAGGGAATAAAAAAAACAGGTTATTTCTTAGGAAGGAGGAGATAAGGCTTCATGCCCATGCGTGGCCCTGCAGAGCTCGAAGCTGCCGTAGCTGTGTCAGTAGAGAGGGAATACAAGAGCAGTGACACAGTTACCCCCAGATCTATGGCTGTCACTGTCAGGAAAGCAGTCATAAAATTGCCCTAGGTCCCAAGTGGCAAATGAGTGTAGTTATCCCTTGGAACTGCTAAGACCACCCAAACTCACATGTGCTAATGAGTATCACACTCAAATTGCTATCTTTTTAATCTTAAAAATTTATATTTTACTAATTTCATTTATTTATCTTGAGGTTGTTCCAATAGCTTTTTCATCTTTTGTTTTTCCTGAATAGAAAAAGTAATGAGCTAATTGTTTGTTCCAGTAGTGGGCTAAATTCTGTGCTGGTATAAATGGTTGCAGCTGTATTAGTGATAGCTCCTATTTAACTCCGTACTACCGGCCTTTAAAGTTGATTTAAAAGTTAAAAGGAGCAAACTTGATTATTGCCTTCAGCCCCAGGTTAACAGAGCAACTGAAAATTCATAATGGAACCTAATAAATAAAGATCTTCATGTTTGTCCTCCAAGCTAACACAGGTGAATAGGATGAAGCTTTCTGTCCTTTTCAACCCGTATCTAATTTTTTCTGTCTAGTTCAGTTTTCATTATATTGTTCTGTTGATCCCAAAATGTTCTCTCCAGTGGTATTTCTATTATTCTCACTCTAGGCAAATTTAAGTATTTGAAGATTCATTCTGAAGCAGAACAGTTTTGTTTCACTCTCTCCTTTGAAAGACATTGTAGTGCTAGGAAGTTCTGAGTCCTGAACTTTTTAATTTTGCTGCTAAGAACTGCATACAATTCCAGAATTGTCTGTGCTTTTTGGGTACTGGAATGTCTTCATTCTAGGTTCTGACTGCTAGCCCACATTTTCAACTGGTAAAATAACTCCCTGTATGAAACATAATATTCAGTGTGATCTGAGTTTCTCCTATTCACGCTTTAAAGAACTCCTTAATCTTCCATCTCAGCTTTTCCTGTTATTTGCTTCATTATGCTGCTGCACATATGATTGACTCATCATCCTTTTGATGTGAACCGTGATTTTTAATTTGTATCATGTGCATTTGTATCCATGTAAGCGTGCTGGTTTTGGGCTGGGAGAGAGTTAATTTTCTTCATAGTAGAGCAGCTGTGTGGTGCTTAGCTTCCAGCCGGGGTAAAACCATGACAATAAGAAATTTTTTTAAGGCTTTAGATATGTCTGGAAAACACAGAAGACAGTAGCTCTGGAAAAATCATTTTAGGAGATCCAAGAAAGATTTCAAGAACCCAGACAGCTGGTTTTGCATTCTATTTTTCTGAAATTCTTAGTCTTTAGATTGGGAATTTTATCCTGTGTTCAGAATATCTTTTGGGGGAAAACAGTGTATGTAACAGTGACAGAATTGTTGCCAGATTTAAAAATAGCCCCAGCAGCAGCAGCAAAATGCTGTCACTTGCAATTTATCTCCCTGCCACAAGGTTCCTTATATATTTTCAGTTATTGTCATTCACAATTAAATAGCTATAAAATGAATTTTATGATAACTTAACATGCTTTTGAATGCACCAGAAACCATGTGGTGCATATCACACACACAGCTTGCTGAACTAAGGAGAGAAATAATCAAGTAAGTTGTGTGGAAGCTTTCCATAGTCTCCTTACATGACCTTGTACAAGGCCATGGATGTTTGAGGTCAGAGGGAATGTAAATATTCGTTTCTACATGACTCATTCTGAATACTCCACTAGAAAAAATTGACAATAATTCCAGTTAACCAGCACTGAAAACATTCTGGACATTGATCATTAATGCTCTACATGTTGGTCTGGCAAAACCGGTTTTCCCAATGTTTTTCCTGCTAGAAAACAAAGTAAAATCTTTGATCAGAGTGCCCCCTACAGAAAATACAGCAGTGTGTTTTTAATACGTGTAGTTTATTATACAGTTATTGTCAGTAATAAAGTAGAATTCAGAGGTAACCTGTCACAATAACAATCATCTATCGCTTCCACAAAAGGAACAAAATTTAGACTAATAGTTATTATTCAAAATATTGTAAGCCCTTATTTATGGAGGTGTTTAAATACGTCTAGATGTATATTAATTTCAGGAAACATCCTTAAAATGCTGCTATTGTACTGCTTCTGAAGTAAGAGCAGAGTGTGTATTCACAGGCCCTGCTAGTTTCACTCCTGTGACTCTATATGCTCCTTGTAATTCTCTTTCTCTTAATCACAGTCATTTCCCCAGACAGGAATTTACAAGCCCACCCACAGCTTGTTATCAGCTGGTATCAAGAGGTGTTGTTCCACTGACTCTGTCTCTGACTGGACCTAACTATGTGTTCATTAAATAACAAGCACATTGAAAACCAGCATTGTAAAGTCCTGTGAAGTTCATGTCTTCAGTTTTCCTTCCAATAACAGATTTAAATAAACAAACAAGCAAAAATTACTGTCAGTGACTTACATATTGTGAGCATTTTCTGCCTTTTTGCTATTCCCAATAGGTCTGTGTGCAGTAGGGGAAGGTTTCTCGTGAAATTTCATATAACTAGAAAGGAAGGTTTTAATTCAGCCTTCACCAAATACGTTCAGTAACAGGAGGGGAGGGCATTCAGACATTTCCAGGCACTAAACAGATTCATAGTAAAATGCTGCCTGGGTTTGAGACTGAAAGAAAGAGAAATACAACATACATTACAACTTCTGATTCCTGATAAAGACCGTTGTTTCTTCCAAGTATGGTCTTATGTTTTAAATATTTATTCAAATATGAACTCTGACAAAGACATTAAAACCTGAATTTTAACTCCACAGTCTTTCCCTATCAGCCTTCAGACTACATCAGGGCAAAGTTTTCTTTTGTATCATAGAATCATAGAATCATAGAATAGTTAAGGTTGGAAAGGACCTTAAGATCATCTAGTTCCAAGCCCCCTGCCATTGGCAGGGACACCTCACACTATCTTTTTATATTTGAGGAAAATGTCAAAAATGTAACACTTTTTTCTCTGCCTTGCAGTGCTTTCCCCAGAGACAGCCTGGCTTTTACAACATCCTATGGGATTCCAAGCCTCACAAGCTGAAAAGGACTAGGAAGCTTCTCAGAGATTGCTGTCTTTTCTATTTTCTTTGGCTTTCTTGAGCTGAGGGTATTTGGCAGTTGAAATGAAGATTCCAACGACTGACAAGATTTTTTCTGCTTGTACGTTGGTTATGTGAATGGAACTCCGAAATGTTTATAGTGACACTGTTATAGGTAAGTTTTTGAATCACATTTATAGACATACATATATTTTACTATGCATATGGCATCTACAGCTTGCTCTAAAATCTGGTTCAATATGTCATTCTGTTGGGTGTAACTTAACAAAACTCCAAAATTTTTAAAGGCAAATTCTGGCGGCTTGATTTTTGTTTTCTTTGCAACATCACTTCATTTTCTGCATTTCACTATTTATTTACATAAATTTTTAACATTATATTTCTAGGCATTGGCCCATTACTCCCCCTGTGTTCCTTAGGGCCAGAGAAAAGATTTATTTCAGAATCACTACCATATGTATGGAGTGAAAAAACAGGAGGTAGAATTTTAACATAATGTATAGAAGGTATTTTTCTTCTAGTAAATGTAGGACATTATATCAGTGGAAACTGAGTCAAATAGCCTTCTTACTATTGATCTCTAGCTACATTTGCTACAGATTCATTAAACAGTGTTCCCACACTGTGTCCCTATCATAAGGTTTCTGTTCTAGCAGTATTACTGTATAAAGGATATATTTTGTAGAAGTGAATTCTTTTCATTCTCAGTTTAGAAATGATTCTTGGAATCTCATAGAGGTTGCTAATGCAAAAGTCTAAACATTTCATTTAGAAATGAAACTTCTTTCTGGTGAGACATGTACCTATAACATGACAAGAAAAAAGTAATGCAATTTTTTAATGTTTACAAATGTTTTTCCCTCATTTCGTCTGGGAAGGTTGCATAGATAAACATTTTTAAAACAAGTTATAATTAGGTGGCTGCTAAGTTTTGTAATGGGATGTCCCTGTCTTAGTTCTTTTTTATTAGTTAAACAAGTATGCATGTCTTTCAGCTGCGCATTAGAAAATAGGACTGACACATTCAGAATTTGTTCATAATAGCTGGGACAGTAAAGGTTGCTGCAGAAACCATCCTCACAGCTTAGCTCATAACTTCAGACTTTATACTATCGTCATGAGTCTTAAGATATGTTACATTAAATAATTGGGGCAATTATCAAATTCCTCAGTATAGTTATTTTATTTTGACCCTTGCTACATCCAAAATAAATTGTTCAAGAAGGAGCACAGGGAAGCCTCCTTCACTTCTGATTTTCAAGCATATTTTTTTAAAAGAAGTTTCAATTATTTAGAGATTGAAGCACCTAAGTTGTAAGTATTTTGAGATCTCTGCCCATGGCTTCGTAATAAGCAATAACACTAAAAAGAAAAGAAACGTACACCGAGTCAAAAATATGTTAAGTGTAATCAGAAAGTTCTTTCTTTCTGATGGGGCTGTTATTTGTTGATATCAAAATGACTTTTGCCTCATATACACTTTTCCCTCTTTTTCCCTCTTCTGAATACTCAAAGATTTCAACCCAAATGACAGGTAATTGTCTGTAATTTATAAACAGATACGTGTTTATTTTGTAAATGAGAGTTGCAGTCTTGGCAACAAAAATTAAGGAGCTGGCTGGTGGAAATTAAAGAACTTCTTCCTTCCCTTGTTTTGTCCTAGCTCCTTCCTTCCTCTGCCAACAATCACAATTCTTTCTTCAAAGGGAACACACAGTTAGTCAAAGCCTGACTTTTCAGTTTTTCTTTCGCACTGAACAAGCTGAAGCAAATTCAGTAGTGCCATCCAGGCACTCGTTTGCTCGACTCCTAAAGAAACTTAAATCTTGTCAATGGTATGCGCCAACATGCTCATTTAAATTACACCCCTACTAGTTTAAGTAAAAGAGAGAATATAAACCAAAAGGTCTTTTTCTTAACATTTTAGAACTGAAACACCAAAATACTTAGTCTTCTTTTTGCATAAACTAAGAACAGTGTGGCCTAAATACATAGGATTCATGGCACAGATGCAGATGAACCTGTATGTTACATGCCACAGATTAATATGCCTGCAAAGTGTCAGACTTCTGGACCTTCATTCTGCTTGGAATATCATGCAAGTCAGCCTTTTTGGTGGGTTGCCAAACAGCAAGTGGCCAGAAATTTGTTGATCATTGCAGGTAATGCATTACTATCAAGCATGGCATGATTGACAGACCTGTCTAACTTGCAGTCAAAGGTGATGCTTCAAATATTCTTCTTCCTCTTGGATACCAAAGAGCTATGGGTTTTGTTCTTATGGACATCTCCCACAGGCATAAAACACCAAAGTGTTTATAGGACTGAGCCATGGATTCTTTTCTCCAGGACAGTGTACCACATCATAAAGCTTTGTACTTGTGTTACTTTTGCTGTTCATTAAAATCAGCCTTATTTCTATTGTCATAGCTGTTCTCTTTAAACTTTAGCATCACCTTTGAGTCTGCTTTACTAACTAAATTAAATAGAAAAGTGAGGGGTGTCTATAATATTTGCAAATGTACAATAATGGAAAAGATATGTTATATATATCAGAATATAGAATGTAAAGATATGTTTCCTCCCATTTGTGGCATTTATACATTTTTATTTTCCTATTTTCTCCTTTTTGAGTACCTGAACTGCAGGTAATGTTCAGTGCTACAGATTCATAAGACAACCAGATGATCATTGGTTAAAACACATACACAAAACTCCTCATCATTCCCAATAATGTTGTCTCTCCAAAGATTTTTTTCTCCAAAGATGTTTCGGTTTTATTTGAGACACTCTGTCTTTCATTCTGCTGCTTTTGGTCACGAGTAGTGTAAGAAGAAAACAATGGAACTGCAAGTTACATTAGCTATGAAATTTCTTCCTTTTCTATATTTCATATCAACATAAACCACTGACTGCTGATTTGGAACATGAAGAGAATGGAAGCTGGACTTACACTGGAAGACTGGAATGGCATACCCTAAAAGCCTATAAAAGTGTAAGCATGCCTGTCAGTTGACCATAGTCAGTTGACCATGACGCATCCACTAACCTGAATGAACTGGCAGTGATACATTTCAAAAGATATTTAGAGAAAGGCAAAGCAAAGAAGGAAAACGTACAGTAGAAACACATGGGATGAGTTGGATCTAGTAAATGCTGATTTTTACATTTTCTACTTCTCTGACTCTGTTTTGCACCCAGCACTGCATTACTTGGCAGGAAAATGTGATTGCTAGCACTAATGAGTCAAATATTTGTGAGGAATGCTGATTATTATATAACCATTCTAAGAGCCTGAAAGACCATGTTTCTTTCTACTGTGCAGCAGAGATGGGATGGCTAAGTAATAATAGTGATTAATATAATTTGTTTAAAAATATTATATTCATCCACTAGTATATTTTGTATTTGCAAAGGATAGTTTGCAATATCTTACAACCACAGGACACTAAATAAATAGTAAACAACTGTATTCCAGTTTTACAACTTGGAAGGCCAAAACAGAAAAATGTTGAATTAGCCACATTTTGAAGGCAGTTCCAGGGGAGGGAAGGCAAGAAAACAAAATCAGTATCAGTAAGTAATTATTTGTGTTGTGATAATGCTCTGAAGTTCTATTCCTGAGACAGCACCCCCATTAAGAATACTTAGAAATGTGCATCACTTCATGTAATACACAGAATAAGTAAATAGTTCTGAGCACACTTAAATAAACTTCTTGCAAATTTGAGTCTTGGAAGGTCAGCTAACAGTAGGAAAGCTATTTTTCCTCTCAATTTTGCTTTATTTTATTCTCTACTAACAGGATACTATAGCTTATGACATATGGTCCGCTTAAATTAGGCAGGCTCTTGAAACCTTGTTCGTTCATCTCAGTGTGTGAAGCCAAGTTGTCTATTAATAGGAAAAGCCTTGCCCTGGAAGAATGTGTATGCAGCAGTCAGTCTCTGCATGGGGGAAATGAAGGATATGTTACAATAGGGAATAAAATGAATTTCTTATGTATTACAATCAAAACCACTATAATGTAATACTGTTCCAAACAAAGTGGAGAAGTGCTGTTAAATCTGTATGTCTAAGAGGTGGTATGTTTAGTGACTTGATGTCTGTGTTATCCTATACTCACTTTCCAGAGTCGTCTTCAAGTTGGAACAACCTTTCTCTGCTACCCAAGTCCAGAAAGTAATAAACCAAGACCACCAGCTAAGATATTATGTAATTGCCATGGAGAGAAGCATTGAATGCCTTCAGGTACTGTATTTAAATGAAAAGCTTTAGCCAAAACCAAACAACAAAATGCATGTAAAAAGGATTTTTTGTTAAGTAATTAAACTAGAAATTTTACAAGAATGTTACAGTAAAAGTGCTGACAGGAAACAGCATTACTAGAAATACCTAACAGAATGCCCACTTTCCTATGCAGCATACTTCAGTGTAAGCTTCAAAAAAACCCGTTAAAATAATTGTCTTTTTGGAAGTGAGTTACAGAACTTGCTCAGTGATGATTATTACGCAAGAATTGATATATATGTAAATTATCACTAAGCACTGTTGATTATCCATTCCTTTGCTTTTGAAAAAAATTCAGTTTTGATGTCATGATTCTATACAGCACTAAAAAGATCATTTTCCTAGCCCATCACTTTGACTGCCAAATATAACACTCCTTTTCTATCAGATATAAGCAGCTTGTCTTCACTTTCAAAGCCATTCATAGCTTCACCTCATCCAACCTATCATCCTGCACTCGGGATCAAGAAATCACTTCTTTCACTCTTTAGCCCATGATACCAACCTCCTCCATTTACTTTTCAGTCACTCATTTTCAAGCTTTATCCCATGCCATCCTTCACATTTGGAAAGAGCTTCTTTAGACATCTGCAAAACCTCCTCATTATCTTCCTTCTAATCCTGTCTGTGAGTTTGCCTTGCCATTATGCCTTCAAAAGAAGTTTCAGAGTTTGGACTGAATATGTCTAGTTATAATGAGTTGCTCCCAAAAAAAGATTTCTGGATCAGATTCAAATAGAGCACTCTCTAAATAAATGAAGGTTGGTATTTCCTACTCAGATGCAGTACTGTCAGTTCTGTTCCTCATTTTCAGAGAATATTGCCTTGCTGTAGTTTGGAACCTATATATTTCTGCTTGAAAACAGAACAGAACAAATTCAAGGGTGATCTGTCTGGATTGCAGGCACAACTGTAGTAGTCACTGACATGTCTGAAACAAAGGGATAGTCTAGAGGGTGTATTGGCTTTTTCATTCATATGGCAAGTGATTGGTAAGGTATTAATTGTACTGGCTAAGTGAAATAGTGGTCCTGCTGCTGGACAGAGGCATTAGGATTTGTCCTATACTTGTGAGGAGAGACTGGCAGGACATTTTTAGTTTTAGTTACCAATTTTGGGGGTATTGTCCCTGCTTTGTTCAAATTCCTGTTGTGGGATGAATGAGTAGTCATGGGAACCATTGTATTCCACGGGGTTATCATCTTAGCTGAGTACATTTTTCTTTGAAGCAATTTTGTCTGTAGCCTGTAGCCTTGAACATATTTGCATATTGTGTCATGTTTGTATTCCCACCTCCAGTGGCAATGATTCAGGACCAAGTCATCCCCTTGCAGGAGTTATTTATAAGGGACACTGGAAATTCCATGGCATCTCTCTGTCATCTTTCTTTCCAGATGGTCCTTCCAAACCTCTTCTGAAGGCGCTTGTGCAAAACAGAGCACATAAGTACTTCTGCTGGCTTTTGTCTCAAAGAAAATTGCAAAGCATCACTAATTTTGGTGAAGATTTTATTTTGGGATGCTGGAAAGAAAAGATGCCTGCTGCCTTCTCTCCCTCATCTGTCCCTCCTGGCACCCAGCCCCAGCCACGAGTGAACTGTTGTTGATGCTAAAGAGGGAGGAGGCCACGGTTTCTCCAAGCTCCTCACCTTAGGCTTTCTTAGGCCTCCTCTATAAGGGTTTCCCATTCCCCAAATTCATTAGCGTTTCCAATGGCTGAAGAACCAGCAGATTCATCAATTACTTTGCATAGAGATGCTAACAGAAACATTCAGACCCCTCTGTAACTGCAGAGCCCTGTGTTCGTCTCACATTAGTCTGTCTGGCTAAAATCTTCTGAAAAATACTATAATTTTCAAATTATTAAAATGTCTTTCAGAGAAGCAGTGAGAAGATTCAATTTGAGAATCTTTAACATAGGGAGGAACCATTTTTAAAACACCCTTTTACATTGTCTTCCCATAATTTATCAGAAGTGGATCTGTGCTCTTAATAAGTCAAGCTGGGATTTCTCCAAGGCATCAATGGGATGTAGATAGCATGTCAAGGTCTTGTTCAGAATTTTAGTCTAAAAGCACCCATAGATTTCTCAAAATAAAGCATAAAATCACTCCCTGACTGAGCTTTTTTTTTTACCAGGTTTCACCATAAAACTATCTTTTTATAGCCAAGCTATAAATCTCTGAAAATAAGTTTATGTGGAAATGCTGATGCAGCCTTAGTTATAGCACTGGCAATGGCTATAGCACTCAATGATTTTATGGTGAATTCTATTAATCCCAAAGAAAACTTTATTGGAAAAAGCTGAACTTTGAAGGTCAATGAGATCTCAGAGGAAGATGGGCTGAAAACTAAGAAAAGCTTTTGCCCATGTAAATCAATTGTTACAGTTTTCCTGCCTGAGAAATTTTTAATGCAAAGACTAGTAATTTACAAAGAGGAAAAGGGAGAACCTCTAAAGGTCTTATAAGAAGGGGTGATGAATGAATAACATTATTATTTTTTATATAGTGCTTAAAATCTTGTTCTAAAGCCATGTTGGTGGTTTAACTGAAGGAAAAACTATGCAGTTCACTTCTGTTCCCTGGTTTTAAGCTTATTGTCAATTTTAGGTTGTGGTACAGTAATTGCAGATACTGTTTTATAAGAATTGACCCCCACGTTTCAGCAGAACTTACTACAATTAACAGAGGATGTGCAAGAATTTTTAATAGCATGGCCTAGAAAATCTGTAGAAGATTTTCTTTTAACAGTATTTTGAGGCAAAAAGTAAGTCAAACAGGTCTGTTTTCAAGGGGAGAACTGAGAGCATATGGCCTCACAGCGAAGTTGCATTAAGCAGAAGTGCAAATCTTCTAGTGTAGTGTGAGAAGGCCGCTTCTTAAATCCTTCCAGGGATACCCAGGATCCTAATGCCATTAAGCCTCTGTGATTTAACTCCTTAGAAATCCATCACACTGTAGTTTCACAAATGGTCAAGGGCTTGACTGGCTTCCTGTTGTTAGAACTGAAGACTGCTTGAAAACATAGCCATAAATCCGCTCCTTTGCTACAGCCAGGTTAATCAAGAATGACTCAGTTGAGAGCCTGAAAGCAAAATGTAGGCAATGAAGACTGAATATTTTGTGTATTGGCTGCAGGGTTTTGGTTAGGCTTCTGGTTCCTTACCTGTCTAAATAACAGAATCCTACTGTGTCCCTTCAGTTTTTACCCCTTTTGCTTTGGAAGCAATGACAACAGACAAGCTCATCTGTTCATTAAAATAATAATGATTAAGGTATTTTGAGTTTTGTCTGCTTTTTATTGAATTTGTACAAGTAAATTACTAGCAATTGAAGCTATGTGTGTGGGTGGGTCTATAATTACTAATTAATCACAGCTAGCAATTACTGTGTTTTGTTTTGTGCATTTTCTTCATTTTGTATTGTTTTTCTGCTTTTTACAGAAAAGTTAAGAATTTAAAAGGAAAAAGAAAGCTGCTGAGTGAAAAAAACCATACTTAAATGGAAGCATGAGGAAACTAGTATTTATACAAGATTGTACATGGGCACTATGCAGCTAGTCTAATAGGATGTTCTATGCTGCCAGTGTCACAAGCTCAGAAGCTTGCACAGGGCAGGGGAAGCACAACCCCAGTTAATCTGATCCATCCCTCTTTCAGGAAATGTGGATATGACAACAGTTAAGTAAGGTGAACTGGGAATCTTGAGCATGAGAACAATGATGATAATAACCCTGAAATCGTTTGGTAAGTGCTTTGGAGTTGACTTGGTAACTCATGAAGAGAAGAGAATATGCCAGTGCACTCTGAGCTGCTGAAGTGCCACTTGTACAAATTGGTCAGTAGCACCACTTGATCTAGGGCCAATAGTACAATGTCAAGGATTGACTTTCTGATGTTATTGCTTTTTTAACAAGTGCAGCATAATGTAAAGAAATATATACGTGAATTCAAAGAGAAATTAAGTTTTCAAGTCTGTTACAAGTACAATTAATATCAGGGCACCACAAATGCAGGTCTACTGTTCACATAGATCATGAAGGTATGTTCAAATTGTATGTTCGTTGCTATACAGCTTTCCGAAGCTCTCTTTTCTATTGCTAACTCTGTTTTACACCCAGAGCTAGTATGACTTTAGTGTTTTGATCCCATAGTGTATTCCATGTCTGAGACTGGCTCCTGTTCTAATCCATGCCATGGAAACACTCCAAAGCTTTTCTCCCTCAGCCCAAGTTTAAGTTGTTCCTATGAAACTGACTTGTACTATGTGACTTGTTATTATTTTCTAGAAAATATTCCTTTAAAATAATCTCAAAAAATCACTGATACCTAGTGAGATGGTTCACAATAGTTTTATGACTTGGGTTGCATACAGAATATGCAGGAAGCACTTAACCCCGTAAAGACTAATAATTTAGTTGTCCAAATTCATGTTTGGATGGTTACATCATGAGGATTTCTGAGACTACATTTAATCTTTTATTGTCAGTAAGGTTTGGGGCAGCTGATTTTGCTTTCATTTGAATAGAAGAACATTTCTGGAAAGAGTAAAAAGAATAGTATTAAAATTTAAATAACGAATCTTTGGTTTACAGCAACAGTAGAAGATTCTGTCAGAAGCCTTCTGTACAGAAATTTTTAACACTGAAATAATTCCTAATACTATTTTCCAGTGATCATTTTTTAAATCAAAAGATTTAAAAATCAGTTTTGATTGCAGTTTTGATGTTTTCTGTTTGCAATCAGATTCTCTGTGGCTAGCATTTATTGTGACCTCTGTGCTAAAGCAGAGATGCCAAAAATCATTGAAAGTTATATTGCAACATAAGAGAATACAACAGTTTAATATGAACCCATTTGAAAATCTTTATTGTGATTTTTTTTTCTCCCTCTCAGTGTACAGCAATAGCATAATATCCAGCTGCATGATAATATTGGCAAGCAAGGCCATGAATTTCCACTGCAAACCCTAAACACTGAATGTGCTGTGCTTTTTAAAGAAATCCCCTTTTGTACAAGATATGTAATACCCTTTTGTGCTAGAGTGGTTTGCATAATAATAGTTTTCTTTAGTTATTCATTGTCATGTGATGGAGCTGTGAAGTGAGCTAGGCAGTAACAGCATAAAAGACAATTTTCCATTTTTCTCTATTTTTTCAGAGATTTTCTTGTCTTTTAGATGTAAATACTTGTAACTATCTTCAGAAAAGATATCCAGTTATTAACATTTCAGGTCTAATTGTTACTTTTCTTAATATCTACCTTCTTAGTTGAGCTTTCCTTTTTTGAAAGAAACAGCAATATTATTTCCTTTGCACTCCTTAAGAACCTCAAGCATCTTAAAATAATTGGGTATATGATCATCTGGTGTAAGTCACCATAATCTATTCAGAGACATTGATACTTTGCTCAGTACTTGCAGAAATACTTAATTAGAAAAGCCAAGCAAAATTTATGTTATTAAGTGTGTAATTTATGTTAGAACTGTGCATATGTTACACTACACCCTGTGATAAAAGGTACTATCTGACTGAAGAGCTGTCTTAAAAATTAGACTTCTAGAATACACCAGAGACCAAGCATAAAATGCAATTTTTAGAACATTCTGATGAGTTTTCCCATGTAAAATTTTTTTAAGATTCCTCTTGGGCATTCTGATATGTTCTAGTCTGGGTAGTAAGTAAGGAATATTTCCCAAAGGAGATATAATCACATTGAAATGGATCTCGATCTTATTCACAGTGAAAGCTATAGAGGAGGGCTAAAGCCAGGGGAAGTACCTCAGCTAATGTACAATAAATTAGCCATTATTCCAACTGATACTATCAAAGAATTTTGCCTTTGAAATCAGTGGAGTTATGCCAAGTTACTCTAGTTGTGACTTTGGCCATGAAATTACACATGGTTTTCAACCTCTGGCCTGCAACCACTGAAAATGGAATATTTCCAAACAATCCCTGAAAAGTAACAAAGGAAAGCAAGGCTATTATCCATTAGTGTAAATTCAGAGTGCAGAGAGAATTCATAATCATCCTGGAAAACATTCAGAGGCTTACAAAGTGAAAAAGGTCAAGACCAAGTGGGTTAGATTATTTTAGAACATCTCATGAGGTGGATTAACATATAACAATACATTCGTTACCAGATGTTAGCACTGCCAAGAATACCCAGGCAGAAAAGGAATGCTCCAGAGCCAAAGAGTCACTCTTTTTACAGCTTCATGTGCCAAAATAAGAGACCATTATACATAGCCATCCTTCAAAACTTATGTGAATAAATCAAACCATTACCTTACCAAGCAACAATACATTACTGTTTTCTAAAATATCCAAGATCAGTCTTTGCTAAATAGGACATCAGGGAATTTTCATAGCTCAAATCAGTGATCAGTTCACATCAGATAGAAATATGACCACTGAATCCATTGAGGAAACCCTGGAATCTAGGCAAGAGGGTATTATAATGGTTGTATGCTCTATGAATCTGTTAATCTGAATCTCACAATCGAGCCATGGGGTTCTATCTTCTGAGAAATATGATTTGCCTCATATCATTTGGATACCAGATACTATTACTGCACTGCAGGATAAGCAATGTGTTGTGGTCTCTCTTAGTGGTAGTGAGATACATTAGCTTAGACCATTCTTTTTGCCTGAAAAAAAATTAAGGAGGAAAACATTCAGCAGACTTTTTGGAAGTTTTTTACTGGGAACATATAGCCCAAGCTTTACTTACTATGTTGTTATAAGGCACCATGAGCAGTGTGGGAATAAGTGCTTGTGCCTCACAGCCACATACTTACCCCTGGAATACAGCCCTTTCCTTCAACTTTCCTATTCCCCTCCGCAGATTTCTAGAGTTCTGTGATAATTTTTTTCTCCTCCCTAACAGATGTAACAAGAACCTTACGTGCTCAGCATTTTCTTTTTATAATTTCATAGAAGTGTTGAAGTTTTTGTTCACAGCAAACTGTGAATGAGAATTAAATGTTTCTGTCAAAAAAAATATATTCCAGAGTGATGCAGATGGTCAAAATTGGAGGAATCAGCCATGGGGGTTTGTTTGGTTTTCTTGAAAGAACTGTTGTTTAACTTGTAAGTTAATGAACTCTCTACCAAAGGCAATGAATACATCCACCTTTTTCTAATAATAATGATCCTTCAGATGATTTGGCAAATTTACTGAGGTATTACCTGGTATACACAGTTTTTCTGGTACTTTGGCCAATGCAAGTTATATTTGTTACCTAGGAAGTAGAAGTCTGTTCCAGGATTAAATCTTGACATTGTACATTTAGACTGATTAACAGGTACCTTGGAAGAAAGTATCATATAACGGAGTCTAACTGTAAGAGGGAGAGTTTAAACTTGCATGTTTTTCAGTTAAATTTAAGGTGTGGAAACACCTTCCTGTCTTGTAATCACATTTGCAAGTGATGATGCTGGTCCCTCTCATCTCACACTTGCATTACCCCAGGCAGCTTTGCCAGTTTGAAAGTCTCCAGAAAAAGGGCAGAACTTCTTCTGTAAGGTAGTCAGTTATCTCCTAGAACAAGCCCAGCTGTTAGTATTGCAGGCTGAATCTTTCAGTGACTTGGAACAACTGGGTTGTATCACATGCAAGTTCACTGATATTGAAAAGAAGAGACCCACAGGCCTTTAGTTAAGTTATAACCTTATAAAGTGTGCTTACTGTAAAGTATAGAAAAGTTTTATGCATGAGCATGTAAGTGAGGAGAAGATGTCCACAGTGCATGACTGGTCTGTTTGTAGGGTTAGGACGCAAAGAGGATTGTACTGACAATCTGGACTCCAGGGCCCTCTGGGCAAGTTTTGTATAGAGCTCCAAACATTTTTGCTCATTTCCAGCCCATGTACTGATTACGTTTTTTGAAATGTTTGTGGCTGAGTGCATTCAGAGAGGGAATATCACTTTAGATGTGCTACTGAGATGTTCCTATATGTTAATTCCTGTGACATTTCCACTGTAACAGCTGTCATATGAATTTTGTATGACAGCTTTCTAGTGCAATGAAATGCTCTAACACGTTTTAGGTGAAAGAGTACTCATTTGTTTGGCAGATAGATTTACACACATTAGCCATTATATTCTCTAAGTCCATAAGAAGTCAGGGTGCAGTATTTCAAAATCCCCTATCCCCCTGGAGTGAGCCCAGACAGCTAAAAGAAGCACAAGATGTAGGTGGAAAAACAAGTCTTCCCTTGTGCTAGCTATGGTGGGTAGGGTTGCAGGGGAAGGACAGACCAGGACAAACTTATTTCTACTCTCTTTCTATGGCAACTTATTAAGAATAGGACCCGGTTTCAACTAAACTGAGCTTTTTCATCATTTTGTGGCCTCTATACAAGAAAATGCAGAATCACCCATCTTCTGATGCTCCAGTCACTGAGAAAGATTTCCAAACAGCCAAGGACTGAGTCTTAATGAATTTTAAAAGCTTATAAAATGTTCTTTGGTTATATATGCTTTAAAACAAAAGTTTTATTCTCTCATGTTGGCATGTCTTTATTAGCACCATTTATTTACTTTTTATAGGAGTGAGAGCATGACTACTTTTATGCCAGCATATTTGGTTGTGTAATGACTTACTTTACATTTACAGGGATCTATTGTTTCTTATGAGGAAAAATAAAGTTTCTGTGGAGTGTTTAGTTAACTCCCTGTTGAAGTGAAGCAAGACATATCTTTGGAAATCTCTTAAAGGATTATTTCTAATGACGCCAATCAGACCCTTGTTTTCATTATAAAAATATATGTGAATTTATAATGGACAAAGATAAATTAACCCAGAATGAGGAAAAAAATAGTTAGATTTCTCTCAGAGGAGGTGCACAAATATGGATTGCAGTGCATGTTACTGTTCTATAGGCAGGCTGGCTTTTATTTTCAGTGCAAGACAATCTCTTGCTGCTTTTGATGGTCAGAAATAATTCACTTTAAATTGAGCTGTTGTGTTTCCTAAGTGGAATTGGTCCTTGTTTATATGAGTACAAGACGAAGAATAATCTTACCCAGGGATTTTAATATTGCCAGTGATGAAAAACTGAATGCTTGTTGTCTCTCAGTATTCTCAGATCTTTGCAGTCTCTCAAAGTCCATTCCAGTTTAATCCAAGAAATTGCAAACTCATTCTCATTGTAATGAAAGGAACTATATTCACAGGCCTTTTCTAGATCAGGAGATCCTTCCTCTCCATTCCCACTAAAGATTCTGTGCAAGGTCCTTATAGAGATAAGCAGACCTTGTTAAAACTTAATTCCATGGTGTATTAGAAACATGTCTAGAAAGGGCTTTTCTCACAGGTTAGTGTTTAGGTATTAACAGTTGTTACTATTGACTCCCCAGCTAACTTATTCTCTCTCTCTCTTATTCTTTCTCATGAGAATGAAGGGACTCAGATGTATGGAACTTGCATGGAGCTGAAGTTTGCACTGAACAAGACTTGTAGAATATCCTTGGTTCTCCCAGCATCTGGGTGTATTTAGAGCTGAGGCCTGACTGTCTTTTCTAACACCTGGTCTAGAGCATGAATTACTGTAACAACATTTCTACTGACAGTGAAGTGCTTCCTCAGTAGATGTTAGCTTATTGTCTCGGTTCTGTTGCTAGGAAAGCCAGCTGATTAGATCGGCTTAGCAGCCAGTTGATGTAATACATGCCTGAGAAAACTCTTATCAGAGCCCTGCACACTTTCAGGAGTGCTCACAATTCGCCTGTGTTTCTGAATGTGAAAAGAGCCCTTTCTTTTTTTCACTGCACTAGCCTGATTTAAGCAGCCTCTAAGAAGCTAAGTTTTAAAGCTTGAAATAATCACTGCTGCCTCCTGCTCTTCATGCGCCTCCCACAGTGACAGACAGTTTCAGCAAAGGAAGTGCTGGGTCAGAGAGGGGGTGTTTTCCTCTGTATCTGTTCTGGCAATGTGAGGAAGTCGAAGTGCTCCGAGCTGCTTTGTTTTCCATGTGCAGATGTACTGCTTTGAAGGTCTATCAGGTGCTATATGCAATAAACCATGGCATTCAGATTGAGGGCAACAACAGAGGAAAACTGGCCATCAGAAGTGAAGTAGGGAAAAGTCTTGGCCATAACTGTCTCTTTCCAATTGGTGTGACTGATCCAAGGCTTGAGTTAGAGGACCACACTCAGGGATAATGATGATTACTTTATTATTTAGCAGTCAAATACTTTTGATTAATGCTATTTAAGGTTATGAAATCAAGCACAATCTTTCATTTTTTATAAAAAACTCATGTGTTAAATCTTACTAAGCAAATCATGTAATTTTCTTCCATTCCTTATGCAGCAAACAACTCTTAAGAAGGAATATTGCTTTAACTCATGCAAAAATGGCATTTTCTGTTCTGTGCTGCCAAGAAAGCTGACCAAAAGAAAACCTTTAGTCTTAGAGGAAATATAAGAGAAGCATGTGTTAGATACACTAATGATTTGCTGATCTGTGATTTAGCATCACTGGTCCTTTTTGCAGCTGCTTTGTAAAATACAGATTAGCTCTCAAATACCTTTCAGAAGGGATTTGATGAATGACTTTGTCTTGCCATAGGAACATCCACACCCTTAAACTGAGTGGTTACCAAAGGAAAGTGGTGGCATTCCCCTTAGACAAGAACTCTATGCACTGGCAATTTTTGGCTTTTGAAATGGCTCCACAAGATCTTGGCCATCTGAGTGCAATTCAAAATACCCTGTTACGTACACCCATCTGAGGAGGAGGGATCATTGAGGGGACATGCTGTACTTAGATCTGAACAATCACATGCCTTTAAAATTTGATTAGGAGGATACTGGGATAAGTCATTTTGTAAAGACATTAAAGATGTGAAAAGAAGATGTGCTGTTTACACCTGAATGTGTGCAGCTTTGCTGCATGAAACAAGTTCTATATAAAGGCATTCTGGTAAGTCTTCCAAAAAAAAAAAAAAAAAAAAACTTAAACAGATTTTAGTAACGGCTAGTTCAAACTTTGCTAATTCAAAGGATTTGGGTATATTTGCCCATGCAAGCATTTGTATCCTCAGGTCTTTGGTTATCAAACAGCCAGTCTGCTGCTAATAGAACATGCAAAATAGGTCACACAAAAGCCCAGTACCATCTCAATGATTCTTCATTTTTTTCTGTGTCCCTTGAAGCAAAGTAGAGTATGAAAAAAATCTGATTTTCATTTTCATAGGAGTTTTTGTTTTATCAAATACATCCATCTCAGTTATGAAAAGTTGGCTACAGCAAGAAAGAACAGTTGAATATTTGTGCTTACAAATAGAATTTCATCCAAAAGTGTCACTACAACTCACTTGTACCAGGAATGATACTTTGCAACCTTAGCAAGGTCCATAGAGTGCAGAAGGGAACAACACAGAAGAAATCAAACCAGTAGAAAGTGCAGGTACACAAAGTACAACTGGGGAGGCCAACAGTGGGGAGCGGTATTGTATACTGGTGATCTACAAAGAAACCAGTTTAAATATAACTTGGACATCTATCACAGAACATAGGCTTCCTTCAAATTGACTCTGTTCTTTCTTTTCACTTATAGTCCCTGATCATTGAACTGCTGTGGTTTAATCGTGTCCAAGATCCAAGATACAGCTGGGATTGTTCTGCAATAAATTCTTCAGATTCAGCAGGAGGGAGCCCATAGATGTTAAAGTAACTCCATCCCTGCAGCCAGTGGTGCCACCACTTTAAAGAAAGGATTCTTTCTTCTGGATCACTCAGGGTTTTCCCAACAGCCAGCCCTATTGTACAGGTGATGTTTTGGATGTGTGTCTGTTCGTTATACTTGCCTTTGATTGCTTTCCTCTTTATGGTTCTTTTCCTGCTAACTTCTTAATGCCTTGCAGAAGGCATTAGTTTTATATGTGTCTGCCCTTGCAGTCCTCCCTCGCAAAAATGTTTCACCACAGTATGCCCTTTTATACCTTAGTCATTCTTGCTTACTGATGTACAGAGGGCATAGCCAACCCTGGGAAATCGCTTTCTGTGGCATGCTGATGTATTGTGCTTAATGTATTATCAACAAGGACAAATCTGCCTCAGGCAACTCCAGCAACCCAAAAAAGCACAGGGATTTTTTACACAACAGCTCTTTAAAAAAAAGTGCATATCCCATGCAGAGAAACTTTTTTTCCTTTGATTTCCTGCAGGTAGAAGCAGCAGTTGATGCTACGCAGAAAGACAAGCCAACAAGACATTGCTCAAGTGAAACAAAGTGGAAAGTAACTATGGTGAATATCATTTGTATTGTCCATTTGCTTAAAATTGCAGAGAACTTCACGCAGCACCTAGGAGAAAGCATGTTCTAGAAGGGATTCTATTGTCATCCCAATGCCAAAAGGGTAATCCTGACATCATTTCAAGAGGGCTGTGCTGTGAGGTCCACTCCTACTGTTTGCATGGGAAAATAAGAAATGTTATGCCTTGTTGTAAGGCCCTGAAAGGCTGCCCTTGCTAGTCAGGAAAATAGAAGGAGGCATTCCAGAGTGCAGGTCATCTTGCAGTTTACATTGGAGCTCACAGGATTGCAAAGCATCCCCAGTCTGGGAGATAGCGCAGCTGTCCCCAACAGATTTTTAAATGAGTTTTCTTTCCTTTAAAATTAAGTCCAGAATGAGTGTTTTTCTCGACAAATGACTGATGGTTCTGTAACTCCAGACATCAGGAATGCTAGCACAAATCCCATACATGTTTCTAAATTAGTACACAAAATGACCATATCATCTGATCATAATTTAATGAATTATTCAGGATTCAGAAAGAAACAGATCTTTCAGGTAGTTTCACTTAATTTAAGAACTTGTAATGAACAGGAATTTTTAACTTGCTTGAAATCTCATTTCAAACGGCTCTAGCTATAACCTAACCTTCTGACTGTGTACACTCATACTGCCAACAGCTAGAAATTCAAGTGCACAGTGCTTTTCTGTCCTCATAATAAACTTGAAATCTCTCTGGTATGGACCTCAGCCTGAAATGTTATACATGCCTTTTCTTGTCCTGACGTTGGCTGTCACAGTGGCACTCTCCAACATACAGGAAAGCATCTTTGTTTTCTATCAGCCTCCATTTTAGTATATCAAGGTGAAGAATAGAGTTTTTAAGCATATGCACTGCTGCATGTGTTCCGTCTCTATGTCTGCTCTGCCATGTGTACATATCACCACCTAGGAAACAGGTACAGACATTGTCTTTAGCTAAGGGAAACAGGAGGTTTAGGAATTACATCTTTTTCAGAAAGGGACCATTAGGATACTGCTCAGAGAGTCAAGGTATTTGGTATCCCAGTGTTACATGGCAGAAGCCTCCCTCCTGCATCTTGGACAAGGCTTATACTTAGAAAACTATACTGTTGGGGGTCGAGCATGGGCACTTGAACAGGCCTACAGCAAGCTGTGAGAAAGTGAACTTATGACCCCAGGTTAAAAGAAGAAGAAGTGTCAAGATCAGCAAAACAGGAATGCAATAACAGGATGCCAGTAATTGCAGAAGCATGATGTAACGCTAAGCTGAAGCGAAGGTGCGAAACCAATCAGGAGAGGTAAAGGGGAGCGTGTATCCCTCGTGGGCAAAGCGAAGCAGCCAATCAAGTAATGCGTGATCGCGTGTAAGACAGTATATTAAGAGCAGCCTTGTAATCAATAAACGGAGCATTTTGTGAACCTACATCGTATCGGTGTTTTCTCCCCTCCACCTGGCCGCGGCACTATACAGTAAAAAAAAAATCGCAGCTGACCATTTAATTCATTTAGTCATTTTTACTATGTCTGCCCTTTTTGTACCTGCTCCCATGACGACGAGGGCGAACTCACGCACTGAAGCTGAGAGAGAACACTCTTTCATAGGACAGAACAGAACTTCTACTGCCACCAGTCACATAGTGTCTCTCTACTTTTGGGGGTCTTTTTCCTGCTCTATTTTTCTAGGCATTTTCCCTGAACTCATCAGTCAGGACGAGCAGCATTGCTCCTTCACAGATGTGCTCAGGAGGAGCCTTCTGGGATAGCTTCTCAAAGTGCTTTATCTTTTTGCTGATAAATGGATACAAGGGCCAGAACTTAATGAAGTCCTCAGAGCAAATTTTGCAATGAATTAGGGAATCTCAAAGGTATGAACCTGCAGTAAAACCAGTGCAACAAGTGATTTATCTTCTTCTATTCACTTTTTGACAGGCTGAACACTCAGCTTTGTGGCAAGCCGTAATACCACCTGTTGTCATTTAAAACCAACTCCACACACCTCGTTCACTCACTCCCCACCTTGTACCCCCAAATCCCGGAAAGTTAGGAAGGAGAATCCAAAGAATGTAGCCCCCACGGGTTGAGATAAGAACGGTTTAATAGCTAAGGCATAACACAAATCACCACTGCTACTACTACTACAAATAATAATAAAGCAAACAACAGGTGAAGAGAATACACCTCACCAGCCACCGATCCATAACTCACCCCACCCTGCCCGACCGAGCACCGACCGATACCTTCTCCATCCCCCCAGAGCTCTCCAGCCCTTCCGGATTTCTCCCGGTTACATCCTGGTTATGACGTGCTATGGTATGGAATACCTCTTTGGCTAGCCTGGGTCAGGTATCCTGTCTCTCCTTCCTCCCAGCCTCCCCTCCTCCCTGGCAGAGCATGAGCTCAGAAAAGGCCTTGGACAAACCAAACATTTGAGCAGTAACTCAAAACATACTCACTATCAGCAACCGGTCCCAGCCCAAAAGTCAAAACACAGCACTGCACCAGCTACCAAGGAGAAAAAATGACGGCTACTGCTGAACCCAGGACACCACCTTACATACACCCACATTTATTTTTCAGATTTTCTGCCTGACATTCCAAAAAACTAAGAGGGCAGGCGGGCAATGGCCTGGAGTAATTTGCAGTTCATATCCCACTGATACCTTCAGATGTGAAAGCTGCAAGCACCTCTGCTAATACTTCTCAAGAAAATTACCCAGACAATTAAGCATGGAAGTCAAGATAGAATGCCAGTGATTGTTTCCCTCTGTACTGTGGAGTTGGATTCATGTCAGCAAGTAGGTGCCGCTCTTTTTCTAGGAATACAGAGCAAAGTTTGTTCCCCTGTCTCTCAGAGAAACTCAGGAGACATCCTGCTTCCCAAAGCATATAATTTCCAGTGCTAAGCTGATGATCCTATCACCACAGAGGAATTTTGATGCTTAGGTAATACCTTTTATGGCATAAGCTTGTTTACCACGAACTGTTTTACTTCCCTTATTCAGATACAGGAAGGATAGACCAATGGGCAGAATCTTATCATGCTATTGATGATCAGGACAAATAGTGGTAGATATAGAGCAGCACTAACAATTTGAATGGAAAATGTAAATTGTGTCTTGGTTCTGGAGAAATTAATGTAAGCTTACCAACTTTGCCAAATTTATTTTTTCCACTGAAAAAGATGTAGACAGAAATGTTTTTATCAGTTCTAGGAGCCAAGGTATTTTTCTCCATTTGAAAACATATAATAGAGTTTGCAAGTGTGTTGGTAGCATTATTAAAAAACCACCCATTTCTCAAAAACCACTCTTGGATTCCTACTGACTATCTCAGCCCATAGACCAACTGAATGTGCATGTAGAATCAGTTACTTTCTCCCTGATAGAGTAATAAATACTAGGAAACAGAGACACCATTTGCTGTGCTGAGCTGCGGAGCACTGCCCTCGCAGCACCCCAGAGAGCAGGCTGGCTGCTCTGGATCTGAAGGACAGACCTCGGCTGGCCAGAGTCAGCAGGATGCTGTCAAGGGACTTAGGTCATCCCCAAAGTGCCGATTCAGTTGTATAAATATAGGCAGTCATCTTCAGAAACTGTTGCTCTGAACTGCACCATTTTCACCAGCAATAAAACAAGGCAAGGGCTAGTCCTGGCTGGTGAGAAGCCCAGAGTCCTATGTGTAAATGTAGCTTTGTTACTGAAAAAGGGAGAAGGGCTTAATTCCCTCTCATACTTCTTGTTTAAACTAACTTACATGGCTGCACAGTGGGTGTTTGTAAATGACCTTTACTAGATGTGTTTTCTGGTTTAAATTTTCATGTTGAAATGAACAGTGAAGAAATCCAGATGTGTTGGTTTATGATGAGAATATTTTGAATGGGCAGATGTTCTTGGTATGCTCTCAGGTCAGGACATCTCTGTATCTTTTGTATTGCTTCATTGTTTAATGTCAAGAAACTTGATTTTCTCAGCAACATTCGTTAATTTTTATGAAACATGTAATCAGATACGAATAGATACAAATACCCAGCATCAATTTCTTTCTTCCGATTCCTGTTCTGTTTTATACATAGAACTCATGCAATTAGATTTTTACATTAAACAGATTCCTTATTTGAAAGCTCACTTGACTTTCAAATTTAGATTTTAAAAAACATAGAATGAATGAAATTAAATGTTTCTTTTGGATAGCACACTGACGAAGAAAAGGAAATCCCTTGCTGTGGGATATTGCAGTCACGGGTCATGAATGTTTAAGCAGGAGTTACTGCCATCCAGAGGAGAAAAGCCATAAACTGTCATATTTCATTATTTTTTTAAGGAAAGAAAGGCAAACCTAGATGGCTGATTCAGTTTATTTCTTATTAAGGAATCAAAGAACAGAGGAATAGTATAAATGTACTCAGAGGTTTCTGTGGGGTTTTATATGTGGGTATTTATGAAACAAAGTTCAAAGCAACACTGGAGAAGCTCAGTAAAACATGCATCTATAGAGGAAGAAGCAGCAAGTCATAAACCAGATTTATTTTCCTCTCTGCCATTTGAGGTATTTAAGGAAGAGGTTTTAGAAATCCCTTTGCTAGGTTCCAAGCTTTGGACATGACCCAGAATGTGGAAAGGGGATGCATAATCTATACTAGTATTCCAGGCCTCTGGGGATGTGCAGGCAGAGGATGCCCCTTGTCAGAGGAATTCAGTGGAGAAACTGTTGGCCATGGCAGAGAGCACTCAGGACACGCAGGGCTGTTAAAGCAGGAGACTGAATGGGGCTGTGGGTGAAGGTAGTTTTCTCGACTCCTGATAATCCAGATAACACAAAACCTCTGCGTGTTCAACCCCAAATAAAAGCTCTTTAATCACTCTTTCCCACCCCCAAAATGCCAAAACCCTGGCAGAAAACAAAAAAATAGGTGCTTTGGGGGCAAATAAAAGGAAAATGAAGAGGAGGGGAAGTTGTTATGTCTTCTGCCCAGAGTGTCCCTGGAGTTTAGCAAAAGTTCTCAGCTGAAGGGGAAAAAGAAATGGGGGGGACAGATTAAAATATTGAAATGTAACACCCTTTTTGGACAGCCCACCTTCAGTCAGCAGCATGGACAGAATCCAAGAGTGGTGATAAATTTCGCATAAAAGCTAGTAATAATAATAATCTGTCCAGGGAAGGTATTTCTAAATAGCATCTTATCTAAACTGTACCTATAGGCCCTTCTAACTAGTAATGTTTCAGTATTTTTTACCTCATTAGGGACTAGGCTCTGGGTGCGCACACTTCTCCTAATGTACATTCTGCACATGAAAACATAACGCGTGCATTCCAACCTTTCTTGGGTTTACACAGGTGAAAACGGAGCATCCCTGCCGAGGGCGAAGCAGGACCGGCATCGCCCTCTGCTGGGCACAGGGCGCAGAGGCTGGCTGGCGGGCGGGCGGTAGGACCCGGGGTTTGAGGAGCCGCTGCCGCCCGCTACCCGCTCCCCGGGCAGCCGCAGGAACTGCCTGGGGAAGCGGCCGCTCCGCCACCGGCACCGGGCATGTTGGAGCTCCTGTAGCTGGGTGCAGCCCAGGTCAGCTCCTGGGTTACTTCAGGACAGCTGGTGGTGTAACAGCTATCGCTGTATATACAAAAGGTGAGATAGGTACTGCGGCTGTCCTCGCTACAGAGTAGATGCGCAGCTGAGCTTACAGTGATTGGTTCCCAAACTGAAATGGCACCACCTGGTTGAGGCACATTACTACTGTGCCTGTACAGAAGTGTTAGAAGAACAGGAACGGTCAAACCCCTGCAGTTACAGCCGAGGTCGGAGAGATTTGAAGCCTCATTCTATGGGTGAAGAATCCTATAACCACTTTCTCTTTTTGCTACTGAGTAGTGGAGTCTCTTGGCCCTCAAAGAGATCATTAAAACGGAGGTGGGGCTTTCAGGAGGGGAAATTCTCCCATCAGAGGGTAATTATTTTGAATTTTAGACCATACTAATGACACCTACTAAACCTTCCCTTCCATATTTTACCCACAATGTACAGGACATATAACCTAGGAAGCAGAGTGAAGCTCAAATATTCTGTGAATGCAGCCATGTATTAGCAACTGCCAAAGCCGTGCTTGTGCTTCTTATGCACACATGGGACCAAGCCGTGTTAAATGGATTGATTCTTTCCTCAAGGGTCTTTACTTAATGGAGGATTTTCCAGAAGAATCCCAGCCTGAGACCAGCGACATGGCTGCCCTACCCTCAGATTTATATGTCGAGGTAGAAGAGAGGTCAAATACACTGAGCCTTCCACTTCAGTAAGTTATGTTCCTGATGACCTGCTGTAGGAATAACTATTGATCTCTGCTTATAACTCCTGTTAAGAGTCCTGTACGTATCAACAGTCCTGGACCCCCAGATTTAAATACCAGGAGTGCCAAAGACAACCAAGCAAGTATCTTAGCTTGTTGTCTGCAAACTTTCCCTCTGGTAAAATATTTCTGTTGTGATTTTTTTCTATTGACACAAAAAATCTAAAATTGTATTAGTTCATAGGCATGCAAAATAGCATATTCATTTAAAATAATGTTTTAGGATTTTTAAATATGTTATTTTTCCTTCTTCTCCTGTATATTGCTAAAATTAAAGGGAAATGGGAATCTCTCTATTACTATATAATTATTGTCAATAACACATATCATAGTCCATTAAAAAGTCCCATAGAATACCCTGTTGATTCCACTCAACTACCCAGTATGCAGAAACTGAATGAAGTTGGTAGTAAGACAGGACAAGCCCCATGTTGTCACTGTACCAGATGCCTTCAGTACAGCATTGTGTCATCTCTAGCTCCATCACAAGGTGATCGTTTCAATAGCATGTGAGAGGCAATTGCTCCTGCAGGCAATAGATAACCCTAAACAAGCAACCTTCCACAAAAGCAGAGCAGAAATCACTAGCTACTGTTTCCAATTAGGAAAAAAAAAAAAGGCATCAAGAAGAGCTACATTTTCCAGAGCCAAAATTATGTTCTATTCCATATGGTCTATATTTTTAATATTATAATCCAAACAAAATGAACTTAATTTAGAAATCTGAATTAAAATCTGGAAGAGGCACTGTTGAGATGTAAGGAGGTGCATGGGCCAGTACCCAAATCATTGGATATAATTTTCCACTACATTTGTCTGACTAAATCCATGTAGACTTTGAACAAGTTTGGCAAGAGTCTTAGTGGTTTTGTTTTTACAGCCATATGAAGGGAAAAAGTCTCTTGTGTATTGAGTG
Source organism: Melopsittacus undulatus (assembly GCF_012275295.1). Lineage (NCBI taxonomy): Eukaryota > Metazoa > Chordata > Aves > Psittaciformes > Psittaculidae > Melopsittacus > Melopsittacus undulatus. Next base: position 61,558,279 of record NC_047532.1, on the reverse strand, counting down.
TCCCTGGAAATGGGTAAAATCATTGTGGTAAAATGTGTTTATGTATTTTAAGACAATCATGAATCAAGACAATTCTTTGAAGACGATTTATAGTAATAATTTCATGTCTGTTTCTTGAGTTGCCTAGTCTACATAGCTGCCTAAATGGGCAAGTGCCAATACAAACAGTCAGTGTTAGGTGCTGCCAAATGAAATCATCAGCCATTTTAGTGCCCCTTACCAAAGCATGCTCCTCACTGGCAGCCTTCAGTGCATAAACAAACTGATGAATCATCTTGCTAGTTCAGAGAGTGATGGTGAAAATAAATTCCTTATCAATGCAACAGTTTAGTCATTTGAGACAGGACATAACTTTGTGTTGGGAAGTAGTACTGGGTAAATCTCAACCAATTTCCAGAACGGTGAAAGGCTCAGGTTGCAGCAGGAATGATGTGATTATGATGGGCAGGAAGCAAAACAGGACAAGTTCCAGCAAAAACCTCCATAGAACACAATAGTGAATATTGTTCTTGATGTAGATCTTTAATAGGTGGTTCAAAAAATTATACCAAGATTAATTCTACAAATCCATTAAGCTCATAGAGCTGGTATAATAGAATTCTATTCAATATGGTAGGATTTTTCTATAGAAACATTTGTCTGTGCCCTGCATCAACCACCCTGAAACAGTTCTACAGAAGCATCTTCACAAATAATAATGTAAAGAAGGAGATACAGAGAACTAGATGGGGACCTATGAAAACATGCATTCTTTTTCTCTGCCATTTTAATCAGCTGCAATACCACATTGTCCACAAAAGCTGGCAGAGGCATCAATGTCAAGTTGCCACAAGGTAAGGGGAACACAGACTGCTCAGTAGTACTTTGAGAAGTATTTCTTGTGCGGGATCTGCACCAAAGCTGGTTTTGCTTTCTCTCTGTCAAGGCAGAGGCTAAACTTTGGAGTGGTGTCAAGTCTATTTTTATGATACTAAGATCTCCCTGCAAATTTATGAGACACTCTCTTTGGATCTAATTTATCCCTTCAGGGAGTGTGGGTTATAGATGAGTCATTTTAAGTAAGCTGACCTCAGTCACCTTCTGTGACAGGTAAACTCAAGCTTAAAGTGAATAGATCCCCAGGGTCACTGGTTTCTGCTCGGATACATGTGTGCTATCAGAATACTGAAACAATCAAGAGAAATGCCATGCAAATTGGGGCAGCTTGCTTGGAGCAGTGCTGCAGACACAAAACACAAAACTAAGGTACGAACCACTGAAATTTAATTCCAGAATCATTAATTCTTCCCAAATGGTCCAGATTTAAATAGAATATAATTTGATAGTGAATCCCAATTTATATGATAATACAAGGAACTAACAGCAATTACCTGTTGAATGGCAATGGAGCTGAGCAGTGTCTGAGGCATCTAGGTTACTCAGCAAAGACTTGAAAGATTCCCTGAAGAGGTGCTGCCTTTTATACAGCACACTGTAATCTACCTGTAAATCTTCATCATTTTCATGTCTGGTTTACATGTAAAAAGTTCAATTTCAAGCTGAAATACTTATCAATCTACCTGCAGCTTCTTTGCATGTCCGTTGGGCAAGAAAGCGTGCCAGTATTTTCAGCATCTTTGTAAAACTATGGAGTACATTTGGACATACTGTGGAAGGCAGTAAACAATGCAGTGCTTTCCCGGGTTGAGCCTTCTCACTAGTTTATGATTTTAAAACTCAAAGCTCCACACTGCAATTTAAGGATTTGTAGTTATTTTGAACAAGGGAGAAATTAGAAGATGATGTATTCTATTATAGGAGACTTATTTAATGCCCTATTCAAACACTATCCAGATATTTCATCTGAAGTCTTCATCTAGAGTCAATATTACATGGGATCAACTATCTGAAAGAAAATGATGGAACATTTTCTTGGCTGTTAGGCACCTGAGAAATATAGAATTTGATGATATCAAACTATCTGCCATATGTGTACTTCCTCTAGTCGTATTTTCCTGAATGAAATAGGGTTACCACAAAGGCTATATCCAATTGAAAAGGAGAGAGCAGCTAGATTTGGCTTTCCTAGATGTGGTCTATCTCTTAGCGAGTGTTTTACAGTTTCTATTACAAATTTGAAGGGAAGTTTTTCTCGTTAACAATCGTTACTTTACATTTTCAGCACAGAAAAAATAAGGATGTGAGGTAAGTTTCAAGCCACCATTTTAGAGTTAGTGCACTCACTGGGATTAAACCACAGGCACCCGTATAGTTATTGGACCATTTACAGGTTTTACTTCTATTTTATCCCTTAAACAAAAGTGAAGAAATAATAGAATTACATTTACATATTTATTTAAAAGAAGATAATTTGTAAACTCTTATTGATAGTAAACACCTAATTCCAACCTTTAAACAAATAAGACCAAAAAAGATTGTATTTATGCAAGATTTAATGTAAGAACAAGTGTTAAGGAAAAGATTTCTGATTTCTTTAGGTCAGTTTTAGAATCATAGGTAGTTCAGGCTGGAAGAAACTTCTGGATGCCTTCTAGTCCAAGCCCTTTCTCCAAGCAGGTATCATTACATCAGGTTGCTCATGGTTGTGTCCAGTCAAGTTGAAACATCCAAAGACAGAGATTCTGCAACCTCTGCTGAATGCCAATTGCTGCAATGCATTGGTAAGAAAGCAATTCACATGCAAAATTATTCCCCATTTTTTTCTGGATACAATTTGGAATGTTTCGCTTTTTATCAGAGGCCTTTACCATTTTCTGGATTGCACATGTCCTGTTCAGGTATCGTATGTCTGATATCTGCTAGCAGCCAACCAGTGCCAAGAGGTACCTCCTCCGTTTAGTCTTGTACAAGCTTACAATGGTAATAGTGAGTTAAGTAGCTCAGTGTGCAAAAGTTAGCATAGTAAAATGTTTTGACTGCTCTGTGATTTACAGCTGGTTTGTTTCCTTGTTTACAAAATTGGCTGTTTTTTTTTCTCCTCAAGCTACTTTAAAGCTGTACTTCATTGTCTCTGAAGGATTTTTTAGATATTTCACTTCATCTACAGCATTTTGTTTCCTTATCCAAAGTTTTAATGGTCTTTCATTTATGCTTCATATGAAAGTACTGACAAAAGCCTTAGCCAGCATCAGAACCTGTGTGCTCAGTCCTGCACAAATGCATCAGGAGAATTTCCTTGTGGGTCATTTAGCTCTTTATGCTTTACAATGTCCTCACCCTTGAATCTGCCTGAGGGCAGCTGTGGTGATTTTTGAGAGAGCAGGAATAAGGACTCATTCTCCTCACCTTGGAACACGATCCTTGTTTTACATCTAATGTCATTTGTGTGGCCAACAGTCAGTGCAATAATCAGCTTTTCAGATTTAATTCTCTCCTAGACTTTTGGTGAGGTGATAAAAATCTGTAAATTGTCATTGTCACCAGTATTTAAAAATAGTTTCTTAAAATCGTGCAGTGATTTAACTCATATCTTTGGATAAACTCTAGAAACTCTAGCACCATTGCTAGAATCCCTGGTAGCCCTTCTCAGTGTGCAAATCCCATGTGAGTTCACAACCCCGTGCAGACTTCATTGATCTCTGTAGAACTGGGGAGCAGAGGTTTTGCCTCATCCCCACTGATGTGTCTCTTCATCTTCTGCCTCCTCAGCTATGCAGACCTTGGGTCAGAAGAGCCAGGAAAGCTTCTATGGCAAAGCAGTGCTTCAAGAAACACATTCTAGAGACATAGTTGACTGCTACTACTTTGGGCTCAGCTAGTTGCAAAAGACAGGTTTTGGCCTCAACTACTGCTGGGAGCCTCTTCTTCCACCTTCCTGGGAGATCACTGCTGTGCCAGGTCAGTTCCTCTGCCAGAAATGAACATGGGGCATCTTGTTTAAACCGGGAAGCTGATAGCATTGAACTCATCTGTTTGTATAAGCTAGCTGACTATCCTCTTGCCATTTCTAATGTAAGTCTACTATGGTATTGTGAAACTTTATTTATTTTAAGCTTGCAATATTAACCAAAGCAAGATGTACAAAAAGGGTCTTTTCTAACTTCCATGCCGTTTTTCTACTGAGTTATTTGTTGGAAAGATATGTTCATGTATAATTAAATATGGCTTGCTTAAACCTTTGCAGTTGGTAGCTTAATATATATTTGGGTGTACTTTGAGTACAAAGGCTATATTATGCTTTTGTTGGCATCCTTGCTGGTTAGCATGCCAACTGCATAATTTTGTTCTCTGCTATATGTCAGCATTCGAGTGCTGAGGGCTCAACAGGTGGTGCTGGGATAAAGTTCTGGCAAATCAAATAGGTAATGAGGTTATTTCTTTTGTCAAATTATAATTGAAAACAGAGACAAGTAAAATGAAACTCACATTTTCCTGGTGCAAAACAGAGTTTAGAATTAAATTCACATCAGTTTCCATGGCAAATACACATTACTACCGGAGCTTGGTCTGTAAATAAACAGGCAACACCTTAGTTTTGATGTAGAATGATTTGTTCCCTGTAAATTTAAACCTTAAACATCAGTGTTTAAACAATAACAGACGGCTAGAGTCTTCCATGAATCTTCTCTCTTGTACACATTTTGTAGAAAATGCGCCAAAAACTTCAGGAAAACTTCGAAGAGATTTAAATCTAAAAAGTCAGAGAATTTGAGACAATCTGTGATACATAACTCAAATGTTTAACATCAGGAGTTTCCTGCCATATTGTTTTCTAATCATTGCTAAAACCATGTTCCCAGCAGAAAAAGATAAATACACTGGAAATTCCAATGAATGTGCTGAATGAGGTGCTGCTTATTTTATGCTTGATTTGGATTATGTTTATTAATCCTAAAATCATAAAAATGGGATAAAACCTTCTACAACAAAAATGCCACAAATTATATATGCATAGCTTGGGTTTCCAAGATTGCTTGTAAAAAGACCTATACACTTGCAAACCTATCTACTTTGCTATCGTAGCTGATTTTTTTTTACACTGAGATGTTTTTATTTTCCTCTGAGGACCTATCTACAACTTATATGTATAATCTTATCTTCAGCTCCTACAATCATTGTGGTTTTATTTAGTTTTCTGTTTATCCTCATTCAAAGACATTTCTCCTAAACTGTAATTTTCTCGATTCCAAGTTCTGTTTTGTCAGACCTGAGCCCATCATTCAGTAAAGCAGCTTCCCTCAGTGGCGTCCAGTTCCTTGGGCTGGTCACAAACATCTTCATCCCTGCCAAGCTCTTATTTACTGAAGGCTTTAGTTTGTGTGAGACAGGATGGTACATTCTCTTCTCTCAATAACTCTTTCCATAAGTGATCAGGAACTAAGCAGCATGAGAAAAAGGTATCATGTTTAATCGATAAACCTCATTATTTTTACTTTTTATATGCCATAGTTTCTATTGTTTAGTCCTAACAGACTGTTTCTCTCCCACAGCAGCAGACTGAGATGGTGATGTTGACTGCCAAGGCTGCTGCAGGCAATGGGACCACTGCCTGTGCCCTGGCCTGGGATGCACAGAGCAAGACATGATGGACATGGCACAAGAAATTGCTGGACCTGACAGACCATAGAGAGAGAAGTTGACAGCTTTACAAGGCTACTGTGAGGAATTCACAGGTGGTTAAGGAGGAGTTACGTGAGAAACAACCAAAATTCACAAGACAGCTGAAGGTGAGTGCTGGAGATCTTTTGAGGACTGGGATAGTGTGAGGCTAACAGTATCAGGTAACCATATCAGCTTACCCACATGAGGCTGAGATCACCCTGAAATGGCATCACAAATACCAAAAATCAGATTCAGCATCTACACGAGTGGGAAACAGAGCAGAGATTGACTGGATTCATGGAGAGCTACTCCATCCATGAGCCTTTAAGATATTAGTATTTGGTTACTAATTTGTTTAATTTCTTCACACTTTTCAGTATGAAGATAGTTAGGGACAGCAAGACATTGGCCAAAAATGAGGATTCCAGTTTAATGTGTAACCCTCTTCACAACCCCATGCTTGTACTGACTGCATTCCTGGGAAGTAGGGCACAGTTTTGTTAACCCAGTTGCACCCAGTTGCTTCAGGAGTTAATCTGGCAGCTTCACTGCAAGGAACTGATTCAGAAGGTATGAAGTATATTATAGCCAAAGTATTATTAAATTCTTTGCCTCTTTAGAATCCTTTAACTGCACTACTGCATGTCTGGACTGACCTGGGAAATGCCATGAGGACTGATCCCTGCTCTCTATGGTTTGCCATTAATGCTCAATGCATGAGAGAAAGTGTTCTGTTTTTTCTTTTTTTCTTTTAAAAAGCTATGTCGAATATTTATCTTAAACCTCAGGTAGCTGTTTAGAAAAGAAACAGCTGAGAAGCAGATAATGTATCCCTTTCATTGACAAAATATTTATGTCTTGCCTGGCAGGACTTCATACTTAGCTCACAGCTGACATAGTCAAACACAAGTAGCACATAGTCCAGTGTTTATCCAGGGGAACCCAGACTGCTGCTCCCCCACTTTCTTGTGTGAAATTAAATCAGCCTTTGAAATTGGTAAAGATTAAAAAACTTGGTAAAAATTCTATTTGAAAGGGGGGAGAGAGGCTCAGATGCAGTTTGAATCAGTGGACACCGTGCAAAAATAAGTAGGGTATGCATGAACATTTCTGCTGACCTTCTGCAGGAGCCATCTGTAGTTGCAAGGCACCCTCTCCCCCATGGGCATGGATGAGGAGTTCAGCCACAATGCTGACCACCCTTCCCCCACAGCTGTCAAAACTATTGTTTGGTTCTAGCATATGTACTGTTAAATTCCATGCTGTGTCAAAAAGAAAAGGGAAATAGCATGAAATGTGTTATTTGCCCCAGACTACATGTAGCTCGGTGTCACTGACTGTTTAGAGAGGGGGTTTATCTGCATTTTAGCACAACTTTTAGTCAATGTGTAAAAAAAACTGTAGAATAGTAAAGCTAAGTTCTGCATTTCCCAGGAGATCCTTTATTTTCTCCAAGGATAATAGGACAGTTTCCCAGCTTTGCCACAGCTCAAACAAGGAAATGAAGGAATAAACATCTTTTACAAATAGTGCTAATACTCAGAAGAGCCCTACTGGAAGGCTGGAAATAGGAGAAAGGGATTGGGTACACCTTCATTTCACCAAGTGAGCAAGTAAACCTTAATTTTTTCTCTTTCACACTTCATCACTCTGCCAATCCAGACAACCATACCCAGAGACGTGCTACTGATTGGCAGTGTAAATTGCACACTGGAAAGCACAGGCAGAATTTACCCCAGAGGAAATAAATTAACCATACATGTGTTTAAGGTGGGAAATTCATTTTCTGGTATGCATCCCACTCCTGGAAAGCCTAGAGGTTAATGCACCCAACTAAATGGCCACAGACCTGTGTCCCATTTCTTCTTCAGACAGTATTCTTTTGCATTAGGCAAGTCACAGTGTTTCTTCTTAAATAATTTCATCCATAAAAATGAGAATGCACCTTCACGACTTTCACTCCAGTGAGGATGGTGGAGCAAAATGCTCACATAGAAACAGACTCTTGAAATTCAAAGTTTTATTTTTCCATGCCGTTCCATTGTAAAAATTTGGCAGCTTCTACAGCATTTACAAATAGAGTAACAGTGATTTTTTTTTTTTCTGGGGTTTTTTACATTGCTAAAAAATTGAATAAAATCTGTCCTTTGCCTTTCCGTGTGCAATATTTGACTAATTAACTAGAAATTTAATATCTATTTTATATTTATCTGTTAGAAACAGCCTATAATAGGTTTGATTTGGAGGGGTGGGAAATATCTTTTTCTGTGTAATTGTCATCATTTTCTGTGAGGATGCATAATGAAACACACATATTTGGAGGCACAAATACGGGGGCAGGGGAAGTAAGTATATGTATGCTTGTGTGAAAAGCTGTTCATACATGAATGTACATATATACTTCTCACAGCTGAACCTGGAACCAAATTTCCAATTGTTCTTGAGTTTACATTCACACACAAAAAAAATGATTTAGACTGAAAATATCATGCATCTGTATTATTAAAAAATGGGGGGAAAAGGGAAATTCTCCAAGACAGATATAATTTCTCCTCTCTACCAGTCCTGTTACAGCCCAGAAATACACACTTAGAGTTATTTTTTTCTCAGTTCAATGTACCAGGTTTTAGCTATTCAAATCCCTTTTCCCATTAGTGTAAGTTAAGCTGCTCATCATTTGTCTGTGGATGTTGCTCTACTTCTGTGCTCTGCCTCTGTGCACTTTCAATTCGGTTTACCTGCTCTGGTCTACCAGGTAAGTGAACCCGCTCTGGCTTGTGCCACGTGCCTGAACTTTAAAATAGTGTAGGAGATGGGGTTGCTACATTACTGAAATCTATTTCAGCCCTTTTTTTTATGATTTTTTTATGATTAATGGATGAGACTACACCATTTGTAGTGCATTTGTTAGCAGAAACAATATTGAAAGTAATTTGACCCCTACAGTACTTTCCTTTTTAATAATAATACACAGTGGCAAAAAGCTATGAAATCCTGTGTAGAGATCTTTATCTTAGTTGAACTGGTTGAAATATAGACAATGGAAATTCTCTGGGTTGACACTGGTATAATAGGAAGCAGAATATGGCCTGCTCTTCTGAGCAATGTGCTGTCACCACAAACTACCTCACCATACATAGCTAACATATAAAAAGTTTATTTGTCAGCCAGCTACTGTGAGCTCTTTATTTATGGCTACTCTATCATCTAAATAAAGCCATGTTTTTCATGATTAGAAATGTAACAGTCTTGCAAAATCTGAAGTTGTATAAGTGAAATGTGAATGCTGTTATTATGAAATTATTTTTTCTGTAAGCACTGTAGACATCAGATAATGCCATACTGCGTTACACAACTAGCAGGTCAAGTGTAATATGAAGGCACTTAGCTCAGATGACCTCTCCTAGCCCATTGCATTTCACTCAAGGACTATTATTACTCTCACAGGACTTGAAAAGTTGGAAACCCAAGGTCATATTTTTGCCAGCAGCTTCTTCAACTGGTAACGGTGGCTCCCCTAGCATATGTGCACAGCACCTCACCTGGTGATGGTCTAACCCAAGAGAAGAAGGGTGTTGTGTGCACAGCTGTCCATTTACTACTGGGAGCAGTTGTACCATTTAGCTCTGAAGCAATGGTCCAACAGCTTAGCTGAGGAGTAAGAGCTGAGGTAAGACATAGACTAAGATACCTGGATACCAGTATTGTTTAGTGTTGAAATACATCCAGGAAAGCTACAGTGTTAACTTTCTCAGTATAGGGAAAGAATGATGTACTAACATCGCCATACTCACATTCAACTTCTCACAAGTAAAAAATATCAAGCTTTGAAATGGCAAGGTTAAGTAAACAAAGGAGCAGCTAGGACAGTCCTCAGGGATTCTAGTAAACCTGACTGTTGTATCAAACAAACTGGTAGAAGTTGTAAAAAGAATCACATTAGTTAACGTGAAGAAAGATATGTCCCTCAGAGAGGGGTCCTTTTGCAGCACACTGTCATATGCCTCCCAGATCTACTAGAACACTGTGGAGGGACCTACATATTGTGCCTTACGAGGAAATTCCAACAGCCCAGTAAAATGTGCCCCGCCCCAAGGCACAACTGCATACTGTTGACCTTACTGAGTGAACTAGCTGTGTTAGAGTCATAAAAATCTGTTGCAGTTATAACTAATATTACAGGGCTTTGGTTTTCTTGTTGGATGGAACAGAACTCTCTGTACTTCTGACTTTTTTTGAAAGCTCCAAGCCAAATCTCTCATGTATCAATTAGACTGTGAAAATGTGCTGCTGGAGCTGCCTATGGAATATAACTTAATGATGAATTGCATGCATGCTGTAGAGAGACATAGCAGAATGTTATTGCCATTGTTCATCCTTTGGTATTTGGTTTGCAGTGCCTAAGCCTGTTAATAAGCAGTTTGTCCTGCTTTTACTCTGGTGCAATTTCCTCTCTATGCTTTTCCACTGTAAGGTTTGCCAAAGCTCTTTTGTTTGGTATGTCAGTCAGCTGTGATCTTGCTTTAATTGTGCCAATAACTCATGTCTGGAGATAATTCATTCTGGTCTGGAGATTATTCATTCTGGTCTGGTGTAACTACCATTGTGTCAGGCTGAAGCTGATGGAGACATCACTGTTGTGCAGACCGAGGTCTTGTCTGGGGACAGCAAGCATGATTCTGAGCCTTTCTTCAGGTGCCCTGGAAGGCACACTGAGACTGTAAAAATACCGATTTTTTTTGTATTATGTACAAAGAACAAGGAGTGCAACAGCTCATACAGTCTGAGTGCTCCTTTTGGAAATGATTTTATCTCAATGTTTGTCAGATTTGTTCCAGAGATTTTTATTTATTTTTGAGATTTTTACCAAGAAAGTATGTAAAATTAATGTCAGGAAAATTACTTGAGTAGTATCTATTACACAGCACTAACTACAGCAATACCAATGTTAGTTCCAACACTATTACTCCCTTCTTTGTGGGTGGGTGGGTTAGACTATGGTTGCTTGTAACTTTGCAATAACAGTTGTATATCACAGGCTGATACTTTTAAAGAAAAAACAGCTGAAAGAGATGAGCCATTTCTGGCCAGAGAGAATATATCACTTACTTGATAAAAGATATAAAAGTGATTCGTACATTGTTCATGTGCATAAACTAAACCACAGAAAGTTCCACCTGAACACGAGGAAGAGAGATAGCTGTTGAAAGTTTGAACGGAACATGTTTCTTTGCAGTACTTTCTTTTCTTCCAACTCCTTCTTTCCCACACCTTTTTGTTTCTTTCACAAAGCTACTTTTGAAACAAACTTCTATCAGCGTATACGCTGTTCCAGCTTTCATCCTTGATAAAAACTACAATAACTAAGGGGCAAACTTTACATAGTAGTTCATGAGTAAATGGAATTTAATGGGGTCAGTTATCCCCACATGCTTATGTGCAGGTTTCATTAACAGGTCATAGACATGCGTATTGAGCTGAAGAATAGGCTATCACTGGCCTCTAACGCTATTTAGTGTGTGTGCTCATTTAGAATTATTCAAGAGAACATGTTGATTTTCAAATGTCTAACACGTTAGCAGCAGAAAAACACCCCCAACGCATCCATTACACCTGCAAGAAACAGAAGGGTTGAAAAAAAAATAGATTAAGCATGACTAAAACAGTGCAGATGTCATTTGTGCTTTTTCCATAATTTAGAATCACATTACATGCATATGTCTCCATAAATATTTAATGAAATGGAAATGAATATGTAGCAGGCTGGGTTCTTCCCTCTAAGGGTTAAGTTCCATTTCTGCAAATTGGTTTGTGCCCTATTTCTGTTCCTGTGTCTCTGTGCATCTAGACATTTTCTTGGCATCTCTAACTCTTCTGAGGTTTCAGGAGATCTTTGGAGATTTGCTAGTAATTGACCTGCTTGGATTGCACATGACTGGCATTTTCTAAAAGATAATACAGTCTTGCATTTTGTTGTTAAGTGCTGGTTGAGTTATTAACTTGTGGCCAAACCAGAATAAAGGCTCAGGAGACATCATTTTCTCTTAGACAACTTCATTTGTTTCTTACCGTAATCTCCATTATAAATGAAGCACTTTGGTCTCAGCTGAAAGCAGTCACATATTCTTTAACTTGTCAGACATATTTGTCCAGTAATGAATACACCCCAATTTGCTCAAAGTTTCTTTTTAAGATGTTACTGTACACTAAGGGTAAAGAGTCAATGTCTCAGCCAAGTCAGATGATTTAACCTTCTGCCACTTCTCTAACCACTAAAGAATTCCTGCCACTGCTCACTGGGTATTTGAACACGTGTAAATGTTTTCTGAGAAAACAGGATTATCAAGTGAAGTAAAGCTGATGCTTTCTCCTTAGAAAACAGGAATAATTAATAAGCTTAGGTCCACTCTATCCCAAAGGAGACAAACTGAATGAGTACTGTTTATTTTAGGTTTATCATGTAACAGAAACAGATATTGCCCCCAGCTACAATAGTGTAATTCTGGAGAAACCTTCAGGTTTAGTTCTGCTGTAATTTGAACGGGTACTACCTCAGTAACACATCTGATTTCAGCAAAGTTCCTCATGTTTAGCACCATCTTTAACAGCTAAGAAAATCAGAAATGAAATTAGAACCTCGAAACAATGAATTAAGGCTAACCAGATAAACACATGCAATCACTTTCTGCAACAAGAGAATACTGCTGATCTTTGCAAGTAGCAGTGACAATTCAAACACAATGCCTTGGGGCCTGCAATAACCTGAAGGCCAATTAACTACAGCGAGGCCTTTTTATATTACACTTTGTATTAAATAAATTCAAAACAAATCCATTGAGGCCAATAAGGATTTTTAGACAGTCTAGCTAAACTACCTCAAAAGTGATCAAGCTACATAGGATTCTGGCTTATGAGATATCTGATTTGTATATTACCTTCCACTAATGCAGGTGCTTAAGATGAAAATAACAGCAAATAAGAGATGGAGATAGAAAAAGTCTTCTGTCAGTACAATTTTCATTATTTCGTATCTTTCATTGGAGATATATATATATATAAAAGAAAATAAAAATATATTTATACAAAAATGTATAAATACATATATTCTTCATTACTTATTATTTACATTATATACCATATATCTTATATCTACTATAATATATATTATAAACATATATATTCTACATGCCCTTGATCATTGTGCTTGCAGTAAGCATGGTTAAAGCCCTTCCCAAATCTTTGCTTGCGAAACCAAGCCATCAATCAATCAATGTATTCTATGGTATATTAATATATATTCTACATTATATTGTATTATAATATACTATAATATAATGATACTATGTATAGAATGTAATAGAATTCTGTTAGATACCATTAGATTCTAGTAGATTCTATATTACATTATATTTATATAGAATGTAACAGAATTCTATTAGATTTCAGTATATTCTAGTAGATTCTAATATATTCTATCAGATTCTATATTATGTAGTGAATGCAATAGAGCTTTATTAGAGTCTACTATATTGCTAGATTCTATCAGATTCTAGTATATTCTATTATATTCTATATTATGTTTATATAAAATGTAATGGAATTCTATTAGATTCTAGTATATTGTACTAGATTCTATACATATATAGTATATAATAGAAGTCTATTAGAGTCCATTAGATTTTAGTGTATTCTAGTGTATTCCATTAAATTCTTTATTATATTTTTATAGACTATAATAGAAGTCTATTAGATTACGTTAGATTCTAGTAATATTATATTCTGGTATAGTCTAGAATATACTATATTAATGTAGATTGTAATGTGATTCTATTAGATTTTTGTAAATTACATTATATTCTATTATGTATTATATAAAATATTATTTCAATTGGATTCTAGTATATTCTATCAGATTCTAGTACATTTCCTTAGATTCTAGTATATTCGATTATACTATATAGTATATTTACATAACATATGATAGATTTCTTTTGGGTTCTAGTGTATGCTAGTATATTCTAGTATATTTCCTTAAATTCTAGTATATTCAATTAGATTATATTACATATTGTATTTGTATAAAATATTATAGATTTCTATTGGAGTCTATTAGATTTTAGTACATTCTAGTATATTCTATCAGATTCTAGTATATTTCATTAGATTCTATTGGATTCTATTCGTTTATAGTATATTCTATCAGTTTCTTGTATATTCTTGCATATTTCCTTAGATTCTAGTATATTCAATTAGAGTATGTTTTATATATAGATATGTTATAGATGTCTATTGGATTTTATTAGATTTTAGTATATTCTATTATATTCTAGTATATTTCCTTACATTCTAGTATACTCAGTTATATTACATATTATACTTGAATAAAATATTATAGAGTTGGATTCTATTAGATTCTAGTACATTCTAGCATGTTCTAGTATATTCTAGTATATTCTATCAAAGTCTAGTATATTTTCTTAGCTTCTAATATATTCTATTAGATCATACTCTATAGTATATATAACATATAATAGCTTTCTATTGGATTCTAATATATTCTAGTATATTACCTAACATTCTAGTATATTCAATTTGATTATATATCGTATTATATCATTTATTCTTATAAAATATCATAGATTTCTATTTGATTCTAGTATATTCTATCCGATTCTAGTATATTTGATTAGATTATATCATATATTTCTATAAAATGTTACAAATTCCTATTGGATCCTATTATGCTACAACATATCATAATTATAGACTAGAATTCTATTAGATTATACTATATTACATTTGAATATATTATATTAGAATCTCTCTTCTTTCTATAAAATATATGTATTTACATATGTATTAATAGTTCCTAATAAAAATAGTTTATATTATATATAAAATAGACTATTGATATATAACATACATGTATATATCACATATATGTGTACATATAATAAATATACTATATAATATATAATCCTATATTATATATTACATATTATATAGTTGACTATCTAAAATATAATGCATAATATATATTATTATATATTATTTATTACATACATAATAATATTACAAAGTAGCAGAATATAGCTAAGATACATTTATGTGTAGAGGTTTTTCTTTAATATGCAGCTGCCCTTTTTAACCTTTTTTTTAAGGATATAGAAGTTTCTCAGTCTCAGGGTTAAGATAAAGCCACTATTTTTTGGAATTCCTGTGCCGCACACTCCTGTGCCTGTTTGTCTTCACAATGTAGTCATCAGTGTAGCAAAGTCTCCCCACTGACTGCATCCTACATTGACACGTGGCAAGGATTCAGCTGAGGCCACTGGATTAAAAAAAAAAAACAGATAAAACCATGACTCCAAAGTATTTTCTTAAAAGAAGTACTTAAACTTATGGATGGATGGATGGATGGATGGATGAATGAATGAATGAATGAATGAATGAATGAATGAATGGTTTTCCAAAAGGGAGAGTTTCTCCTGTAGTCCACAACATTTGTTACTGAGATCCAGACAGATTTACATTTTTAAAAAGCACAAAATTTTGGGGTTTTGCCATTTAAATCATCAACCAGTGTATAAATTACATTTGTAAGACTCATTGGCTCCAACCAAAGGGTATATAAGAGTCTGTCTGACTGTCTGAGTTATGAAAGGACCAGGTAAGAGGAAGTGAAAAAAAGGACAAGCTATAGAATATTCATTAGAAAGATGACTAATATTACAACTAACCTGAGTTCCCATTCCTTTGGTTTCTTTCATAGAGATTTCAATATAATTGTCGCAATGAAAGATTCAGGAAGAAAAGCTGAGAGACAAACCCTGCAAAGGGAGGTCATATTTACAAATGCTCAATATTTCTGCAGATTTATTGTGAATGATTTATGAGGTGCTTTTCAGTATTAGAGTTTTTCATGAGTTCTTTGGAAAGATGGTCAAAAAATTATTGCTAACGGTCTCTCAAAATCTAGCAGTTTGGCTTCTGTGGGTAAAAATGAGGTAATGTAGCGGTTCCTGACTACAAGGGAATATATACAGATTTTAACTCACAGACAAATAAGATTAATGTTATACCCCATGCTGTGCTGAAAGGGATATCTTGCATGGCTGAAAAATATATATTTAAAATAATCTCATTTCCTTGGGTTTTCCTATGTTTTGCAATTTTTTACATATATGTTTCCTGTTCTAATAACATAACTTTTTCTTGTCACATAGCTTGCATTTTCCTCAGCTTCAGTACTGAAAATAAATTAGTTTAATTCACTTTTATTTAAAATAGATTTCTCATTCAGCTTTCCCTTCAGCAGCAGATCTACATAAAACACTGAACTCCGAGCTGGAAGTGAGGACACTGAAGACAAAGCAGTTGGGTTGGGGTTTTTTTTTTCCTGATTGATGGAAAAGTTTCTTCTACTATTTAGTTTTTCAAAATCTTGCTAACTTCTGTGCTTGAATTGATCTGACAAATCGGTTTAAACTAAACTTGCAATAAAGAAGAAGATCCTCCTGGATAATGTTTCATTTTGATACATTTTCTCACCTTTGTACTGGTTTGGACAAGTACACACTGATCTTTTCATCATAGTATTTAAGCAGTTAATAACAAACTTATAAAGCTAGGCAGGTAGGTCTGCATAAAGCAAGAATCTTCCCTCATTAATTCCTGTGCAACCTCAGCCTCTAAAGAACTTCTACAAGAAATTTCAGCACAAAATTTAATCCTAAAGCAAATATCAAATTATTTAATTGATCACTTAAGGTTTGGTTTGTATGACTTCTTTTTAAGCTAGTTTGTTTCTGTTTGGTCACAAATACCAGTGTCTTTTTCATGTTTTGAACATCAAGAATATAGTAGAAATTAAAACTTTTTATCCATTTTGAATTTTTCATATTTTTCATTTATTATTTCAGACTCAAAAGACTTAAATAGCCTCATAAAAGCGTAAGGACCCCAACTTTCTTGTGTAAATCACTCAGTTTGGACATGAGAGAGCACCAAGTCAGAGTAATCTGCCACAAATAGAAATTTGTACTGAAAAATGACATATTGTAGACTGGGGCACGAAGGGGGGCACTTGAGCACAAGGCAAAAATTAATCACTAAAAATGCATTCTGGGAAGGTACATACTTACATAAAAAGAATCTCCAGAACTTTCCACATTAGTTTGCAATTTTCAGTAAATGCCAAGAAACTCCAGGCAATCTGCAGTGACTAATTTTGACCCTATTTATTGCTGTTTAAAAAAAAGATGTGAAGAAGGGGCAATACAGTCTTCTCTGGTGCCCTACAGCACTGTAGAAAACATGTTTATCTAGATTTAAATACTTATTAATGAAAGACATCTTACATTTTAACAGAGCAAATAATTTTCAAAAGAAAAGATTATGATGGTAACTTCCTGCTAGTGCTTTAGTGTTTCATCTTTAATGTGAAACAGTCATGTTATGACACAACCCAAGCTGCACACAGGTTAAGACTTGCTCATAACTACATTTCTCTTCTGCTTGTTTGATGCATGTTTTCAGAACAGTTCTGTTTAATGTCACCACTTTTTCTAATCAGGGCTGCCTTTTTTTAGCAGAGAATTTTATGCCCAAAGCCCTACACTGATATTCTCTGTAATGTCACCAATTACCAATGTAGCAAGCAGGCAATTACTACACTCCCTCAGAATGACCAGGAGAATCAGAAAAGTCCATCTGAATATATTACCTTATGGCAAATTCAGAGAATCTGAATTTCTCTCATTTTCATGAGACCTAACTACTTCCACATAACTGTAGCAACCTCTTTAGCATTTGGAGAAAATTAAACTAAATACATCTTGCCAATGTCAACTACTCAAAGGACAATTTTTATTTTAATTACTGTAGACATAGAAAAAGGAGTTCTTTCAGGAAGTCTGTCAGCTAAGAGCTATCTACAACTCTTGAGGAATTCCTTAGTGATTTTCCTGGTTGAACAGATTTCCTTAAAAATGCATTTGTTTGCTGCAGAGGGTAGAATTATTGTAAAATCAAACACTTATTTTTCAAAAGTCTGATCTGACTTGTAATGCTAACACAGCAGAGAGTAAATGCACATTTGCTGCACAATTTAGGTTTGCCTTATTGATCTTAAAAAAATGACTAGGCATCACAGAGCCAACGTTTGTATCTATTGAGAAAAGGGACAGAATGAAGTGTTAACTGTTGGAGTTAAAGCTCTTTCCCTCATTGATTTCAGTAAGCAGTTTTCCAGATCCAAAGCCTTTCTATTGAGTTCAGTGCTCTTTCAGTCAGGGCTGTGATATCCATTGAAGCTGAGGAACAGCAAAGCTTGTCTGATCTTTCAGACTCCGGTTTCAGTTAAATAACCCAGCGGACTATCAATTAGCATTGCAGAACATGTGCTAGCAGAGAGGGTACTACTAAGCTGTGAGCTATCCTAGAGGTACTCCAGAACAAGAAAACAACAGACCATGCAAGCGACATGCAGTCCTAAGTTTGTGCTATTATGAAGGAAAGTATTTTTTAAGCTTTAATTTCTTTCCAGACTTGGATGAATTTATTTCTTAGATTTACATTCTCCTTATTTACTTCAGAATTTTTATATTAAAATGAAAAAGCTTTAGCTGTTTTAGTGCTTAATTTTGTAAAGAGTTTTCATCCAGTATATATTTATAGCACTTACCTTTATTCAGCGAGACAACACTAAACTGCACTGTTGTGAGAACTAGCAAAGGACCTACAAATACACGTTCACAGGGATGAATTCAGAGATCTAGGTAACACAAAGTGAGGAAAAGGAGACACACAGAGTCTCTGTTAAGGTAAATCCTAAAAAGAAAACAGAAGAGGAAAAGCAGTTAAGTGACTGGTATGTAACACCTAATCTAAAGCACATTTATCTCTCCTTCAGCACACACAAAACTTTTACTAGTTTCTTTTTATGGTTACTGAATACCCACATTATTGAAGTTAGAATTTACTGTGCTAAGCATTAAGCCCTAACTAAAACCTTAAAAATAGGTTTCATAATAAAAATACTTATTAATCTATAATCTACACCAACTCTTACACTTCCACTAAATTCAGCCCACTGTCTCCCAAGAAGAATATCATGAATATATGGCAGCCACAGAAATGTATTTTATACACTTTTACTAGAAGAACAGTATCTATCTTCTATTTCTTACTACTTTGGTTCTATTTTAAATACATGGGTGTGTTTGCTTGGCAGCTGAGCTTCTGAAACACACACAAAAATTTACTGGTTTCTATGGATGTTTGATTTCTGGAACATGGAAAATCTCGATATCCCCTTCATTCCATCACTTTCTTCATGAAAACAGCTCAGGATTAAAGAAACCCTAAGAAAAAGAAAATATTAACCTAGAAAAGACAAACAGTTGAATAAATCTGAGCATTATTGCTTCCCACTTCAACAGTGGGTCCTACAAGAACCGGGCCACAGTGCCATAGCTCTCACACCCATGGCAGAGGTGGGCATGGTTCCCCTTGCATGCACATCATCTCATGAGACATTAATCAGGGCCGCAGTGCAAATGTTCAGAGGAGGAGGAATACACAGTCCCTGGCACAGAGCTGCATTTTCTCTCTAGTTTCATGCAGTTAACACATGGAGCGCAGGAGTCAGAGAGATGCCACAGCACTGTAATGGAAATAAATGACTTTGCAGCCCCAATGGAAGGATGTGGGAGCGAAAAAGCAGCTGCGTAAATCTGTCCCCGCCAGGCCAGCTTCAGGAGGTGCTCAGCACCCGCCACCTCCCCAGGAGTCAGTGAGAGTTCAGGTGCTTACTATGTCATCAGGCTTGACCTTCAGATGCGACACTGCCAGGACGTTTGTTTTCCCACAGCAGTGATTGCTTCAGTCAATTATTATTGCCCATCCTAGAGTGCAAACACATAAGGACTTGATTTACAGTGCAAAATATACATCCTGAATTTACTTCCTCTTTTGTTTTTGGACTGTCGCAGCATCTCCAGCTTAAAGAGATGACAGCAAATTACTTCATAGGTAAATATGTATAGGGAAGGATAAATATCATTCATTCCGGTCATCCTGAGATGAACATTCAGTATAGCTTTGGATGTGACAATATAATTTTTTTTGCTTGATGTTTTAAAAATTGTATTTTTTAATGCTCCTCCTTGAAGATAAAAAAATCATTAGCAAATGTGTTGGTTTGGCAATCTAACTGTTAAATTCAGTTTAACACAGATTTAAGATTGTACGTTCAGTTCTTTAAGCAATGTTTAGGTATTACCAATATACTGAAAGATAGATGAGACAGCCTCATGGTAATACAGCTTTTAACCTTTCCTCTCCTCTACCATGACGGGGGAGAATTACAGTAAATGATGGTTACCTTCTCTGCAGTATGGACAATTGATTTGACCTCACTGCATCTGATGCTCTAATGGACTTCGTGGCTGAATCCCTGGAGATATAAAATATGTCCAAGTGAATTGGGGCAGGTTAAAGAACGGACCTGCTTTTCATGGCTGGCTCAAGCTATAATAGATCTCTGGTTGTTCTGAGAAGAAGATTAAAAATGATCAATATCCAAATCATTAAAAAGAAAATAAAAAATGTGGTGGCTTCTGCAAATCTACCTTAGCTATTTTTTATTTCTCTTTCTGAACTCTGGGGGGGGAATTCTATGTTGATGACATGAGCTCCTACAACATTTTGCTTCTGTTTGTTTACTCTCTTGTAACATGTTCCCTTTTATATTAAGAATCAGACACTTGGATGGCATGAATCAGCATTGCTTTCCTGAGGTAATGCTTGTTTACATCATGAGGAATCTGGCCTTAGGTTTATTTAATATAGATGAAATAACAATACTATAATATTTCCTGGAGCAGAAAATAAAGTCAAGGACAGATTTCAAAGAATGATGGCGACTATGATAACTGAATGTCCTTACAGCTCTGCTAGCCACAGTGCCTAAGACAAAAATAAAGGTCTAATTTAGTGAGGAGAAACCAAAAAGATTTTCCTTGGCTGCTCTGAGCCCTTCACTTGGCAAAGTGTAATTCAACATCTTGTTTATCCTTGCCTACCCTCTCACAAACACGTTTGTTCTCTTTTCCCACTAACCTAGTAACATCCCATGACTCAGGCCTTCCCCTGTATGGTAATGGGCCAGTCAACTTGAATGAGATTATTTACACACATTTACTTAATATCCTGTAAAATACAAGCCTTAAAAAGAAAGCTGTACAACTGTTCCGTAGGTGGTACACCTATATAACTCTTTATCTAACTCCTCTGAAATCTAGGGAGCCCAAATCTTTAACCTGCAAAGTCTGACATTGCTTGGATCTGACATTTACATGTTTAATAACAGAAATCAAATTCAGACTTTGGGATTAGCTTTTAAAATGTAGGAATTGGACTGACCTAGCTAAACTCTGTTAGATTGAGTGAATATGAAGAATCTTCTATTAAGAAGAGACAGGTTTTCAAGAGTCAGGATATTTCCAAATAAAATCATGGTTTGCATCTACATAAATGGCATTAAAGAAATTAATGGAAATTCCCAATAACTTGAAAAGTTTTAAATTTCTGTATTCAGTTGTTTGTTGAACCATATTAACCTTTTGCCTTTCACACATTGTTTGCTTAAAAGTATGGATGTGTAACAAGTGCCTCTGAAAAGAATGTTTATTTATCCTAATGTCCTGTTCCTGTATGTAGAAAAGTAAAGGCATTTTACAAACTCTGCTCAAGTCTCTAGGATTGTCTACACCCTGTGGCTAGGGCTGAGCTGAATGCTTAGCATCCATGGGTAGAAGAGGGAACAACTGCTGACCCTCCAATCCAGCTATTCTTATATCTGGAAACATTGTCAGGTGTTACAAGCATCGAGCCATCTGAAAGGCCAAAGTTGAGCACTACATTACTGGAGTAGATGACACCTTATTCTTATTCTTCAACAATTCTAACAACTTCAAGTCCCTCGCTGTCCCTTCATGAACACAGATGTCATTTTGATGGGGGGATGCCAAAATGACAAGAAGGTGACCTATCAGTGAACTCAGGAGCAGGTGAGGCCTGTCAGCTTCTAATTTGAAACTGGTGTCAGTCCTGAGGAATGGCTGGTATAATCACATTTGTAACTGATATCTTATAAACTCCGCAAACATTCACAGTGCGCCTGTTATGAGTAATATGAAATTAACAATTCATGTTTATGGCATGAGACACCAACTGAATCAAGTAGGTTTCAGTAACTGGATCAGCTTTGTCTGTCCTCAGAGCAGAACATCAAACTGCCTCAGTCAGAGCCGAATGACTGTGTGCTAATGTTACAATAGGCATTGCATTTACTTTTGAAGACAAACTTTTGTAACCAGGTGTAAAGAGACAGCCTAAGAATTCACTTCTAGTTGAAATCATTCCTCTTAAATTTTTTCTCACTCAGCTTAGCCCTTAAGAAATTTTTAAGTTGGAGTCTGGCACCTAACAAATCACATGAACACTGTATCTAAAATTTTCTGAATAACTGAAGGGAAGGCTCTGTGTAAATCTTCTCTCTCAGACACATAATTACCAGCTGCATGAATACTGCCATTAAGACATGCAGACAAATGCAAGGGGTGGGGACAGGGCAGGATGCCAGAAAGAGGTGGAGTCAGAGAGAAAACAAGACATTTGCTCACAGTAATTTATCCTTAATCTGCCTTCACTGTAAGCAAGAATGAACACCATGAGCTAGCCTGCCACTAACCCTCACTTCTTTAGCATTAGAGCACTTTTTTGCTGCAAAATAAGCTTTTTCTGGGTTGCTTTACCTGTATTTTTTTTAGAAAAGTCAAAACATGCAATATGTGAAGCTAAAATGCAAATTAAAATCAGGTTCAAGTACAAACTTAGGCTAAACTGAATTTCTGAAGACAGCAAAAATCTCACCATCTCTTCCACATATATTTCAGCCCAAATTGGCAGAAATCCTGACAGTTCAGTTCCTTTCCTGGTGAAAGTACTGCCAAGCTTGCAACATATATTAGAAGAAAGCTCCTTTCCGAAGACTTGAAAAGTTAAAGGACCATGGAATGAATTCACTGCAATCATTACTGTAGAATTTGGTTAGTGGTGCTAGATAAACTCAGGTCCAAAAAACAATTAATTAGCTAGTGGAGCTTGCTGAGCACTTTAGTACATTTTCACATATACAATCCATTTATGCTACTAGCCCATTGCTCTGTGGTAGGAAAAACACCACTTATTCCAATCTCCCACGAGAAAGCTATGTCCCAAAGAGCATCAGTAATGTAATCAAGGCCAGGTACAGCATCGCAGCTGCAAGCCAAGCACAGACATCCTTTGCACTCCAGCCCAGCACTAACCCAACACACTTAACATTCTACTTAGCTCAGGTTTCTAGCCATAAACCCCACCTAATCAACAGAAGACAGGTACAGTTTCAACAGTCAGTTTTGGAGAATGTCAGCCTTAATCCCAACAACAAGACCAGCTTGTAAAACTCACATTACCTTTGGATGCATCAGAAAAACATAGGAGCACTTTGTGTTTCAACTATCTGAATAGCAACGGCTCATCCTGAGCAGCTTTAAAACCCCCTAGGAAACAGCCCATCATACCTCTGAAAATCAAATGTCCAGCTCTAATCTCAGCAAGTCTTCTTCACCACCCAAAAACTCATCTCTAAGCATCAGCCTTGAATCCTGAGAGAAGGGTCACAAACTGTGGACTGCTAATGATGCAGTCACCTCTAGACAATGTAATACAACAGCTCCCCTTAAATCTCATTGTGCAGCACAATGATTTGGTGTTTGGATATTGCACATAAAACCTTGATAAAAATGACATCCATTCAGTGCTTTTGTAGAACCCAGTGAAATATGCTTTAGTTTTCCTGCTACTTACAAGTTTATAATTCAACATATGGTTTAAATAGGGAGCCTATCTCTGTGGAGCAAAGTCCAGCACGACAGAAGTCGGTCCCATTGTTTCAAGTCAACGCAGAAGCGTGGCTGCTGGGCAACGTGCACGGTCTCAGTAAGGTCGCAGTGAGTTAGGTAGGGCACAACTTCAGAATCAAAAGAGCGCCTGGAGCTGGGTTTCTGGAGGCAGGAGAGGTTGACCTGAAGGATCCTTACGAAGCTCTAGTCTTGTGTTGTGCTTCCCTGTCAACAGATAAATCAGTTGCATTTTTGATTATCCGCTACAAATGTACATTGCCCTTTGATTTCCTAGTAAATCAAGTTTAAGTGTGTATACATCCTCTAGAGTGTTCATTAGCATAGCGCTAAGCTCTGGCACAAGCCTACAACAGTGTAATATAAATTTATTGCTAAAGGCTGGTCTTAGCTTCCCTTGTGGTGCCCACTGAGCCATCCTCAAAGTCCAGCAGATGGACTACTGCAAATAAGAGCCCCAGAGGTGTCCCTACCCCTGGTGCTCCTGAAGCTAAGGGAAAACTGTCATCATTCAACATCACCTGTAGAGCTGACAGTGAACATGGTGAGGGGGTTGGGGGGTTTTTTGGTTTTTTTTTGTGTTTTTTTTTTTGTTTTATTTTTACCAGGAAGAATTTCTGTAAATGAATTTCTGAAGATTTTTCACAGTGACCAAAAAAACAAGGGTGGAGGGGAATGTGTGGAAAAAAGCTAGAATCCCTTCTGAAAAGCAGAAAGTAGAAGAATGGAATAAAATTTTTTCTTAAGCTATTCAGAGTAGACCGTGATGTTGAGACTATTTCCCATATGCAGAAAGGAGTAACAGCACATCTGTTTTCCTGACGTAGGTGATGGTATTTTGAGCACTCTGGTCCTGCACTTCCCCTTGACCTCACATCACCACTTTCTGTTAATACAATTACTTTTGGGGCATCCTCAGTTCCCACCACCCCTAATTTTGAAGTTAAACAAAATTAGTGGAGGGCAATCATGAAGTGTTTACAAGTAAAAGAGATGTAGGAGGGAAAATGAGAGTATAAATAGATGGCCCATTTTTTTATTCTGTTCATCTCCATTACATTGGAGTAGGTACAAACAAGGAAATCTGCATCACACAAAAAAAGAGTTGGGGCATTTGAGTTTGCCTCCTGTGCACAAGTCTTTCCCTGATCACTTCGAATCAAGGGTCTAAGTGTGACAGGTCCCTGTCTTACCAGATGCTGTACCTGCTGGCTGATGGACATTTTCTCCTTGACTTACTGGATTTTAAATTAACTCCACAATATGGATTGGCACTAGTAGGATATACTGAGACCAGGTATACTAGTCCTTGCCTGCTTGATTCCCTCTCAGGCTCACTGACCACTATGCCACAACTCACTGTGCTTTGCTGACTACAGGGCTCCCACATGCAATTGTCCTAGTCACTGAAGAATTCCTTTTTTTTCACACCCCATATATATTTTTCTCTATATATTTTCCTCAAAATCAATCCGTGTACAAGGTAAGTTAAAGTTTTGGTGGCTCAGGGTTTTCTTTAAAACAAAAAAAAAAAATAAAAAAAAGCATGTTTCAGTCAAAAACCTGTAGTCAAGTTGAGCTGAAATTCCACGGTTTCACCTGCCCTCGGCTCTGTGGCAACGTACGCACAGCCCCAGGGAAAGCTCCAACACTGATGCAGTGACCCAGTGAAAATCCTGGAAGCAAGAAGACCACATTAAAGCCATCCATTAAGTAGTCTTTACATATACTGCTGAGATGAATTACAAAACTCCCCAGAAGTATTTGCAATAAGATGCCTTAAGAAAGCCATCTGGGAATTGTACCTCAGACACAAGATGTTATGCCAATAACAAAATTAGTGGCTGTATCTTACCCCCTGGAGTCCATCTTCTCCTCTTAAACCCCCAGGAACTAGAGCTGCAGAGGTAAAGGAGGATGCCCATGGCACACAGCCTTTCCCATTTCCTTTCACTCGAAGTACAAGTCTGCAGAATGACGACATGGATTTATTCAAAGGAGACAGTGTGGAAGCAGACCTGGATGCCTGTGACAGAGCTGGAGGCATCTTGCTGTAATTAATGAGTAGTGAAACAAATAGTTATTTATATTGCACATGTCTAATGAATAGGAATTAGTCATATCTCTGATTCTTGGGCAGCTATTTATGCTGCTTATCTGATATTTTTAAGGAAACTGCTGTGACTATTTTCTAGTCCAAAGAGGGGTGGGTGGGTAACACAAGAACTGACTCCTGCCTTTGACTAAACATTAGGAAACTGATTTCCAAGTTTGGAAGTGTCTGGATGCATTTTTTCCATATTTTTTCTTTCTTTGAGTTTTCCTGACTTCAGTCAGGAGGTGAAATGCCAGAAATACCCAGAGACACCCCAGCTAACCAGACAGGTCCCCCATGGGCATTGCAGCCCAAGGGGTGTTTTCCCAAACCACCCCTGAACTCTGAACCTTCAAATCATTTACAGATCTCTTCCACTTGGAAGCAAAACCGAATCCCTGCATGACTTTTCAAAGCAGGAACATGGTGGAGAGCCTGGATCAGCAGACTCCAGTACTGAGTCCAGCTGCTTTGTGAACACAGCTGGAGTGTCGGCAGAGGCTGCTGCAGTTTCAGCTGCATTCAGGAGCTGGGAACAGAGGAGTTGTCCTGTAATCACTGCATCAGACCCTAGTTGGGCTGGATGCTGTTAATGTCTGTGGAAATTAGCGCAAGCTGGGCACCCCTTAGCTCTGTAATTACCAAAAGTAAACCTTCACCCCTGCTCAGGCTGGAGCCTGACTGCAGCTCAAGTAGGCAAAGGCAACTGGGAGACCCTAAATTTCCAGTTACAAGCACTGCAGATCTGGTCTGACAGTATTTTTTTGTAAGAAACTGAAGCATCTGTCCCTGGCGATAAGA
Source organism: Melopsittacus undulatus (assembly GCF_012275295.1). Lineage (NCBI taxonomy): Eukaryota > Metazoa > Chordata > Aves > Psittaciformes > Psittaculidae > Melopsittacus > Melopsittacus undulatus. The sequence continues at coordinate 61,531,873 of NC_047532.1, read as the reverse complement.
TAGGGTTTATTATGGAATATAACAGATGTATTGTACATGACTGTTCTTTACAGTGCAATTTACAGAGTGGCTCTGGTGACTGCTGTCACTGACAGGGTGCCCTTTAAACAGGACTTGCATCACATCAAAATTTTCATTATACTAAATAAGCAGAAAAAAAAAAGATATTTTCATGGGTGAAAATCTCTGTTAGGTAACTATTATTGAAGTGTGTACAAGATTGCATGTCAAAACAATTTTATTGTTAGCTAGTGGGAATTACATTGACTGACAGCAGCAGTTTAACAGCTGAGATGCAGTGCAGTTTACTTGTTATTTTACTTGTTTTTCTATAGACCAGCTCTATATATTTCAGGATACTATAATCTTGAAGTTATAGAGCTTGTCCTTAGAAATGCATATTCTCTCCCTCTGCCAGTATCTTTAGCAGGATGATACAAGACGAGTGATAAGACATTAAAAGATAATGCTTTTAATTTTGTCTTTCTGTATGTCAGAGTATCACGGCCTGAATAACATAAACAATGTGATTGCAGGAAATGCAGTTAAAATGAAAATGAGCAACAGTTGAGCAACAGTTTTGGGTGTGTTTTGTTTGCTTGTTTTTTACCTTGGGGCCCAGTTTTGTTCCTCGAGTTATGCAGTTAATCAAGATATCCCAGACAGAGGACTTGATGGAAAGTAAATGGATTTTTACATCAAATAGAGATATTAAAGGGAAAACCAGCTGATGGAATAGAAAAGAAGTGACATAGAGCAGTGGGCTTTTCCAGTTAAAAAGTCACTCTTAAAAGCCACCCGGCATCACTTGTACGCATCACAGATGTTGTATTCACAACTGTCCTCCCTCATCTGTGCAGGAGCAAACACACAGCCCAGGTACTGGTCCCCGAGCCCGGCAGTTCGATCCGGCCCGTCCCCGCGACTGACTGCGGGCGGCCGCTAGGTGGCGGCGCGGCGCTGTCACGGCAGCACCCCCCCGGTGCCGGGGCCTGAGCCAGGAGGAGTTGTTCGTTTCCACCAAACCTCCCCCTTCTCCCCCTCTGCTATGACGTCCCGTTGCGCGAGTTTCAGAGGCCATGAACAGTACCAGACCCTGCACCTCGGTTCCTTTGGTCTACCAGCAAAGGAAAACCCTTCCCTCAGAATTTGCTATTTATTATCTTCACTTGAAAACATTACCATTACCTGCTATAACTTGAAAACATTACCATTACCTGCTATCACACAGTCATCCTGAAAAATAGCAAAATCTTTTGACTTGAGCCTTTGCTGCCCATATGTATGGCTACTTACCAAAAGGTCGTCTTCTTATCACCACATCCAGAAGCAGGACCCTGCAAAATCCGCTGCATCAGCCATGCTGACATCTCCATCCACATTTAGGAATTCCACATTCATTTTATCTCTATGCTTTATTTTAATCCTGAGAAAGTACTTCTTCAATAATTTTGAAGCTTGCTTCAGCATGAGGACCACAACTGTACAATAGCATATCTGACAGCTACAGAAACACGTAGGGCAGGATTGCTCTAATGAGATGAATGTGTTTGTCAGCTTGCCAGTGTACACAGTGTTTTATCAAGGAAGTGATGTTAACTTTGCTGCCAACATTGCATTCGTGTTTCTGACTTCCTGTCTGTTCACTACTAAACTAAGTACCTGACTTCAGTGCCTGTCAGAGGCACTGAGGTGGCTAAGCCTATCTCAAGTTGTGTTTCTGCAGCAGTCTGCACTGCTGGGATTCCCAGTTTCAGAGCAGAAGCATGCTTTTTACTCAGTCTGCCACATCCAGCACATTTTTCATGTTCTCAGTTAGACCTCAGTTGCCATAGACAAAATAAACTATAACAACAACCAAATGTTGGATATAAATGGGTCAGAATGACTTAAGAGTAACTTAACAGAGGTCACAGGCTTCTACCTTCGGCTCTGACACCACAAAAACACCTCACCACTGCTCAGTGTCAAGACACACTGGAAATGAAAACAGTTTAGGATCACAGTTAGCCATGGATTCACAATATCAAGGCAATTAACAGCATCACAAAATGCCAGCAGAAAACATATAAAGGAAAGGGAAAGGGAAAAGGAAGGAAGATAAGAAGAAACAAGAAATTATTTGAGAGGTCCTAGTCTTCATTTTTTGAGCCTTGACACACTTGAGTGTGCACAAGTGCATGCATACACATGTTACCCCAGTGCATGACTGTAGTACTTGCTACTGGATAACAAATAAGGAAATGTGGAAGGAGATAGTGAAAAGGAAAGTGGTCTAGAATAAGGAAGCTGAAGAATGATGGGCTTACATAAACTTACACAGCTTCCACATGGAAGACTGACTGTTTTGAAAATGAATGCAAAGATTCACTCCTGGGCAGAGATATTTCAAAGCGGTAAAACAGTTGGCTCTTTAAAATGTTTTTGAACAGTAGAACTCTTAATGGTAGCAGCATGAATAAGGCAGTGCTAATGAATTCAGTCCTTGCTAAAATACTGCTGGTAAAATACTGCGGTGCTTTTGAAGTAAAAATTTCAAACTGTTTTGGTTTGTTTGCTAAGAGTTGCATCTCCCTTTTTCACTTTCTTTTAATCGAATGGGATTTCGGTTCTGCCTGTCATTTTTGAAGTAGACTAGAAAAGAGGGGAAAGCCCCTGTGGGAAATGAATTTAACAACCAAATGCTGTCCCTGAGAAACCAGAGCAGCTCCTCTGTGCTGGGGGGCACCAGTACAAAACAGAAGCTGTACACAACTCTCAGGCTGTGCTGTCCAGACCCCATTTGGGTTTTAAAAACCATTGGCAGCATTTTACAGATTTCAAAGTCTGTCTATAAACATCATGAAGAGCACTGGGTGGTAGAAGCCTTTGGCTGTCTCTTATTTCATTTGGGTGCCTAAGGAATAGCTAACACCTAGCATAAATCTTGCACCAGTACCCACCTGTCAAGTTCTGGTTTACCTCCTAAGCTCTGTTCAGGTTTTCCCTTAGGAAAGAAAAGATGAATCAAAAGCCCGTACTTTGAGTACTGTCAATACACATGAAGTTTCAGTCTGAACTGAATTCAGTTCATAAGGATCTGTTCAACATTTGTTTGGCTCTGGGATGCCTTGTTTTATGTTAAGAGGAAGTTTGCAGTTCTTTTTTGGTTGATTGTGTTTTCTTTGGTAAAAAGATTGTGTCTGGGACCCACTATCCAGGAGTGCAAAGGTCAACATTCTTACTCCCAAGGGCAAACCCTAGAGATATAGACAACTCAGCCAGAAATCTGTTATCTCTGAATCCAGCATATTGTTTCCTGGTATATCAGGAGATACGAGCTTTGGAAGATCTTGATTTCAGAGTATGACCACAGACCACTTGGGTTTGACCTTCAAACACCTTAGATAGACACAAGTCTTGAAAATGACCCTCAGTGCCCTGCAAGCTTTTGTGGAGAAAAAATTAGAAGTGGCCATATTCTTGACACTGCTGCTGAGTCAATAAATTGCAGTGCTCTAAAGAAGCTGAATCTCTACTTAACTATGAATATTTTTTTTTAATCTAGGAAAAGAGAATAGTAGTATCAAGGCTGACAGATTGTGATTTTCTATGTTAAATACATGCATGCCCCTATATGACATGAAAGGTAGGAGTCGAGAAAGGAAGAACAGTTTTGTATTCCAGTGTCTGCTAGCTGGGAAGAGCAAGGAGCCAAATAAATATACCCAGAGACAAATCTATGGCTTTTGCTTGTGTTGCCGAGAGTCACAGCAGTACAGTGGGCCCATTGCCATGCAGACATCCCAATGCACCCCAAGAAGCTGCCAGGAGCCTGGCAGAGGAAACAGCTCTGAGAGGTTTCCTCAGAGCAGCTAGAAATCTCATCCAGCTCTTAGCAGCAGCATTTTCAGCATCTGCAGCAGTAAATGTCTAGGTATTTGAGGGTTTGATTCAGATTGGAAATTAATATTTACTTCTATCAATTAGGAATAGACAAATGCTCTATCATTATCCTAACAAAACCAAAACTCTATCTGTGGATTTGAAAACCTATGTTTGAATAGAGCTGTCACAGTTATAAGTATATTTAATTTCCTCCAACTCCCACTGATTTAAGCACAAGCACCCAAATTGAAGTTAAGTACATAAATACTTTTCCCTGTTGTATTAGGTTACAGACAGAATTTTGTTTCCTGTTAAGATTATTGCAACTGTGACATGGAACTGTGTGTCATGAAACTGTATGACAAAATAAATGAACATAAGAATAAAGTCAAAATGTCCATGAAAAGTACGATCCCATACCTGGTCTATCTGCCTGGCCTTTCTTTCCTTTCTTTCCTTATTGTGTTTCCTCCAATTATCTGTTTCAGTCCCATCTCAGTGATGAAAACCTCATTTTCTTCAAATTTATGCCAGCTAATTTAATTTTCAGAAAGAAACTGAACATTGTTAGACCTAGATAATTCCTGTAGCTTTTCTGATTTGAGGTCCAGGCAGTAATATAAGGGAAACATTTAACAGTACTTAATAAACTGTTTTAATAGTAGGAACATGGATTTGAGATGGTGTACTTATGTAAAGCCTACAACAACTTTATGATCATGAGTATTTACACAGCTGACTAGTCTGTGTCTGACTGGCTAATTCAGGCACAGAAACAGATCACCCAGCTTCTGTGGTCAGTTCACTTACGGTTTAATTTGTGAACTTGGAACACTTACCACAACACTCCTGTAATCACTTTAGCAATAATTTATTGGACAGGTTGTTCATGAGATTATAGCCTCAAACCACAAAGAAGTCTTCACTCTTTTAATCAAAAAGAACTTTCTTTTCTTTTTCATAAGAGCTAAGTGCTTAATACAAGTTCTTGACTATGATTAGTTCACCCTGCCTTCTAACCAACAGCCTGAGGCAGTGCCATGAGGCATCCCCATATAACCATCCCCATACAGATCTGCCTCTCATCCACTGACCCCATGCTCTTGCTGCTACTCCATCAGTGTGGTACTGTTATCCCAGCTTTACTCACATATGAGGCAAATTCATCTTATGTCCTCTTAGGAACTGTTTCTAAACTTGCATTCATATCAAAGCATGTTACCCTATAGCACTTCTGTTCAAGTCTTGCATATTTCTCTTTGCCCAGAACAACTAAATATAATCTTACTGCTATTCAAAAAAGACACACACACAGCCCAAAACACACCCAAACAAAAAAAAAAAAAAAAAAAAAAACCCAAAAAACAGAAAACCAAACCAAAACCTAGATTCATGTTTCACCTTCATTGGAAAAACTGATCTTATGACCAGGCAGGTGTGCCTGATCATATTGCAAGGTTGTAATATAGCATATATGGGACTTAGAATTCTAGTCATAGGGTCTATCAATGATTTAGCATTTAAGCAGAAAATTACATTTGTCAGTCATATCTATTGTAAGTTTACCCATCCATATTTCCCTCAGCTATCTATATGAAGTGGATCAATAATGTACTAACTCCACATTGTCTCCAGGTATTTCTAATCTCTTTCCTCCCACCCTGTTCTTCTATCAAGCAGTCAGTTTAAGCCAGACTCACCTCAGTGGCCCAGGAATCTTCACTTATAGGCAGAAAATCTGAATCTTCGCACTGCTGATGTTATTGTTTTGTAGACTATTGATTGCGAGCCATCAGGTTTCAGCAGTTCAAAGGGATCAACCTCTGGAAAAGAAAAGCAGAACGAAGGAATAAACCCATACACAGGATGAGGGTAAAATTGCAATTTAATTTACATTAAGCTGATTTTGTGTAATGTAAACAAATAGTAATAAAAAGAGGGCCTCTAATCTCTTTTATGTAGCATTGAAATGTAGCCAGCCAGAGGTTTGCAGCACACCAGTGGCCCACATGGCCTTGCAGAGAAGGGCATTCTGGTGAGGACCACAGCAAGAGCTGGATGAGACAGGTGTCCCCCTAAAGGGGTTCCAAATGGAGCAGAAGTTTCATGGTTCTCCCCATGAGCCTATGCCCACCTTATGCTTCTGTCTAGACATAGCAAGAAGCACCACCTAAACTAGAGCCAGAGTGGAATAGGTAAGGGAGTTAGTAAGAAGCCCACCAGCCCTGTTCAGGCTTCACCAGGAAGGGAGGAGAGTGACAGCAGATAGAAGTGCCCAAGTGAGGTCTGGGGGTTCCTGAACAGCTTCCCACTGCTATTTGACTGCTGAAGGGCAGTGGGGCCAGGAAGGGCAATGGAAACAGCTGGAACAAAGAACCTGGTTTTCACTGGCTTGGCTTCCTGTTGGTGCTGGTATACATACAGCATGAAATCAGACTCCAGATTAATCTACCTTTCATTCAAATGGAGATGGTATTTCCCCAGAAAATGGTTTTATTTGCCCTAGAAATGTTTTCATTTTAACATACAAGTCAGACAGATAAATTTTTTAAGTTACATATATATATAATTTTTAAGTTACCATATAACTTAGACTAGAGTTCAGAATTGTGGGGGGTTTTAACAACTGTTTTTCTTCCACTATTCTTAACATTTTTGATATTTCATGCACTAAGAAGGTATCAGCACTACAACATGACACTAAAGTTCAGGGTGCCCATTTGATATTAGATTCATGAGGCCTTTAGGACGTAAGTTAGGCTGCAACTTCCAAGTGCAATTTTTGATAAACTATTTGCAAATGAGATGTATTGCAAATGTTTGCTCATATAATTAGAACATAAAAGATTTTTGTCTGACTGGAGCTTGCTTCTGACCCTTTTTGCCTGTGTGTGGTTTGTATTGTTCTTGGCTAATGAGATATAGGATATGTACTAAACATTTACACATTAAAGGCATCCTTCATTCAGCATGAAGGTGTTGATACATCAAGGTTACCTCAAACATGCTGAGATTCCAACAACTTGTCAGACAAATTAGCACCTTGCCAATCGGGGTTAAAATTGAGTTTCACATTTCTCCCTGGTGGGAAGAAAAAAATAAAAATAAAAATCACTGTAGTTTAATGCTTTCTCTGTAAATATGAACACAAAAGGCTTTACCACCTCTGTAGTGTAAATTATAGCCCTCACTGACTATCTGATTTTTAATTCATTGGTTTTAAATGATCCCAGGCAGTTCAGATCAAATCCATTGTGTCATTCCTCTCTTGGGGCACACATCTCCCCTCTTTTGAGTTTAATTAAATAATTTCTTTCAGAATTATTTAGAATCTAAACCTGTATGTTAAAATGGATGAAATCAAAGTCTCAAATCTATGTGTTCCTCTAGCATTTAACTACCAAGGGTTTTTAACCCTAAGTCTAAGGAGTATGTGGAATTAAGGGACTGTATGGCAATGAAACAATAAAAGTTAAATTTTAATTCTTTTTTTTCTTCAGCTGAGTAGTGCTGAAAATTTGTGCTCAGTGCTTCTGATTACTGGGGCTGTGCATGAAGCATTCAGAGCACCAGAAAGTCTTACTGTCAGATAATCCAGCCTAATAATGTATCCCAGTCAAGTAACTGGTCTGGGAGTAAGGTTAAAATAGCCACTACAGCAGGAACCAATGACTATCCTGCACCTCTAAGTCGCAAATTATGTATGTACTGGGGAGACCATGACACAAATTGCTGCCTACATAAGATCTGGGGACAGGTGGTTACTAACAAAAAACTCTTAGACAGGAATTATTTATGCATCAAAAGGGCTTTCTTGAATTTACATACCTTACCATGATCCCATCACAAGCATACACTTTCAAGATTGTGAGACCAGCAAATCAAATCAAACCATAATCAAAATAAGGGAAGGCCTAAAGTTTCTAGAGACCAGGTCTGTACCTATAATTCATTCCTCAGTTTTCCCTTGCAACTTCTTTCTCAATCTCAAATTCAGCAGATTTTTTCCAAATACAAGGTATTTGTGAAGGGTCTTCCTGGCTGAAGTTGTTTGAAGTTCCTTTCAGAAGGAACTGCCATCATACAAATTTTTTTATTAACTCTTCTTCATTTATCATTAGACCCTAATATTGAAATAAAATATACATATCTCTCTGTTCTACACCTGGATATCTGCTTAGTGTGACTGTTATGCTATGGCCACAACTTCCCCTTAACTAGGACAGGACACCTTAACCTGTGTTCTCTGTACAATCATCTTTGTTCAAAGATTCAAAGAATAGCTGCCTGGGAAAAATTACCAGAAGTAGGTGTTTAATTCTGAGGATGCCAATTCCTTTTCTGCATATACATTTTTCGGCTTTCCCAGTAAAATACAGTAAGATGAGTAGGGCTGTTAGTGCCCAGCAACCATAACTAGGCAGACAAGGGCTGCTGAAGCAGGGATATGCAATTTAATGCTGACTGTATGGGCATTGCAAAGGCATGTCAAACCGATAAACCAGATGTTTATGCAATTTCATACAGAAACTGGGAGAAGATGGAAAATTGCTGGTTTTCATAGTACATGTTTGTATGGAACATCAGAGCAGCACTCCAGCTAGGTATTAAATATATTTAAATATTCACACAGGTTTTTGCCTTGAAGGGAAAAGGATCCTAAAGAAGAAGACATAGAATGTTTAAATCCTTGAAAGAGAAATTTTGGTCCCCATATATGACATGATTTATAAATATGTAATTAAAAGGAACCAATTCACTAACAGGATCATAAATTTGTAGATAAGTGCTGGTATTTCACTAAAACAATAATGGCAAGCACTAATTGCATGTGGTCTGTTGCAGGGCTACTGGAATCAAGTAGTGAAGAAGATCACAGTGCCTTATTAGTTAGGACCACCTAGAGTGATAGCTTGAACGATCAAAGAGAATACAGTTTTATGCTGCAAATATTGATATACTCTTGAGCTTCTGAGCACATTTTAAGATCCAGTATGAACACTTAACATACCAAATACTGAATAGGGAAATGACTGTAGTATCAGGTTACAGAAATTTTGCTTTCATCAAAGAAAAATGAATAATATTTGGTGTTATATTGCTATTCCTTATCATATCACAAAATAATATTTGTCTTATCACCAAAGAGCAACAACTTATTTTTGCCTACCTTAATCAAGAATAAATTAGCCTTTCTTCCCAATAGCAAAGCATAAAAGATCCTATCCTATTTTCTCTACATACCCATATTGAACACTGGGTAGATGGGGTGGAAAAAAAAAATCAGGATATAATCTCTTTGTAGAAATCCAAAGTAATACGGAGTTGATTATTTACTTTTCCTAACTTGGTTACCCAGTCCCATGGAACTGAGTCTGTGTCTGAATAGCTGAAAAGTTTAAAAGAGAATGATATATGGTGTCTCTGCAGTATTGTTCCTCATGCCTGGACTTATACAAGGCACAGTCTTAAAACACTTCTGCAAACAAAACCCTGTTCCTGAATGTCTGCAAATATGGATAAAAATACTGACATGATTGAAACTAGCTCTGCTTTGGAACTGAACCGTAATTGAAGAGTGAGGATTGTCTTGCAGAATTCAAGTGTCTTTAGATTCTATAATCTTCAATTTATTCACATATATGAAGTTACTTTTTTTTGTTGCTGTTGAATCTCCAGCTTGCAGACATTCAGTAGGTCATGGCTTTTAATTCTGTAATTCATCAGATAAAATATAATCTATGAATATAAAAAAGCCTTCTGGTTCAAGTGCGAAGGGCTGGAAAAAAATTTGTGTTAAGAAACCTGAACATTAATTTTAATTTCTCTCTTTAAAAAAAGTATCTTACAGTGTGACTAAGAGTAGTGATCTCCTCTGGGAGAGCTTTCATTTAACATAACTGAGGGACATAAGCAGGAGACAAATATAGTTAAATAATAAAATAATACCTGGATTCTTCCAGTATGGGATTTCTACCCTCTACACACACTCATTTAACATTTCTCTTTGAAAGCTCTTACCAACTCTTGGCTTGACTGCCTCTAAATTCTCAAAAATCACCAGAATTTTAAGAAATCAATTACCTTGTTATAGCAGGTCTAAGATTCACATTTAATATATTTATGTTCATATTTACACTACGCATTTTATATATATTAATATATGTAAACAAATGTAAATTATATAAATGTGTAAATATAAATCATATTAAATATAAATCATATTAAAAGCATATAGAAATATTATATAAAAATGCAATATGTTTCCTCACTAAATACAATATACACTAGCAAAAATATTCTTTGAAGCCTGAAATCGATCAAATAGATCTCAATATAAAATGAACAACTGCCGAACTAGAAAAGTTGCCACTGCCTCCCTGCCAGTATCTAAAATCCACTTTCTCACTCCTAAAACGTCAAAATATCTTTGTTGCGACAGCTTGACGGAAGCTTTAGAGAATATAAACCAATGCATATGATCCTATGCTCCACTGCAAAGTCAGCACAGCTTCACAGAGAGCTCAAGCTTGGTATTCAGAAGCCCAATAACATTTGAGTTTGCTTTTTTAGACCATTTAATCTCTAACAGTGTGTAAAAATACTACCAAATCACAAATGAGCCTAACACTTAAATTCTGCCTTCCTGAAGGCACAATGACAAGTCTAGTTTAGAGTTCAACAAGATATTTGTGTCCAGATTTGGGGAATTACTTTAATCTTTTGGAAGAAATAAGAGGCTGGGGCTGTTGACTTTGAACCATCCCCATGTTTAAGGTTCAGATCTCATTAGTTTTGGCTAGGAATACTCTCTAATTACTAAAAGAGTTTCCTAGTTGCACTTTAGAAATTAATTTTTTTTTTTGCAAGCTGTAAAGTATTCATAAAAAGCTAAAAACTGTGGGAAAATTAGCATTGATGGATGTTTTCTTACCCTCCATCAGGAAATTATATACTTGAAACTCATTACAGATCTTCATAGAAACTCTGCTGAATGTGCCTTGGGCTTTGTGCTGATCAGCACACAGAGTTTACTGCATAATTCATTTCTCTCGTGTCACATTTAATGTATAACATGTATTTCCTGTTAATTATGAAAATAAAAATGCATCCTTCCTTTTAGAAACAATCATGAAATTACTACAGAAATTAAGAAACATGCAGTTATATTTTACCCATTTTACACAAAACTTGAATTTTCTTTTAAGTCAGTATTAGCTTCTGCACAGAAAGGAGAGGAAGTCATCAAACATGCTTTGCTTCTCCTTCATGCACTAGACACAGCCTCTTCCCTAGGGTCACACAAGGAGAGGTGCATGGGATCCCTGTTGTTCCATTGGCTGCCAAGGCCATTCTTCTCACTGGACCCATGGGTTAGCATGTGAACCCCTTAATTTTCTTCCTGAGAGAGGTTTAGATATTTTCATGTCTATTTTCATGGATGTCAATGAAACATTAGGCATCCTGTATCTCATTTTCCTTATTCAAGGTTGAAGATTATTCAGTAATATTCTCCTTCACTTCACCCATCCATCTACATGAGTCCGTTCAGCTTCCCTTACCAAAAGAATGAAGAAACAAAAATCCCATCTCAGCATCATACCCACACCAATATATCTTACAAAGTTATATTGTCTGCCATCCTGAAAGGGTAGGAGAGGGTAAGAGTAAAGTGATGGTTCATGAGAAGAAAACTAGCAACACCATACATCAGAAAATATACTGTTCTTATTTGGAATAAGAAGGGAGTGGGGGGAATGGGACACAATGGTACATTTGGCCCACATATTTTCATTGATACATTGATTATTTCCTTTTGGAGGAACAAAGCTGTGCTGGGATTATCTGCTCTGTGGCTCATGAGGCAACTGGGTTAATATAGTTAATATAGCTTTCATAGTCCCCACTAGCATCACATCATTATAGGTTTTTACAGGGCTTTACTACCAACTCAAAGTTGATAGTCCAATAGATGTCATAGACCTATTCTAACCAGAAGATTGTATTGCCTGATTAGAGTACACTCAAGTATTACAGTACGCAGCTCCCTGAAGAAATACTCTATATTTTGTGTATGTACATCACTTTCAGAAATGCAGCCACATGTAGCTTGAAGTCTACCTCAGATGCTATGACTCTACTGGCTGCAAGACACACAGGAGCCACAGGGTAATATGAATGAGAGGAATCAAGACAGCTGCCCTTGAATGCAGAAAAATCTTGTTCATCTGGAAGGTTTGATGGGGCCCTTGGAGACTGTAACCTCTCAATATAGCCAATTTAATCTAGAGAAACAAGCAAGTCTTGGTAAGAAGACATATTATCAGCAGTGGTGTCCGGGAACCAGGATCAATTTCCATTTCCCCCAGCTGTGGAAGGATCAGCAGCAGAACCCCACCAGAATGACTGCAAGCTGACAGCACAGCTTTGGTAGCTTCTCCAGGAGGTTTCAGCTTCACTGCTCCTTGTACAGATGTGAAAAAGAAATTTAACTGCCAGAGCTGATGGTTACAGGGATCTGGCTGTGAAAAACAAGAGAAAAAGGGTCTGGGGGAAGATTTCATTCTGATACAGCTGATCTCTGTAAGAAACAAAAGCAGCCTTGGCAGAAAGACTTTGGGTCTTTTTAACCTTCTCCTTCAGGGTGACATTTAAAATCTGTATTAGCAAACAATACACTGGCCACTAGTTATTGTAGCATCTGAACTCCTTCTGTCATACTTAAGCATCAACTTCTAGAGTCACATGGCTGTGTAAAATCATCTAGTGCTCATTTTAAAAAAAAAATTAAAAAGCCTCTATTCGTGATTGTGGGAAAAAATTAGGAATTGACTTCTAAAACCACAGGGCCTGGAAGGCCACACATGCCAAATGCACTGACTTCAAACTCATGGTTTTGAAGCCAATCTCATGATTCCTGGATGCTTAAATCATATTTTATTCATGTGTGGGATGGCAACACTGCAAGTGTTAGGACATAACTTTTATCACTCTAAAACAAAAAATACCTCTTAAAAAAACACTGATATAATCAGGCACTCCTTTCTTTTATGGGTAGCTGAACAACACTGCTTCAGCCTATTTAGAAGGTGAGGAAGTAAAATGTTTCTGAATAATAACATAAACAAGCATGAAACAACCTGTAAAGAAATCAAATATTCTTTTATGATATGCAAGGATTTTACAAACTCATCTTATAATAAAAGCTTTTCATATCACCATAGCATTTCACCTCAGGGCAAATTCATAGATTTTGGTTTCTCAAGGTATTGATTCTTCTGTATATCCTAAATAAGATTTAAGTAATAATTCTTTTTACTTTTTTCATCCCTAGCTCTTGAGTTTGGAGTGCATTCTTTTGGAACAGCCCATTTCATCACTACACACTGCACTTATTTTACATTTCTTACATACTTAAGAGTATTTTGGCATTAAGATTCTTTTGGCACTTCTTATCTGTTGAAAGTTGGTTTAATACATTAGAAAAAAAGAGCATTAAAAGTATTAAGATGTATTGCATGCTACAAGTCCAACTGTTCCAAGTTTTCATTCCAAGCCCACATATTTCACAAAACTTTGTATTATTTTCACCCTCAGGTTTCTTTCACTCTTTACTGGTGTAAAGAGTGAGATTGCTATTCTTTGAAAATATAATTGTGAAAATATAACTGTGCAGCTCATTTGTTCGTGAAGTACAGTATTTTATTTACAAGAATATTTTATGTAAGAGTTGAATTAATGATAGATAGCCTTGACATAACATTTAGGACAAAATATTGGTGATATATTAGACTACTGTATTACTTTCAGGTCAACTGATGGATCGTTTGCTTTTTGTAGTTTTGAGCACAGAGATTCAGAATTCTGACAAATCAAATTGAATCCAACAGATCAGAATGTACTCCTCCTAAGCTTTGCTTAACAAAGACTCCACTGATGTCTAAATCAAGGCCGGGGGGGGGGGATGATGGGGGGCAGCCTCTTAGAGCTAAGAATCACTGTCCAACAGAATTACACTACTCTAGAAGTAATATATATATATAGTGAAGTTCCTACATAATGAATGCTCAAATGAATTTTAAATACAATTTTGTGTGAATGCTCCTCAAAGCAACAATCTCTCAACATTCTCAAAATTTATGTCAGTACACATAGCAGCATGGTTGAAGACAGACACACTCAGAAATCATCCAAACTTCAAATACCATTTTAACAACACTTTGTAAATGTGCTGTCTTGGGTCTCCTATGTCCCCATACATTCTTCTAGCTCTAATTTAAATTTGCCATTGATAATCATTATTGAGAAAAACAAAAAACATGGTCTGATTCTGAACCTATACAAGGAAAAGTCCTGCCTTTTCAACTGGAGCAAAAGTCCATAATGGTGATGGGTTAGCTAGCTCAATGTCCATACCTATCCAAAAGTGATAGACAGTTGATCACCATGGAAATACTTATGAAAAGGCCTTTAAAATTTGAGCATTTGAAGATCAGAGTCCAAACTGACTCAGCCCAGCACCAAAGACAGTAATTTGCCTTACAAAACACATAAAACATTGCTAAGATTATTCACACATATTTTTTCTTCTCCAGTTATTTTAAATATAATTAAAAGCACTATTTCCCCTGCACAATCATGAACAGGATTTTGCAATATTTTCCTGACTCACCAATGGGTATTCTGAATATGCATCTGGGCTTTTATAAATCTGATGATACTGCTGAGGTTTTTTGTGTGACTGCTTTATAGAATGAATGGTAAAGCAAATCTTCTAGATCCTTACCACCTCACCTTGAATCTAGAGACACCTCAAACCAAAGCCACTCCTAAGTCAATTTCAATTTCACCTCCATGTCACAACTGCATTTCCTATATGCTTCTCTTTCAAGAATGACAAAATGATATGAAGGAAGCTGATTGTTGATACCTGAAATGCTGCCTCTCTAGTGGTGGGAGTTACTTCCTCAGCAAACAGTCTGACAGTCAGAGGACCATTAAGCAACAATTTCAGTACCCTTTACTCAGTGGAGAAGTACCAACAGAGGGTGATTAAGAGAAATTAGAGGAATCCCAACTCCAGTATCATAATATATAACTAGAAACTAACGTCTCCTGTGCCAGACTTGTTCTTCCTCTTAGAATAGCACGTCACTGTGCATCATGGAAATAAAACAGCAGATGTTTCCAAATATAGAGCAAGATTCACTGTGCTTGTCAGCTGTCTTCCTGGACTGCAGACATACATTATAACTATAGGCAGAAAGCCATTTCTATAATACATTACAAAGTTGGAGAAGAGATCTTAAATTTTAAATAATGAGCATATTCAAAATATTTATAGGTGATATTTCAAAGTTACAGAGTGGAAGAGGTGGAACTGTTGGTAATATCATTCCTCCAGCAAATCCTTCCAGCTAAATCCCTGTAGAGAGTCCAGCTGGATATCTGCAGAAGAATTTGACACTGACATCTACAGTAGTCATTCAGTGGGTGCTACCTGATGAAAGATATGGAGGTCTTAGAGTAAGAATCCTGATGAAAACTTGTGGCAGCTTTAAAAACAAAATCAGGTAGTGGTTCCCAAAAAGGAACAAACTATACTATGAACTTGATACTCCTCTCAATTTATAGTTGATCTTCAATCTGTGAACCCACCCACAAAACAATTGCTAGTTGTTATTCAATTTATATCTTGCTGAAACAGAGAAGGCTATTGGTGATGTGATGTACTTCCGCTATGTTAGAAATAGCTGTGCAATTTGGAAGTGGGGGGGGAAGGTATGAGCTGGTTCTTTAGGACCATCTGTCTTCAACATACACCATATAATATTGTTTATGTGGTTAGGAGGATGTCTTTTATAAAAGGTGGGTATATGACATGTATATCCATATCACTTAGGACACGCATGGACAGACAACAACTTCTTCAAGATTCATAGTGACAGTAACTATAATAAGAAAAAGTACTTGAATTACAAATGGACCTACCTTCCAAATTTTCATGAATTTGGTATTTTGGATTTCCAAAGCATGTGTCTGTGTCTCCCTGAGCTGCTATTTTCACCAGCTTTGAAGTCAGGTGAAAATTTCATTACTCCAATCCAATAAGTGTAAATCTCATTTTTCAGAAGACAAGAGCAACTAGGGGGTACCTATTACTGAGTGACAGAGCATATTGAGAAACAGTCAATATAGGAAATAAGCTTCAGGGTGGTCTTGCAATAGGGAGTGAAAAGACAAGGCAAGTCCAGATTAATTGTAACTGCAAAATTTGAATGTCTTATTGTCCATCAGTCATTTTTCCAGACATGGTATGCTGGGGGTAGGGGAGGGGGCAATCTCTGGAATGCTCAGGATTACAAAGTTTCACTTAAATGAGCAGACAAAACCCACTGTGAAGGACCATGTTATCTCACCATTTATGTATACACCTGCTCAAGTAGCCCCCTTTTTCCAAAATTAGATCTCTTTTGTTAATGTATGTATGGATTTTTAATTGAAATTTCAGAAACAAAAAAGCCTTTTGCTGTTCTTGTTTCTGTTGTGGTAGTTCCACAATGAAGATTTATCTTTTATTTAAACTGGATGATCCAACATATTCAGTTCAGCGGCTAGATTGACTGTCAGTGATGTCAACTGCCCGTTATGAATAGTATACAGGAGAACAAGTTGACTCTGAACTCGCTAAATGTTTTATGAATACTACCAATTTCCAGAAAAATAGGAATATGTTTTCCAGATTTGCTCTTTTTGCTTTCCTTAAGGCTGTTCTCTGTAACGAATGCCTTTCATCTTATTGAGATGCTTGTTACATGGAAGGTTTGGGAAAGGGAAAATAATATTTTAATGATGAATTTAATGCTTGTGGATTGTAGAGGATTGATTATATAGTAGGCTGAATTTCTGGAGTTCGTAGCCAAAGGCTAAGAAGAATATAATGCTAGCATTGCTTCCTAAGACCTGTCGAATTCTGTTTTATAGTTTTCCATCACTGGGATGATCAGTCTTAGTGGCTATTCTTTCTAATTGGCATTTTCATTATTTAGCAAAATCTGAGTAGATGACGCTATTTAAACAGAACAAATAAAAATAATCTTAGTTTTGATCTGTCCAGCTCACACAAACTCGTGCATTATTTCCAAACATAAAAACATGGCCTCAGTGCCTCCAGCTGGTGTTGGAGACACACAATTCTCAGGCATATGCCAAAGAACACAATAGGAAAGGGGGGCAGTTACTACTATAGGATCCAGGTTGTAACCAACAGAAAAGCACTCTAAATAGAATTAATTTAAGACACTTGTGCTCAGCACTGGATTTTGATCAAACACTTCAGAAGTAAAAAATAGCAGCTAATTTACTCTGCTATGAAATGTATCGGTTCCTTTTCAAAAGCTACTTCCAGCTCTTTCAAAATTTGTTGAGAAAGTGGTTTCTAACTAATATATACTTTTAAATGCTTTTTTGAAAGCCTCTTGCATGATAGAGTTCATAGCAACAGCTTCTGCTACTGCTTTAAGAGCACAATAAGGTTTAATAAGAAGGATGCACTTCAGTTCACAGATGGCTTGTTTTTTGCTTTACTTTATTCACCATAATCCTTACCTCTGCTTAGTTAAAATATATATATATATATATTAAAATAATCAGAAATAAAAAATCCAGGGACTTGTATTGATCCTCTCTATCCTAAAGCAGGTTCCCCTGATCTGGATCAAACCTGTCTCTGTCAGTAACAGCTTTTCCAGGAGACAGTTCTATTTAAAATGTTTCACAGGGCATCTAGTTATTTGTTCATTTGTTAGGAATGGTGGAAGAGACTATAATAGACAAGCAGCCTCAGCTGGCTGCTGGATGTAAGACTAGATCCAGTCATATCACAAAAGCAGAACAATAATATATTTTCTTTGCAGTGTGCAAAATAGTTTTATGATACATCTTGACCCAAGACTTATTAAAAAACCCATTATTGCTACTAATTGAAATTTAAAATGTCCTTTGGAATTACACTGCAAGCATTTTTACTCTATTGGTTTTAATCTTATGAGAGGTGAGTGGCCTGGGCTGCAGTATGGTACACATGGCAGCTATCAGTTCCACACTGCAAGATCCATTTCCCAGTTGAATATACAAAGAAATATGTTTTCGTGCAGAGCACTACCCCCATCATCTGTACCATATATTCATCTAAATCTGGGAAAAGGGCAGAGACTCCCATTGTAATCTTGTTTTCCTAAGGAAAACTATCTTAATCTTTGTGGATTTTAGACAGCTTCATCTTAAGAATAGCTTCAAATGAGCACTGATGTACACAAATAGCAGAAAAGAATGTGAGGTGCAAGTGTAGTCCAGACCATCCTATGTAATTTGTAATATCAAAAGACCACTAATGTCACTTAGAGAGGCAGTTGGAGTGCCCACCCTACATTAGACATGGTGAGAAGAAATCTGAGACCTGTTCCTTTTCTTCTGACACACTTACAAGACAAACACATGGGCCATTAAAAATAACACAGCTCGGCTCTGATACATTTCCCTCCCATGTGTCTGACTTAAAAATATGCCTCAGTTCACAGTGTTATGCTTATTAAGATATAATATTACTGCTCTGCAATGAGCCACTTCAGAGAACACAGCAGGGAAGCTGGCTCCCCTTGTGCTAAAGAGAGCAGCCCTCCAAACTTAATGCTGGAGCAAAATACTCTCCTCTTGCAACACTCATACTTCTTGCATCCAGAGGTGGGTTTTGGGGTGGGTTTGTTTTGGGTTTGGTTTTTTTTTCCCTTCTCTTTTTTTGTTTTGCTATTTTCTTTAGTCATGCTGGTTCCACCTCTGCAAAGCTGTAGTGACATAATTGACACTATAGCAGCTGGGGCTGGGAGCACTACAAAGCAGTGCATTACATTTTCTTTTTGCACAGGTCACTGAGCGCCCAGTATGATTTTAGCACATCTTGTTGTGGAGAGCTTTTAATGCTAATTTGTTACTATTATTTAACTATAGTCTGTTGATGAGGAGACTACTAGCATCCTGTCTAAACACAGATATTGCTTTGACCTTGCCTTATTCCTGCAGTAAAACCTGATTGCAGGTTGCAAATGCATTTTGTTATTCATACATTAAGCAACAATAGTGGCAACCTAGATCATAACTGTACACGTAGGATGAATGTATGGAAATGATGTAGGGTTTTGTTTTCTTTTTTTTCCCTTTGCTTCAACTATATAAAGGAACTCACATGTGACACTGATTCTTTCATTTAAAATGATACATCAAAATGTTAGGTATAAATAATGCAGAATGTCACTGCATACGTGGGGCCATACATGAAGCCTGCAGTTGAAACACTAGAAAAATTGCTTGAAGTAATTGGAAATACAATTCCAAAATAAGCAGATCAAAAATATATTCTGCTCTGTTTCTTAATGCTAAGAACATTCATGTTCCGAGTTTGTTGCACATAATTTTGACTGAACACATATAGGAGCACAGTATATCCTGGAATTCAGGGAAACCAGCTTTTGCCCAGCAGGTTCACTAACCTGGAGATTCCTCACATTGAAATTAGCAGTGAACAGCCTGACCTGAGGAACAGGATCAGTGTCATATGGCAGTGGTTGAGAATGTTTCAAATACTTAGCATGTATGCATACACTATCTGCTCTTAATTGTTTTTCTTTCAAAATATCTGCAGAAAAGTGATTCAATGAGTCTGGTTTAAGTGTATAGGGGTTTGCAACTTATTTTTTAAAGATATCATGCTCCTGCAAATATCAGTATAAACTTCATTTTTCAGAGTAAACATTTTTTTACAAAGTGAGAACATTTATAAACTTTCTCCTTTTTAACATAGTTTTATCAATATCACTCTTTTCACTTCCAACCTGAATTACTATTGCCACTGAGATCAACAGTTTGGAAATGATCACTTATGAAAAACTTTACGTTATGAATTAGAGCAGCTGAGGATTTGGCATGAGTATTTATTCACTCCTTTCCAAATCTAACTTCCCATCTCAGCTGAGCAAAGGCCTTGGTTTCAATCTCCAAGCCACATTTTTGCAATTAAGCTTTTTCAGAAAAATTTTACCCACTCAGTTCTCCATAACCACTGGTAATGTGTGCAGATTTCACACATCGCTTTCAAAAATGTAGCATCTAGTCTAACAACATCAACACACTGATGCTTCATACCATGTATTTCAAACATTTACTACAAATTTTTATGGCTCTATCAAGTCCTTTAGTCTTGGACAGGCAAATTAAGGGGTTTTGGAGCTGCCACAGTAACAAATCACACAATATGAATTCCTGTGTTAAGGTTGGTAAGTATGCTTACAGGGTGGGGTTGAACATACCAAGGAACTTCATATCTGGTCTCATTCACCTCATTTGCATCAAATGACTTGATTCTCAACACAAAAAGAAAAATTAGCTGAGGATAAATTAGGAATGATTTCACACTGCCAAACCAGCATGCATTCTGGGGACTAGACAATAGCAAGCAAGCAAAAAGTGAGGTCTCTCCCCAGGATAACAGGGGAATCAAGAGAGTCCATCCTTCATCTGCACACAGCTGGGACTACAGCAGTACACAGTAGTGCTACTCTGTGGCCTGCCAGCATGTCCTTGTATCTACAAGAATAAAATGTTCGTGTTTGCTAGTGCATCCGACAGATTATTCCAAAAATATTGACCATGTAAGCCAAGAGGGAAAGGAAAGTCTGCAGACAAGATTTAAGGACAGAAATTAAAAATAGCCAGTGCCTTCATGGAGTAACAAAAATAGAGAAGAGGCTGCAACGTGGACAGCACAGACTGCAGGCAGACAGGAGAGCTGGAAAATTATTATAAACATGAAAAAAGGTTTTAGTGCATTTAAAAAAGAAAAGCTGAAAGCTTTATCAAAAATACAGCAGGGGGGATGCACAATAATTATCTCTGGCTCTGAGAAAATAGCCAGAGCTCTGTAGGCTGACATGTAGAAAAAAAGACATTTAGAAAAGTCCAAAGGAGTGCAATTATGCCTGTCATGAAAGGAAACATAAGGATATGACTGAAAATTTGAAGAAAGGCAAGGGCTAAATGTAAACAACAACCATCAGCAATACCTGGGAGATACTACTGTGCAGGTGTCTGACAAGGCAGTTTGATTATCTTTATGAAGATCATAATGGCTAAGTAAGATTCAAAAGACAAGGAGTACTAAAGTATTCTCTCATTTATCACAGGGACCACACTGCTGCATAGTAAGTTTAAAATGCAGTATTTCCAACTGATTACAGGAAAGGTAATTTTTAGTGGATATTTGTACACCCAGGCAAGTCCTACAAAAAGCCCTACACATTTTGTCATGAGACATATCAAATATTCAGTCAGGAGGCTTAACAAATAAGTAACTTTTCCAAAGCTCTCTAAATACTGGCAGAGTCTTTGCCCTAGGCTCTATTTTCTTTTTTCCTAGAAACATACAAAGATGATTAGCCAAAATTATATTTGATTATTTATCTATTATCTAAAATAGGTAACATAACATTTGTTTTATGAAAATCTGGTTTTATAAAGGATTAAAATGTCCCCAATATGTATGCAGACACATTAACATATACACATTCCTTAATTCTATTTCAGAGTGGAAAAATATACCAGGTACCCATCATGTGGGCATATACAGACCTGAATGCACAGAACCACTCTTCCTGCTTAGGTGAATCATTCCCACAGTCCTCAGTTGTTCTTCCTTTATCTGTGCCTAGAAAAAGTTGGAAATTAGAAAAAGCATAAAGATTGAGCAAAAACGTAGAGAACTGGAGGAATAGCGGAGGGCAGATGGTAGGAAAAAATGTTATTTTCTATTTCTCACTGGTAAAAGTCCTGATAAGGTGGATGTTTGTTCACATTCCTCAGACATGTGCTCTGCCTAACACTGTGAGTCTTCAGTAAACAAGCACTGATATAACAGGCATCTATGCAGCTTTCTAATTATGCAAGTGCAAATACCTACAATTTGGATTTTAGCAATTTCAAACAGTACAAATGGATCTGATTGGAAAAGGTGAATGTTTATATTGTAATTGTCTCAGAAGACAGGGAACGATTATTAAGCAGAAGTGTTCGTGACCTTAAAGGCAAATTGAATAACATTTGGAAAGATATCTATAAAAGCAAGGTAGTGATTAATAGGGATGGCAGTGAACTTTTCCTCAGAATTATTAACAGTTCAGTTTGATTTTGTTCTTTTTGTTTGCTCATCTGTAATTCAAATAATTTACAGACAGTAAGAAAAATTT
This sequence comes from Melopsittacus undulatus, assembly GCF_012275295.1. Classification (NCBI taxonomy): domain Eukaryota; kingdom Metazoa; phylum Chordata; class Aves; order Psittaciformes; family Psittaculidae; genus Melopsittacus; species Melopsittacus undulatus. The sequence goes on along the minus strand of NC_047532.1, from coordinate 61,509,713 downwards.
CATATTAAAGATTCTGCATTCATGTCATTGAAATGATACAACTAAGATAGCTTCTAGGTCATATCCAGGGGCACACGAAGAACATTTTCCAGTCAGAAATGAGGCAAAATGACACAAGGATCTTGTCCTCCTTCCACTCCTCCCATACTGATGGTTACTTGGCACACTGATATACGTGCATCCACAGCTGCCTACCCTAGTTTGCCCACAATGGCTACCTTGACACAAAGATTCACTTGGCAGATGTTTACTTGCATCACCTTCAGGACCCCAGTGAGTTACCTTGACTGAAAGTCAAGCCAGAAAGATTCAGTGTTCACCCCCTTCAGGTCCCGTTCTGTCTCCACAGCAGCAAACTGCTCCACTCAGATCAAAAATCAATTTAGTTGCAAGGTCATATGGAAATACCTCACAGCATGAAAATCTTGACTCTGTCTTCACGGAGACCTTTGGATTAAGCAGGCAATTGGCCGCCTAAAATCTTTGGCCATACTTCACACACAAAAAACTTTGTGTCCATCTCCTGTACAGTCAGAGCATAAAACTTCAAAAGCTCTTTATGTAGTAATCAATCAAACTCAGCAGGACACATGTCCACACTCCAGCTGGTTTTGCTCTCGCTGCTTTTGCTGCAGTGAACTAGTGAAGTAGGATGACTTATATGGGAAAACTGCTGAATGAAAAACTGTCTTTGCATATGCACAAAACAGTTCAGATGGTGCTATAAGTGAATAAAAGAGCTTTTATTTTTGAGGGTTTTATCATCTGAATTACTTTCGTTGCTTGAATGGTTGGTTTGGCAGTTTGCTCTCTTCCCCCACTGTTGGTCAGTTTCTTGTTTATTACCTGTGTTTTCCAAATAATTTATGAATAATTGTGAGGTCTTGTGAAGCTGATGTATTGTGATGATTTGTCAAAACATAATCACATAACACAACACAGGCCAAGTTTTAATTGTGCTCTAATTAGAGCCCTTACAGCCTTAAGAAAATAAAGCAAAGGGGATTGTTTCACTTGCAACTGTGGGCTACAGACAAAATAAGTGGCCATGTGATGAGCTATCACTGGGGAAAGCCCACCAGATGGGAGACATGAAACAGAATTTTTGTTTACTTCTGCAATCAAGCCAAAGTGAGCTGAAAATCCTGGAGGAAAAACTTTCTACAGAACTTTTACACAAAGATCAGAGACTTTTTCTTGGGATGTACCACTTGGGAATTTGTGATCCCCGTTCCTACCACAGTTGTATAATTTTAACATCCCACATAGCTGACAGACTTTGACACTAACAACTGTGCAGGGAGTAAAACAGATTTACAAGTGGCAGTGACCTTTTCATCAAGGGAAGTAAAGTAGACTCAAATCCACCATACCCCCGACTCACAGTCCTGACAACATCATTCAACATACAGTAGGAAAAGCACTTCAGCAAAAGTTTATGAAAGTGACATTGACACAGCACAGTACATCAAATTGATCCTACCAACATGCCATGAGTTTTAAGTAGCATCTTTTTTTTTCAGAGATATTTGAAGTGCTTGCTGCTTAAATAGTGTCACTTGTCACTGAGAGAAAACAATTAAAATGCTGTGGTATCAGCACCCTTTTATAGTTATGAATGTATACATATTTTGACCATCCTTCTTGTAGTAAAAGGGTAAACAAATAAAAACCACCTAGAATTTAATGTTCCTGCCAGCGTTTCTTTCTTATCTTAGACCCCCATAACACTGTGCTGCCTAGACAGGACTTATTCACTATCTTGGCTCTTGTTACCCTAGCAACTAATTGCCAAGCTGGCTTCAAGAAAAGTAATAGAGGTGGCTTCTCAGATTTTTTAAAGGAAATTGCTACTCTAAGCCCGGTGAATGCCTGTTTTAATTGCACTGTTCATGGTCAAGGATCTCTCCCCTCAGTGTTTTTTCACAGCTAATAACGCTTTTATTCCTCTATGTGGTTTGCTCTGTAGATACAGTAAAGCAAAACTTCTTCTGCCAGAAACTTCAAGCATAGTTGATACATTTTTAGGCACCTTAAAGCAAAATATTAGGTCTGAATCTGCTTACATAGAATCTTTGTAATTTCATTGTGATTTGAAATAAGGTTATTATTTTAATCTTTGGAAAGAGTAAGTGTAGTTTTCTAAGAAGCATTATACAACTATAGTTAATAAAGATATTCCATCTTCAGAAGAAAATTGTTGGACAAATTTATGGTAAAGCAAATTTTTCCTATTGATCAAGCCCTAGAGAGGCATTAACAACACTTAAGGGAACAAACTGCAGAAGATGGCATAACTGACACATATGAAACTCAGCAAGAGAGCTGAGCAGGGCTTGTAGGAAATGGAACGCTTTAACATTACATCCCAGTCATACCAAGGTCCATTGACCCTGTACTCATTCCAGATAATTAATTTACAACACATTAAACCTCTGTGTGAAGAAGGATGTTATGCACCAATTGCATAGGAATAAAAAGTGTTATTGATTAAAGATTTCTACTGTATCATGCACTGACAGAAAGAAACAATCTAGTGGGTGTTTTAAAGACAAAAAAAACCTTTTTTGAAGGACAAGTTTGCTAAATAAGTGCACTTTACACTACATTTAACTGAAGTATTGTTGACACCCTAAAATAGATGCTGTTAGGAAAGAAACCCTCAGCATAATTAGGAGAATATGGGGTGACTGAACAGTATTGGCATTCACCAAATGCTTTGAGGTGATAATGCTCTCTTTTACAGTAAGAGCTTAAAATAGAAAAACACATTGTCAAATATTATTTAATGAATAAAATATGAGTGAACCAGTGCCATTAATATAGTACAACATCTAATGAGAGTCAAGCTCATTTTCTCATAGAGGCATTGTACACTGAACATGTGAAAGAAGGAAATTGTTGCAGACTGGCAAAGTTTTAAGATTCATGAACATCAGAACCAGCTACTTTTACTGAGTCTTCATTTCTTTTATTAAATTACAATTTTCACATTACAGTTCAGAAAATTCAGGTCAGAGTTCTAGGCTGCTTAGCATTTCTCCCTGCAGTTTAACTTCCCAAGAACACAGGATGCTAAAAAATTCTGCCCTGTATCACTCACAACTTTCAGCAAATATCTACTTGAAAGTTCATGTAAGACTTGCAGTGGTTAGAAAGAGATTTGAATCCATTTACATGCAATATGCTCCCAATGCAAAAAGATCTAAGTTCAGTTCCAAGCAAGCAGTACAAAGAGAGAAAAAACAGAGGTGTCTTTAATTGATCTCAGTCTGAACTACAACTGATCTCACACTCTGGAAGAAAGGGATAGCTTCCTGGTAAAAAGCCAGGTGTTTGAGATTTGATATAAAGCACTCAGTGTATGGAAGATCTAAATTGATGCCTGGAATATTGCAAGGGAAGCTACTCCAGCCAAACTGAAACCAATATGGGTGCATCCCGAGCATAACAGAAAAGTCAAAGCACTACAAGACTCAAATAGAAAAGTGTGAACAATCTGAGCTGTAAAAGCAAAGGAGTGCACAAATACCTCCAGATGAATCCACATGCAGCAGCAGATAGCATGAATGAAAACAATCCCTAATGTTTAGAAGATTTAAGAACAGCAATTCACAGTTCTCTGCAAGAATTTGAACATCTGCAAGTATACACAGCATGGGCAAAGCAGATAGCAGTGGCATAGACTGAGGATCCCGTTGTAAAAGTATACCATACAGCCCTGGGACATCAAGAAATGATAGCCTGAAAGCCAGCCATGACAACACAAACCATTCAATGGCAGCAACAGGGATACCAGTGCTGCAAAAAAAAACCCGCGCACAGCAAGAGGTAAACATCTTAAACTCAGCAAATAAGTAATTTAAAAGAAAAAAAAAAAACTTTTCTTTAGCATTAAAGTTGGCTATTTATGGACATCTCCAGAAAATACGTAGTAGATTCTCTCAATAGCACAGTCAAAACTGAAGTCAAGTGCATTATTCATCATGGATACTAATAAAAAATTTAATGTCAGTGCTTTAAAAGAGTGAAGGGAGCCTTTGGCCTTAGTCTACATGTATAAAAAATTATGTATCTTATTTATGGAAAGCTTATGTTAACTGAAACTGGCTATAAACTACTTACTGCCATCCCCAAAAGGAATCTGATAAGCACCTTTATCTCACCCTCTCCTGAAACCTCATAGATTATTTCTCAACTACAAATGGCTGATTTACAAACCAAATATAAATCTCAGTGAAATTTGTTGCCTATAGATGCATAAACTGAAGCCTTTGATACAAGCCCAGTGGAGCAATGTACTACTCCTTAACTCACATATCTATCTGCCATTTATTGCCTCTTTAACCATTTCTAGTCTCAGACAAGGAACTTTGAATAACAAAGGAAAATCAAGGTATTGGCTTCAGTTGCTGTGTTACTTGCTTGAGAGACACCCCTTATAAAGATCCTCCAATTAGGCTGCAGGGCACTTAGTGACAACAACAGCTCTGCAACACCTCATGCATAAGTGGTTTGCTGCAGCTTTTGCCTAGTCTGCCAGAGACTTTTCCCAACTGTACTTCTCCCAGTCTTAGGCTCACACCATAAACTAAAACAGCAGCACAACCAAAATTCAGCCTTGGTAGTTCTCTGTTAGGGAAAATTATATCCTAATGGCTTTATCAGGATCAACTGTATAATAGTAATAAAATAGAAACTATCAGTCATAGAAATAGATGGGGTGACCATTAACAATATCCCTGCACTTTCTTAAAATGTGTATTAATCTGTAAGACTAGTACAGGCTAAAGGGGAGAAAAGCTCCTTTTTTACAGCAGCCACAGGTCCAGTCTTGATTCTCTTAGCAACACACTCGGACAAAATACCCTCCAAAAGTCCTGATGACCCACCATAGTAATTTCTCAAGTAGGTGCAGTCACCACATTTTCCCTTTTGCATGCATGAAGTCATCCCCAGAACTTCTATTCTCTAGCAAACAAACCACTACCCTCCCATAGTAACCAAATTACTGCCCACCCAGTGTGCAAGAGGTAACTATTTTTTTAATGGATTTTTGTTAGATATTTTACTAAAAGTACTTATTTTTCATTTAAAAAATAAATTCTTTTGCATTAGAGTTTGAAAGACAGTAGCCAATTATAGTTACCAATAAGGAACTCAAACCATTTAAAATCTTGTATCACTTCTTAATAATGTAATGAAATGAAGGGCACTTTATTTTTAGTACACAATCAGAAAAAAAAAAAACCAAACCTCTTATCCTTTTAGGTCTCATCTGTCTATATAAACATGCTACAATGTTACAGACTTGAATAAGTATCGCAAGTGATATTTCAGTATTTCTCTGGAGCAAACTGTAGTATTAATTTATGAAAGAAAAAAAAACCCAACCAAAACACACTCACCTCTTCCTTTTCATTTTACAGTGAAAAATATGAAAAAATAAAATATTGTGCATTCTTAATTCAGATCGCTTGAATGTACCAGCCTTAACTATCTGCAATTTAAAGGGACAAATATGAAGAACAGTAAGAAAAGCAAAATGAATTGATTTACTGGGGGATATGATGCACTCCATGATGGTAGCACAAAAAGAAGAGTGCGGGTTTCCTTACACTTTACACATCTGATGACATTGTTTCTTCCATCCATATCAGAGCTGTATTACTTAATAGTCTGTTTAATTATGAGAGAGAGTTAATAAGTAACCTGGGTGTGCTCACCCTTCACTAAATTGCAACTGACAGTTGATTCTATATACATTGTGTATTTGTTTTTCTCTCTGTACATAACAGAGATAAAGACTTCACATTTAGCTCGCTTATATAGATAATTACACTACTATGTTACTCCTATTATCACAACTAGGGAAATGTTCCTTTCCTCCTTGATCTGTAAGGCATGATACAGTTTCATGCGGTAGCATTTCCTTATTTAAAAAACTTTTTTCAAGTAACGTAGTACTGCCAATCTACTACGAATTTGGAGATGTCCCTTGGAAACATGACGATATGTTGAGGAAGGCTACTGAACTGCAACCCTTAAGCACAGACTGCTGACCTGCAATTAGGAGTTAGGGCACCTATACTCCCTCATTCTTGAGCTCTTTTGCTTACTCTATGCTATGGTAACCATGGCAAATTCCATACTACACACCTCCACCACATTCAGCAGACTCATAGCACTCAGATGACTGCACAAAAGGAAACCTGGAGAAACCTGGTCCAGAGGAACAAAGACAGGCCCAAGCTGTTGATCAGGTAAGACATTGCAACCATGGAAAAATATGCATGAGGTTTAAGGATGGCTAAAACAGGCTGAACTTTTCAGTTAAATATATGAATGATTTATTTTTGCTTATTTCCTAAATTATTATATATTTTCACTTCTTAGAATCAGAAAATACCTGTATTACAATATTAGCATTACTTATGACATTAAATTTTAGCTTTCCTTTATTGAGTGTTCTTTGCCACATGCATTGCAATGGATCAAGAGCACCTGACTGATCAGACTAGTGCCCTGCATGGTGTGCAGCTGATGCACAGATTGTTGTATTTGTTATAACAGAATCAAATTTACACCCAGTCATGAATCCATACTACACTACTAACTCCTTGAGATGCAGCTGTTGACCAAATTCCATTTAAAGTGCAGTGATATAGTGTTTATTCCAGAATTGCTGAAGTAGCTCAGGGGTTTGGGCTGCTTTTTCATTCCAGTCACAATTATGAGCAAATTATTTTACTCCACAACAGAGGGTTTCTATGCTCAGATTCTATTAATTAACTGCAAAGTGATTATTCACAACTGCAAAGAGATGAACCAGATCCCCATAAGGTGCACATTGCTAGAGCTCCATGATATTAATTTATCCTCTCGATATATATTCTATATGTGAACTGCATAACTTTGACAGGTTACCTGTCTGTTACATGAATCGGCATATCCCATGCATACATCTAGGAACACAATTATATTTTTATTATGTTAATTTCATGGAAATTAATATCTTGCTGTCCCTTCAAAGGCACTTTCCTAGTGGAGTATTACATTTATAGTAACTGCAGCATCAGGCTCAAATAGGAAGCCAAACTTTCAAACTAGATGAAAATGCAAAGTGCAGGTTGAAGACAGTTTGGGGTTTTTTTTTTTTAAAGCTATTCACCCACATTAACTGGGTCCCTCTCTAGAATTCATGGATCATTATTCTTTGTAGCTCTTTTTTTCTTCAGTGTAAGATTGTGGGATGAAGTCCACATTCTGAAATTACACACAAATATGATAGAAAAATGGAGTGTTTGAAATCAATTCTAATGTTAAATGCAAAGGACATTCTGGGCTCATTAAGTGAAAATATCTCATTTAATGAGCAGGAAAGCACTGGAGCACACTGAACCCTGACACAAAGCAAATTATTTAAGTGATAAATTATATTTTATGGGGAATGTAAAAGTTAATAATACTCAGGGGTAAGGTCATAAATGCAGAGGTGTAACTAACTTCATTGACTGCTTTACTTACAAACATGCCATATGTACCTGGTTACTTGAAATAGTAATAAAAAAATTGGCAGAAACTACTGGAGCAGAAGATTCACAGAGACCTTTGTAGCATTCTTTTCCACTAAAAAGTGGGTTTTACTCTTTTCGAACTCATTATTCTCCTCCCTCTTTCACTTTAAGATATATACCTCCAGTCTTTGCTTTTCACTTTTTGTCAAATATTTGATCTTGCATTCATTAAAACTGAAACCTTCTTATCTACCAGAGACGCTAATAAAAACAGTGCTCATTTACCTGTGATGATGCACTAGAAGTGACCTGAAACTTCACTTGAAGAGAACCAATCTATGCTGAAGGAAAACAGTGGATCAACTTTTAATCTACTGCCTTCCCAGTGCATACTAGTTCAGCAGGACTGGATCTCCTAATGTTAGTGTCCTCGGAGATCAATGCAACCAACCGCTCACAAGTACGCCTCTGCACATTAGAATAAGGGTTGTTATCAGAAATCTAGCCATCTGCTTTAAAACCCTCTCTATATGTATTAATGGTGTAAAAGAGACAATTAAGGTGTGTATCAAATGAAAATCTAAAGAGAAAAGTATGCTTAACCACAACTATTTCCTGTTACTATTTCTTTAACTTTAAAACAGAATTTGCATTACCAACATGGTCCTTTTTTCCCCAATTTACTTCTGTATTTACATTTCCAGGTCAATAGTTGGTACTTTATTCCCACTCATACATCTGGAAGGTTAACATGAAAGCATTGCACTGGGCATTAACCTAAATTGGTATATTTTGTACATGGATGGGACTTGATATGTTTCACACAGCATGATTACCAGATCTGTCAGAGTCCCTCAGCAATTATACAAAAAGGCAAAATGATACAGATTTGACCCACTGCACAAAAAAATGTCAGCAAAAATTAGTAAAAACATTTCCTAGGAACAAGATTTGATAACCACAAACCTGTTGGGAAAAAAAAGCCTCATTCAAAAAAAAAAAAAAAAACCAAAACCAAACAAACAAAAACAAATAAACAAACAGAAACCAAACAAAAAACAAACAAAAGCCAACCAAACAAAAAAAAAGCTAAAAATAAAACCCCACAACCTAAATAATACTATGATTCCAGTAAGCAACAATAAAGAATAGAAACAACCTTTGGAGACACAATGATTACACAGCACTACTTATAAAATGACTAGCCCGTATACCTGCAAAATGTAGCAGAAGACAACTCACTCAGCATCCAGCTGGATTAAAAACTTTCAAGTGTTTATTCAAATTATTCTCTCCTCTGAACACATAAATAACTTACTAATGTTACATGCTTTTTGAATCTGGACTGCAAGATTCAGATCTACTAGGTGGTTTGGGGTTCTAGGAAGCCTGAGTTTTGAACAGAACCTGAAGTTTTGAACTTATACAGTGACCCCAGGAGGAAAGATTGTCAAGAAAAACTTTGATTATTGTAATCATTGTGAGCTGGAAGTACCAAGAATTACAGCAAACATATGTATGTCTGCTTCTGTGTATATCTGTGCACATCAGAGCCGAAATATCATAGATTCATAGATAAAAAGTAATAAAAGCAAAATGTACAACCATTTAAAAATATTTTCAATTTTAATTCAGGGAAAAGTGAAACCAAAGATGGAAAAATAAACTTTTAACAAATACATGTATGCTTTGAGCACTTTTTTTTTGGTAGATTTAGTAGGCTAAACTAAAAATGTCTGGCATCACAATCCAGTGCTCCAGGACATTAGCCATACCGAGCAAATAAGGCAAGTATGGTACACAAGACCTGTATTACAACTCAAGATGAGGTCACTACTGAAGGTCAGACTACTGAAATAAGTAAATATGTCAATTCTTGTATTCCTGTCAATATAAAGATTCAAAAATGTATAAAGGTAGCAATATCCAGAGCTCTTCAAGAATCTTGTAGCAAGAACCTTTTCACTAGTTTAACTCTCTCATGGTTTTAAACTATTTTTATGGTCAATATTCTTTGTAACTGGGGAATACTTCTTATACACCAAAGCTTGTCTTCTCTGTGTTTGTGTGTCAAACCCCCAGGCTATCAAGCACCTGATAAAAAGGATACAAAAAATAGAGGAGGAATTAATCCCTGAAAAGTGAGATGTGCCTACTATTTCCTCAGGAAGTGTTTTATGTTTTCCCAAAGATAATTTTAGACCTAGAGATGGTTTCTCTCAGGTGCTAAAAAAAAAAAATCAACAAACCAAATCTTTATAAAATGTATTACTTGCCTACAACAACATCTTTTGTAAGGAATATTTGAAATTTATGTAGCTAAAGCATGAAAAATCCTCACACTGATTTGTATTATATCTGTGTTCTGCTTTGTGTCTGTTCAGGAGAAAGATGCAATATTCTAACGCAGAACTGGCTACCTGATATCCTGCGTGAACATGTACATAAAAAAAAAAAGAATGTTGCGTCTTTCATACAAAGTAGATAATACAGTACTTTTTTGATTTTTTTTTCTTTTTTTTAATAAAGAAACATTCCACTTTTCAAAAACTCCAAAATGGTGCAGGGAGTAAGAACATACACAAAGTTGGGAAGCTAAGGGACAAGAGGGCTCATCATGCTCTCCACTGAACTTTCCCATGAACTTACAGCACACTTGATAACAAAAAGCCTGTGGTCTGCATCTTTCTAACCAGTAGATGTTGCTATCTCTATTGCTTCTCCAAATATTCTACACATATGTTATGTGTAGAATAACAAATGTAGTGGTGCCAGTCAGATACTTTATATCACCAAATCCCCACACGCAAATTTGTTTTACACAGCACTTGGATGAAAAACATCCTGTAGAGAGTGCAAGCACAAGGGAATGAAACAGAAAACAGCCCTAGCAACATGATTTAAATTAAGTGAACATTAATACTTCCAAGACATTGCATTATTGCTTCATATATTTAGTGGAAAAAGTCGTAATTTACATGTATAACATTTTTAACATCATATATTAGTTAAATATATACGGTTACTCTGCTTAGTTGATACCATAAACAAAAGCCTCATTTGAAAACATATGCTGCAATAATTAAAATGCTATTATGCTGACAGTGCCTTTCTTTGAGGAACTTGTAACACCTGTATTGACTGTGATAAGCATTGATTATCTGGAGTGATATAAATATTTAGGGAGCTAACAACAATCAGGTAGGATTTCAGTGCATGCTATAGACAGCAGAGATAAATCACAGGAAACCTAGATCAAGGCTGGTTTGTGAATAAGTTTGTTTTTGTACTTAATGACTCAACATAAAACACACACACAGAAATCTGAAGAGATTTAAGGCACACGGAAATGCCATAAAGAAACATCCCATCCTGTGCAGCATTTCTGTACATCTGTAGAATATCCCTATGCAGTGAATAGGATGTCAGCACACAAAGAGGGGAATGAATTCAATCCATCAAGTACTTAACCATACACATTTACCAACATTAGACATTTCCTTGATTTATTAAAACTTTTTGTAAAGCAGAAAAAAAAAAATTTAACTTGCATCCCTTCCATTTGACATGGTTGATTTAATGATGCAAAAAGTCAACTGCAATTTAGTTCCCACTCAGGCTACGTAAGTTTCATCTTGGTTCTGAGTTAGGTATTTATTTATTCTGACTTGAACATTAAATTACCATAGACTGAAATAAGGATTTACATCATAGGCTGTGTTCCTTTCTAGGTGCATTTTCCCTTCCCACTCTGATGTCTCACTACATAAACCTCCACTTCCTTGGTCCTGGAGTTAAGCCTCCCAAAGGCTGTCTGGATTTCTAGAGGTAAGACAGGTTTGAGAAAGTCCTGGCAAAAAAGGGCAAGATAGCTTTGAGTTCAGTGGAGTTGCAAGGGCATGACTGAAAGCAGGATCTTCTCTGTATGTTCATTAAGAAGGATTTTTATTGCTACTGTTTCCTTCTTTGCACATAAGACAAAAGCTCATTCCTGCTGGCAACAGAGCTGGAGCCTGGTTCATTAGTAAAATACTGGCCCCAGTGACAAAATGGAAGTCTTTTTCTGACAATTACAGGACCAGGTCTTCACCCTGAATGTCTGTACCCAAATATGTGCCTGATTTCAAGTGACTGAGAAGCCCTATTGACTACCCATCCCCACAGGACTACCCACATAACTGGGATCAGGAAAGAAGCAGTTTATATAAACCTTTGCCCATGAGTCAGGGTTGAGTAAACAAAGACTTTTCCACATTTTCTGCAAGCATTCCACTGTTAATACACAGCATGCAACATTTGTTTCTTATTAAGTTCTATTTTCATTTCTTTGCTCTCGTAATTTAGGTCTTTCTAACACTTTGTTTCTTTCTATTCTTTTTAAGAATTGCATTGCCTTCCTATAACCTCTGTACAGCTTTCTCTGTGATTGTTGTAACAATTTGTACTATTCCAAACCACAGAGATTAACTGTGTCTCTAGCTATTATCTTGTCCTTGTTTCTTTCAGACTAGTGGCCTCAGAATTCTTTTATTTCTGAAACAGCTAGGAGGCTAAAAAGGCATCATCTTCACATTAGCATAAAGTAATGTTCTGTAGACACAACAATAGCTCTTTACTGCACCTTGCATAAACTACTTTAATTACCTTCAGATTACTGGTGTTATTCAAAAACATTCATTTACAGCTGAGAGGGTCCATGGACATGTACAACACACAGTACTTTGTCCCGAGTTGCAGCAAAGTGTATTATAGTCTTTATCTATTAAAAAAAAAGATTGATTTTTACAAATGAAACTTCAGCTATTCGTACAGTTTTGGTTATCTTAATATTATGAAGGCTTTTGTTAATCTAAATTAAACAAATTTATAACAATATAACTAAAACTGAACATTATAACTTCAGTTATTTTACTTTAAAAAGTAGTGCAATAACAGTGCCACCATAAACATATTACTACTTCTAAACTGGGGGGGTAGTGTATTTTGCTGAAAATGTAGGGAAATCCACACAGTTGTATATACTGTGTTGGCCACACACTGATTGCTTGGAAGCCAAAAGAATTCATATTTTCTCCAGGCCCACTAGCATCAGTGGGGCCACGGCAGCACAGCAGTACACATTGCATGGGAGGGCAAGAAGCCTAGGAACATATTTTAAATGTCTGGTTTCTTCCCCCCCCCCACAGTCCCTCTCAAGTGCTTCTGCAGCAATGTTAATTGACTTGCACAGGGCTCAAGAGAAACTGAAGACATTATTATTGATTATTTGTTGCAGAGTACCACATGGTGATACAGCAGAGCTGGGGCGTTACTGGAGTTGATGCTGTGTAGGAGAAAGGGTCCTGGTGAGTACTGTCTCATTTCCCACTAGAAAGACAACAACTGAGAAGGCAGAAAACAGTAATAAAAAGTGTGAAGCTGACATGACCTGATTTTGTGTACTTCACAACAGAAGTATAAAACAAACTTCTGTAATGATACAAATGCAGTTAATGACTATATCCTCTTCTAAACTAGTTTCTTGGCACATTGTATTTTGCAGGAGGCTTGTGTCCATTGTTCCATTATCATAAATAGTGCAGGATTCTACATTTCAACTATGATAATAACTTTAAATATATATATGTTGCCACATCTCACATAGCTTCCCACTACAAAACAAGGTAGTTCTCACTGTTAAGATTCGACATCCTTTTAATCAATCTTCTCAACAATGTGGAAAGTAATTCCATTTGCATGTTATGGGATGTGGAAATACACATTTATGTAGATATTCACCTTTCATTTCTGCCTCACACAGTTACAGAGTGCATTGAAAGCTTCACGGTTTTTTTCACTATGCTGGATAACTCCTGTGTGTTACTGTTATGTTAATGACTGCTGTAATTTGAGACTACTTTTGTAAGTATCAAAGATAACTGAACGCATTTGTTTCTAAGTAAAAGAATCTGTGACAAACACATACTGAATAGCAAAAGGAGGTAGAGAGGCTAGGGGACTGGAAATTAAGAAAAAAAGAAACAAAACATAGCACAGCAGCCTATCGGTATGACCTTGATACAGAATCTACTATTTAACTGTATAGAAGGCTTTGAGTACCCATTCTACTTTACTTCTTTTAGAATATGCTACCTCTGTGATAGGAAAAAAAAAAATTAAATACATTTGGGCAGAAATAATTAGATTTTGTCTGAAAGAAAAAAATAAGTAACAGTGACTTAAGAATGGCATCATGAAATCTCATGAGTCTCCTCTGGTAAAGAAAATTTGTACACAACCATAAATTTTTTATGTTTCTATCAAACATTGATAATAAAGGTTTTAATATTTATAGTTACCATTAGCCAAACTCTGAGTTCCCTATCCAGTAGGGTACACTCACAGAGGTACACATTGCCTTTGGGTACCACTGATTGGGACAGTAAGCACATGATGGATTTCCCTTTGGAATATAGCACTGATACCCAGCTCTTTTTAATCTTCTTAATATTCAATTTTACACTTTCGTCTGTAATCAGCTTTATCCTGAATTCTAATGAGTTCTGTTTTTACACTAGGAGCTGTGTCTTTTACAATCAATGTTATTAAAATGACCCTTGATAGTGCATGATTCCACAGTGGGGATTTTCAAAGCTATATACACAAAAATACAGTTCATTACCACTTTAATATGGAAGTTTAAAATCAGAACTTTTCTCTGCCTTGTTCAAAGCATTTCCCTAGCTTTGAACTGCTGCTTGGCACACCATAATGAGTACTGCAAGATTTCAGCTCTCCCTACATGGTGGCCCAAGAAGTCAAAGCAAAAGAGGAAACCTGGTGCTAGATAGCTGATAAATTTATAGTGACTGGTCTGAACGCACCCAAGGAAACAACTGATTAAAGGGCTCCATGATGCAAGGTGTTCTGTATTGGTCAGATATTTTTATTGCATTATTATAACTTCATAGGAGTTAATGATCTTTTAACTAGTTTTATTGCTTACTGTATACAAGAACTACTAAACTGCTGCCATAGATAAAACAATCAGAAACGAGTTTCCTCTCACTTGCCTGTCTACTGAAGAAGTGAATCTCTCTCAGGTTTCTAGCATACAGCAAATATGCCCAACACAATAAGAAGATTATAAATCACCTTGTAGCAAGTATATGAACTTGTTGCTCAATGGAGCCTAGCTGGGACACAGGGTAGGAACCAGCTTCTAGTGCCACCAATGCATGTGTCCCACTGAACAAAATTACAACACACAGACCTTTAATTCACCTGCTTCTTACTAGTGAAGGGAAAAAATAATGTTTCGGGAGTTTGTGGAAGTTGTTTTGTTTTTTTGGGTTTTTTTTTAAGCTGAAATCAAGATATAAAGATATCAAAAAGATTGTAATGAAGAAGACCAACAGCTGTTGCACAGGTTAGACGCCTGCTACCAATAAAAAGACTTTTCGGAGTGAGCTGAAAGGGCACTTCACAATACAAAAAGGAGAAGGGTAAATATAGACCTTAGAAAAATCAAATAAGGAAACCTTAAAACTCCTTACCCACCCTGTAGTTTCAACTCTAATTTGTTCCATCCTGAAACAGAGTTCAAATATTTTAAAACTATAATATAAAACAGAAATCCCAGGCATCCCTTATACAACGACAGCTTCCTTTTCTCCTAAATGTCATGAAAGGAAAGCCTAAGAAATCAAAAGATTGTTTCAAAAACAAAGGAAAAGAATGCTTGTACCAGAAGAGTATAGTGCCTGCTCAGTGTGAAAAACATTTCCCCTTTGACTTATTTCCATTATTTAGAGTAACAAACTAGATTAATCCCAATGGTAGATTTTAAGTAAGCAATGCAAAACAGGCAATGCTTCATCTGAAAAGAGGACATATATCAAAATACTAAACAGAACTAAATTGTTCCTAAATAGAATTCATGAGCTTGCAGTAGCATTTATCTGAAGTGACACTAGGAAGATCCTTAACGTGCAATTGTATCACGAAATCATGTTCTGAAAGAAAAATGAACCCTACAAATAAAACTTGCAGCACAAAGTAGTAAGAGAAGTTATCAACACAATTTAATTATACTTCTTCTGAGCTTATGTATTTGGATGTTGCTAACAACAACATGAACTCCCACA
This sequence comes from Melopsittacus undulatus, assembly GCF_012275295.1. Lineage (NCBI taxonomy): Eukaryota > Metazoa > Chordata > Aves > Psittaciformes > Psittaculidae > Melopsittacus > Melopsittacus undulatus. The sequence continues at coordinate 61,494,070 of NC_047532.1, read as the reverse complement.
CGCCTTTTCCTCACTCAGTAACCAGGCAGGACACTGTTCTGGAGGCTGACTAGATATCTGCAGCAGAGGAGAGGACTGTTATCACCAAGACCCCATCTCATGCCATAAAATAAGAGGTAAAAGGCATGGCACAATAAGAGGTAAAAGGATGATGTCATACTTAAAGTAATTTGATGATGTTGCAATGTCCTGAAAGTACATAATGATGCCATATATCAACAATATTGTATTCTACTCTGCCTCTTAAGTATGTTACCACTCTAAGTAGCCACTCATTTAACTAAACAGGTTTTATGAGCATGTGGTTCCCACCTTTGCCTATGCCTATGTTTCTGAATGCTCAGCCTATGATCCAGGGCCTGGCTTGAAGAAAACCAGGATGTGTGCTCTTAAGTGTGGGCTAGAAGGGCTCTGGACAGGAACAGGGAGATATGGGGCTAAATAGCACAGGACAGCAGCAGCATGAGCTTCTCAGCTTCTGCCAGCTCCTATGGTGATGACTAATATTGGAGGAATTTAAGGACAGCAGATGTTCAGCATGTGACAGTGTAGAGCTCTTGGTCCTGTCAACTTAATGGGCTACATCCTAAAAGATGGATTTGAGGCCAGGTCCTGAAGAATGAGGAGAGACCATAAGCCATTTCTAAAAATCTCCATAGTGGCTTAGCAGTCTGAAAAATTTAGTCTGGAGGGGACTAATTCTTTCCTATAACACTCAAGCCAATATAACTTAATGGACTTGAAACTGCTTTATACCAGTGTAACAGGCTTGAACACAACTCTGAGTCCTTGTTTGAAACAAACTGATATTTCTGTCACTCAGCTCCTCACTTAACACCTGTAGTTTAAGAACTACCTAGCAACTTTTTGTCTAATTATAGTTTTGCCTATAGAGAAATAAGTTTTTCCTTCAGATAATTATCATATTTTTTCTAGAACATGAAAGTTAGAAATTACTGTTGATGAAAACCTGACATTAGTGACCGTTGGATCTCTCTGTACAAAAAGAAAAGCGTTCCTCAGTCTAGAAGGCAGTATTCTCACATAGCTGTAGGTTCACCTAGAAAAATCCCTAATTATTCCTTTTGCAATCCCTTTCTGAAAAGAAAAACATGACTGGCAGGTGTCTTAAATATAAGGACAATTACCAGTGCAGGACTTCATTACTCAGATTCAAGCTTCAATATATGCTCCTAACATTAACTTTCTAGTTGAAGAAATAAATATAATTCTTAATGTTCAGGAAAAAAGAAAAAGGGGGCTACTGACTGCCCCTTCAGGTAACTGCAGTATGGTTGATTTACAGCCAATACAAAAATTGGAAAATATCTTGTCACTGCCTCATTGATAAGTATTGAAATCCATGGAAACAAGGGAGTGTGAACATCAGCATTTATTAGTCCATAACAACAGTTTACTTTGTCTTTTATAATGACTTCAAAGTAATGGGTTTGTTAGTTTATATATTCTTAAGGAATAAAAATCAGGGCATAGGAGACTGCGTTATAGTAGTGGCTACTTAAGAAATGTATTCAATTACCAGTAATGACTTGTGATATGAGAAAACCCTGAATGAACTTCACACCTGCAAAGTCGTAAGAAAGAACCAGTCACATATATTGGCTGTTCTTTTAAAAAATCTAAACTGGTTTATGCAGTTTAATCTAGGAAGTATATAGAAAGCGATAAAATATATGAAAACAATACCTTCTTGGAAGTCTGGATTCAAAGCCCAATAATTAAGCAGTTATTAACATTTACATTCTTTATTTTGTGTAAAGAATAATGCAAAGAAAATGAAAAGAAACCAGATTTCATCTAAGATTAAAGGTTTACTTAAGACCATATTGTATTTCTTGTTTTCCTGATTAACAAATCATCACTACACTAAGCAATACAGGTGGTCAGTTCCCTTGGGCTCACATCAAAGGGGCCACCATGAAGCTTTAGATATTATTTAAAAGCAATCTGAAACTTGTCTCTCACCGTTTGTCGCATCTATTGTACTCCACAGGGTCATCTTTAGAGAACTGTCCAGTTTGCAGAAGAAAAAGCCCTCTTGTAAAAGATGTTTTTAAAAGCTTCCCATAACTGTTTACTGCTTCATAAATGGTCTATTTCCAGAATACTCACATCATAAATTATGCCATTGTAATACACTGTTTTTACATGAAGCCATATTTGCTGTCCTTAGACACAAGAAGAAATTGGGCTTTGCTAGATAACAGCTGTATGTCTATAACCATCTCTATAAGAGACATCAGCCATTGTGTCTGTAGGGAAAAGGAAAAAAACAAGAAAAAATATAGATTTCAGAATAACCCATCCTTCTCAAAGCTTTTACAAGAAATTCCAGAATATATTATTGCAAAATGAGAGAAATAAATCAATTCAGTGTACATCCTATACTCCTAGAAGCTTATGTGTGGGGTTTTCTTTTACTTTTATGTTAGCGTTTTGAAGGCTCTACCAGCATTGTGCCTTGGTACATGCAAGTTGCCTGAAAAGATCAAAGTCTTATTAAGTCCCCAGTTATTTCATCAATACTAACAGGATGTTTATAAACCATGATTCATGTTGGGTATACCAAGAAGAAAACACAGACTCACAGTTCTCAGAAATAAACAAAGCCAACAACACTTTTCAGCTATGGAAAACTGATTAAAGAGTTATGAGCAAGCTGTCATAGGAAGGAAAACCCAACAGAGCTTCCCACTTTTAATAGACAGGCAGGAAGCTGACTAAATAACATTTTCTGGATTTCTAACTCTATTCTACATGCAATAAGATGATCTGATAAGCTCTTTAGAGAGAATTTACTAAAACCCATAATTATTCATACAGAGCTGAGGAAATATTTTCAGAAAAAAAAATACATTCATCAAATGTGGTTTTCTGCAAAAACCTATTCCATCTTTTTCTACAGTTTTTCCAACAAACAGTTGAGCTAAACTAACTGAGGGTTAAAACAATAAAACTGAAAAGGCAGCAGTTCCTGCCCAGCCAGTAGAAGTGCAGAGGTGAAGGCACTTCCCCACAGACAACAGCGTGGGTTTGAAATCCTCTGCTCGAGGGTCCTCAATAAACATCTCTCATCTACTCAGATTTCAAGACAGTAAGCTAACAGAAAGTCTCTTGAAACATACAAAACATCAAAATATTCACTGAAACAGAGATATTGTTTAGTAGACCTACAGTCCATGTTATCTCTTGGGAAGTAAATGCCAACTGAACTCAGACATTTTAGATAAGGGGAGAATTTAGCCACTGGTTTTAATATCCTGATGATGTGCTAACGTTACAATTGAAGGCTAAGACTGATGGTTAAAAGCCAGTGCAAGATAGTCCAAAACACATATCCTTTGATATTCAGGTCACTTAAACTTGTTGAGGATTTGGGTGGGTATTTTGGTGGGGGGGTTTCTTTTGGTGGATTTTTGTTGCATTTTTTTGGTGAGTGAAAACAGAAAAGGAAACAAACAAACAAAAAAACCCCCAAACCAGCCACACACTTGTCTTTATGAAATAACAAATTAAATATTCCAGTTGCCAAACTTCTTAGGAATTGGGGATAGGAGAAGGCCTACAACTCTGGAAGACAGGCACTGTAATGCTAGCAATGCTAGTAATGAAGTATCAATTTCTGCCAAAATTCTGCATCATGTAAGCATAAACAGTTTGTGGCTTTTTTATGGTTTTAAAAACAGATATATAAGTTAAGCAGCAGATGATTCTATGTGGCGTACTCCTGCGAAAATACCTCATGTATAAATCAGAAATGCAGCTTCAGACTCCATAACAAACATTACACTGCTTATATCTTGCAGAACAAAATAAATGCATAAGTTGCACTGTGGAAAGCATATGTAATTTATGTTACTGGGTTTGCATTTTGTAGTCTAAAACTCTTTCATAATGCAAGTTGTAAATTTTGTATGAATACAGTACTTGTGAAATCTCTTATTTGTTCACAGAGCTTCTGCTTTATGAAGTCCATCTGCTTCCGTCAAAAACAATAGATTTTTTTTATATATATATAGTGCTACTAGGGAAGTGACAGTCCCTAAACAGAAAATTACTAATTTAAGAATCATTAGAATCAAGGATAAGTCTTAGTAAAACAGGTAGTAGAGCAATAGCCTGAAACAATTTTACTCAACAAAAAGTCTGTGTGTGGTCTATGCTTACAAATGAAAAGGCAGAAAAGTGTGTTCTTATATTTACTGTATTGCCTGAAGCACTTAAATTGACCTCTTAGAAGGGTAAACATTGTGTCTATCCAGTGGACTATGTAGTCAATATTAACTGGAGCAAAGGTTTTTTTCCAGCCTCAGAAAGTAACTCCTCTATGAGACTAATTAATTTCTCTGAAAACATCCAAGATATTGATCTGAGATTTGAAAACACTGTTGGTTTGCAGTAGTCAGCTACACATAAATGAGAACCATCTTTGAGGGAACTTGAAAGAAATGGAGTAAATAATACTTTATAATCTGAGTTTCACTGTTACGCAGCAGACTCTTCATACTCTTTCAACTTAAAAATTACTCAGAAGATCCCATGATTTTCTACAAATCTTAAGCAGATTTGAGACACTTACTGAAGATTTTTCTGATGTAGTTAAAAAAAAAAAGGCTTCTGAATTATCTTGTTTCTTACCTTGACATATTTTCTCAGTGTTGAGTGCAGAAGTTTGGTTGTCTGATATCCTAGAAGTATGATGCCGCTACACTGAATAAATACACTTCAAGCATGAATATGCTCCAACAGCTAAAGTCTTCTTCACTAATAAAGTCTTCCTGAAGACTCTCAAGAGATTCTTAGACACATGCAACAGGCATCTTTCTAAATCACTAGCAAGAAAACATTTTTTTCCACATCAAGAAGTACATATTGATCTGTTAAGATACAGAATTCAGTTTTCTGAAGAGGCTGTGATCAATCATGGGAGAAGCTACTTGATGAAGAGACTGTGAAGGATCAGTCTCTCTACATCAGTGTATTTGCTGAGTTTAGCATAGCGTTTAGGATGCGGTTCAGCTCCAGGATCACAACAGGTATGTCAGGCTGGGCTAGCCCAACACCCCTATGGGCTTTAAGCTCAGTGCTCCACCCTCAGCTCCCTGGCCAGGGACAGAACTAGGTCCCTGTCCAACATAGTGCAGCTGATCTAGAAGCCCTCATTGGAAGCTGCAGTACTTCCAACCAACACAGGATTTCTGCATATAGAATCTGCTCCTATGCCATAGTCCCAAAGCTCCATGGGAGATTTTTCAAAGCAAAAATCAAACAGCCCAACAAAGGTAAATCCTGCAGGGAACTCGAAGATAGCACAGTAACTGGAGGCAGGACAGACATTATGTACTTCCTCAATGCAACAGTGGATGGGCAGAGGGAGTCAGCTAAGAAAGAAAGAGATAAAGAACACCAGGCTTGCAGCTACTGACAACGGTAATGCTTTGCAGTGGGTATGAGATGGTATGCACCTGTAAGGACATGACAGGTCATTTCTTTTCAAGCTATAAATCTTCTAACCAAATTAATTTTGAGAACATTCTTAAGGAATGCAGCATTCAAATGCAGCCTGAATGATAATGATAGAGCAGTAGATGTGTTTTTTCTTGATTTCAGTAAGGCATTTGATACTGTCTCCAACAGCATCCTCATAGATAAGCTAAGGAAGTGTGGGCTTGATGATCAGGTAGTGAGGTGGATCAAGAACTGGTTGAAAGGAAGAAGGCAGGGAGTTGTGGTCAATGGCACAGAATCTAGCTGGAGGTCTGTGACTAGTGGAGTCCCTCAGGGGTCGGTGCTGGGACCAGTGCTGTTTAATATTTTCATCAATGACCTGGATGAGGGAACCGAGTGTACCCTCAGCAAGTTCGCTGATGACACTAAATTGGGAGGAGTGGCTGACACACCAGAAGGCTGTGTTGCCATTCAGCGAGACCTGGACAGGCTGGAGAGTTGGGCAGGGAGAAACTTGATGAAGTTCAACAAGAGCAAGTGTAGAGTCTTGCATCTGGGGAATAACAACCCCATGTACCAGTACAGGTTGGGGGTTGACCTGCTGGAAAGCAGTGAAGGGGGAAGGGACCTGAGGGTCCTGGTGGATAGGAGGATGACCATGAGCCAGCAATGTGCCCTTGTGGCCAAGAAGGCAAATGGCATCCTATGGTGTATTAGAAAGGGTGTGGTTAGTAAGGCAAGAGAGGTTCTCCTCCCCCTCTACTCTGCCTTGGTGAGGCCGCATCTGGAATATTGCATCCAGTTCTGGGCCCCTCAGTTCAAGAAGGACAGGGAATTGCTTGAAAGAGTCCAGCGCAGAGCCACAAAGATGATTAAGGGAGTGGAACACTTCCCTTATGAGGAGAGGCTGAGGGAGCTGGGTCTCTTGAGCTTGGAGGAGACTGAGGGGTGACCTCATCAGTGTTTACAAATATGTAAAGGATGGGTGTCAGGATGATGGAGCTAGGCTTTTTTCAGTGATATCCAGTGATAGGACAAGGGGCAATGGGTGTAAACTGGAGCATAAGAGATTCCATGCGAACATCAGGAAGAACTTCTTTACTCTAAGAGTGACAGAGCAATGGAACAGGTTGCCCAGGGGGATTGTGGAGTCTCCTACGTTGGAGATATTCAAGGCCCGCCTGGACAAGTTCCTGTGTGATGTACTCTAGGTTACCCTGCTCTTGCAGGGGGGTTGGACTAGATGATCTTTCGAGGTCCCTTCCAACCCTTGGGATTCTGTGATTCTGAGTGAATGTATTTTTACATGTTGGAATTTCTGTTAAATTATAGGGGTTTTGAACAGAAATGCTGACAGAACCTTAACCATTGCAGTGTGAACAAATGAATAACAGCATACATATTCTTCTTGCTAATAAAGTTTTATAGCCCTGAAATTCAGTGTAGAATTAGTCTATTGCTTCTAAGGAGAATTTCTGAAAGAAAGGCTTCATGCTGCTTTTGTTATTCCATGATGCAAAAAACAAATTGTTCCAGAGTTTTAATTTATTAACAGGCTTCTAGAAATACCTTTAGACTTCTCCCTCCACCATTTTTCATGTTCTTTCTGTTCATAACAGTATTAAAGACATAAGCACAAGTTCAAAAGGACGTAATGTCTTAGTCTGACTTGAGAAGGAACAAAATATCCAATTTTTATTCATTTAACTAGAATCATAACTTACATCAAGTTCATCTTTTTCTTTGATTTTACATTACATTCCCAAAAGGTTTCCCCATTAATATTAACAAATTTATGAATCTCATTATTCTGATTTATGTCTTTTCAATATATTTAAGACTATGTCAATATTAAGTTACTTGTCCCTTGTGAGCACCTTCTACAGAGTTTGGAGTAGAAATATTTTTAAATATATACCGAGATGGACCACTTTGGGCTCAGAGGTAACATACTTATATAACTAAACTGCGTCTCCAATTGTTGACTTGAATTACTGAATCTGCTTAAATAAAAAACCCACAAACATTCTCCATCAGGCAGACAAATCGCTTTAAAGAAAAATCAAACTATTAGAATAGTTTATCATAACATTTTCTTTTCTCTAGGACATACATGATGCTGAAAAGACACTATACTAAAGGACGTTCTGTGTACACGTTAGCCCTGTGGAGTCTGAAGCCCCTCTACAGCTTTCAGAAAGCCATGGTAGCCTTCCCTGGACTCTTACACTGTGCTGGTTAGCTTGACTCCATATGCCCACAGAGCTTTCATACTGCCAGTTTCATTTCCAGTCCTGAAGAAGTGCAAATAACCTGCATGGGATGGAGACAGCTCCACTATTACCAGCAGTGGGTTAGGAGCTGTAGTCCATAAGGGCACTCACCATAACACCTTGCTTGCATTTGAAAGTGCTAAACCTACACCATAATACTCCTCTGTGTGCAGGCATAGAAATGCAATTTTTATTATATTTTTAATAGGACTCATTCTTGTAACGAGTTTTAGATACAGATGCCAGCAGAGAAAATTAGAAGTTGGCCTATATCTCAATATATTTTTCGTAACTTCCTTACATAAAAGAAGTGTTGTATATGGATATATTATTGATTATCCTATAGTCCTATTGTAAAGTTAATATGAATTCCCAGACAGACTTTATTAAATGGGTACTAATGGCTAGGCCACACAAAGAAATAAGAAAACTTATTTCTCAAGCAAAGGATCCATGGTATGTGAATAGAACAGCTTCTTTGCAGATCTGCATAATACTGGAATCAACTGCTCTGCTAATTACTGTGGTTGCCTCTTTTCTATTACTGTGTCAATAATACAGATAAAGTTGGTGTTGAAGTATTTCAATATAATTGACATTTTTATTAAAATCTGGTTGTACAATATTCCTCTTTCTATGTGTGTACTGAAAATGATCAGAAAATATGTTGGAAGCAACTCAGCAATCAATGCTTGGGAAAAAACATTCCTCCATGGACATAAATTCGTGAGTCTACCAGAAAGTGATTAATGCAAATTGTTTATCAAAGCAACGCATGGACATAATTTCATCTCTTCAGATGAGTTGTAGCTTTGTGCTTCAGCTTTCCATTCTGACCTCCCAAGACGCACAATGCACACCACAATCCAAAAATCCCACCACCACACAGCAAAGGGAATTGTTTCCAGGAATACCTGCTCATTTTCGGGTGTTGAAACAAAACCAGTACAAAAATTAGTCACAGAAGCAATTTTTCCTAAGCTTTCTGCTTAGCTTTTTTGTGATACAATATATGAATTCATCTGTTCCCAACTCCATCATCATACACTAGACCTGCAGACTTTCATCCCAGATGAACTGTCTTCTATCATCTTTGTCTCCAAACATGTCAAGAGAAAATAGTTCCTTTGCTGCAAATATACACTTCACATTATGATAAACTTAGTGACATTTTCAAAATCAATTGTAAAAGAAAGTTATAAAAATACACGAGTTTACAAATTCCAGGTTGATATTAGGCAGAGCTGGAAAAGATTTTACCCATTCCATGAATGACAATTTATTTTTCAAGAGTCATAAGAATAAAAAAGTAAAAACTAAAACACCCTACATCACTTGGGAAAAGTATCTGTTAATTTTTCAAGTTCGTTCAGAAGACAATTGCAACAGGAAGTTTCTAGGGAAGGTCACAACCAAACTAACTCCATGAAATCTAGACTCTCAATGTTTCAAGAGAACTGAAGGTATGCTAGTCTGTGGTGGCTTTTCCCTCTCTTTCTAGGTTGCATAACTCTAAAATACCAACAGAGCTCCCTTTAAGTGTTACTGAATCATTATCCAATATAGACATACTCTGTCCATTCTAATTATCAATAACATGTGATAATATATTTCCCATATACATTACGTTAAATATACTGTTTCTATGTTTGGAAGCAATAAGAATTGAGCTTACTTAAGAGGAAATATCTTTTCACAATAAAAACTCTATTGTGAAATAACTTGGCCACAACTACCATTTCCTATCATTCTATGATAATGGTGATACACATCTGCTTTATTAAAAGGATATATACCAGGCAACAGCAAGATCTACAAAAAGTATCAATTATGCTGCAATTTATATTACCTTGTATCAGTAAAAGTATGGTTTGAGCCCAGAAACCTTAATCTGGACTTTAAACAGTAGTATGTTAAAATAAACATAGATAAAATAAGTAATACCAATCATAACATATCTACTACTGAACTCTTTGACAGCTATTGATTATGGGACATAAGCTTTCATATTACACTGTGCACAGATCCTGGGATATCAAAGTTGCTTGGTGGAGGGGAAAGGGGGAAGAACGAATTGTAATGAAGGAATAAAATCTAGGTTAGCACCTCCTCCTCCCCACCACCACCATTCTTAAATTGTGTGGGCTATAATCCAGCTTCCAATTTGCATCCTGTCTTGTCAAGAGACATCATCTGCCTAAAGGGGTCCTTCCATCATCTCTCAGGGAAAACCAATCTTAGCATTTGCTGTGAAAATTCCTGCTGGCTAGGACTCACCCATCCTGAATTTAACTCCTCTCCTTTTTCATTATATGAAAAAAAATGACTCACATTACTTAAAAGGATGAATCCTGCCAGCCTCTTTATAACCACCCTCTTCTTCACTGCTCATATTTTGAATGCACAGTTTCCAATACATTAAGGCTAGAGGAAAGTATGATGAACAGCCAAGGCTGCCTTTCTACACACACAGCCCTTAAGGTGACATCCAGCAACTCACACGCTTTGCTAAACTACACCAACCATTCTGTGTTAATATAAAGGCTTTTTAAAGATCAAAGGGGGAGAAATTCCTCTGTGCATTTATTTTACTGTATTGCTAATGTTAATTTCAGAGGCACTTTTATAAAGATATACTTATATATTTGATATTTTGTATTATAAAGATAATTAGTTATAAGGATATTTTTATTATCTACAATTATTTCTGCAGCAAGCTGAAATCAGTTTAGTAAACTCAACTGTTGAAATTTCTCTCAGAATGATCAGAACTATAACCTGATGTTCAGAATTAGTTGAAGCACTGATCCTAAGGACAAGGAGGGAGTCTCTACTTACTGAGACCTTGCTGCAGAATGGAGGGAGCAGCACACTGGTGAGGTGGAAGAAAAGGAGAAGTCTTAAGACTGGGCTCTGGCAGAGCCAAACCTGTCCACATGCTACACCATCCAAAAAAAAGAAATGTCATTTTGCTTCCTGAGTTAAAGCTGCTCTTTAATGTCCTCTGGCAGCACCCAGGTTTTATAACAGTCTGCACTGCAAGGGAGAAAGTAGATGAACCCCAGTCTCATAAATGCTATACTGCAAACTTGCATTTCTTCAACTGAAGTGCGTTTAATTTGGTTGCTCTGCTTAATGTTCCTGGTCCCAGCCAAGGAGATGGCCACACTTAATGAGAAAGGCAGTGCAGAGTCAGCCCTCCAGAGCTGCATAAAGCTGCTTTCCTGCACTGGTTTGACACTGTCAAAGCCCACTCTTGGCTATGGGAGTGAAGGTAAAAGCCAAGAAGCATTGCCAGAGCCCTGGGGGAGGGCTGATATTGGCACCTACAGGAATGACAGAAGAGCCCAGCAGCCCCATAAGCAGAGCCTTGCACTGCACCTCCAGGTCTGGTGCTGCTGCAACCAGAGAGAGGACAGTCATGACAGAGATCCAAAACCAGAATGCTGATGGCTGTAGGAAAATTAAATGAAATCAAAAGGCAGTAACCATGCAGGAAGCACAGACTTCTGAAGTCCACCTCATCTATGATACCTAATAAAAACTTGTCAAGTTTCTTCAGAAAGGTAATGGTGGTCAAAATTCTGCTTTTCAGCAACACAGAAAATTGTTCTACATAGTTTAAAACTGTGCTCTGGATAAGCATCATCAGAGGCTGCCTTGACTAATCTCTTATCAAAAGCTTTATTTCAACTGCAACCTGGAAAGATTCAGTCACTGAAACTCAGCTAGTCTTAAATAGTCATTACCTGAGTATGGGCATTTCCACCAGAAAAAAAAAAAAAAAAAAAAAAAAAAATAAAAAAGAGGTTTTCAGGCACTTCACTGCTCCAGAAATGTAAGACTGATTTTTATGTCACATAGGCTGAACCTAGGTTACAAAAAGAAGAAATATATTTAGCTATACACATGATCTCGGAATAATATTTACAAAAAGCCAAACTAGCTGAGTAAAACCACAGATGCGTGTGATCATTAGCTGTTTTTCATCTCCTATCCAAACATTAACTGGATTATGTGTGCCTGGAAATGGTGGCAACAACTAGATATATTTTTTTTTTTGAGAAATAAAGAAATATATTGGAATTATATGAAAACAGAGTAGTAACTTCTGATTCACTTCAGCAATCTAAGAATCAGGCATTCCAACCAAACTATCAGCCAACCTCAGTTGCTAGAGACACAAATCCTGCATCCAAGTGAATCATCCCACCTACCACAGTGAATGAATTGCTGTAACTCATTTACTGAAGGTGCCTCTCTCTTGCTCTCCATTGACTAGAGGAGTGTAGCTGCTGAGGACAGACCACATGCCCAACTTTAGACTGCTCAAGTCAGGGGAAAATAAATCTGTGTCCTTTAACCTGCTAAATCTGTAGGGTAAGCAACAAGAGGTTTTCCAGCGATGACATTTCCTGCTATGGTGAAAGCCAACATACAATGAAAATAGGAATTTATTTCACATAAAAAATTAAATAAAAAGGGTGTAAAGTAATTGTATTTAGCCTGATGAGTATTAAACAGTAATGCAGACAGCTTAGAATATGCAAATCTTCACATTAACAGCAGTGAACAAGTCTTAAGTACCTTATGAACACTTGCAGTTTCAAGCACAGTGGTAAATATCTAGTAAAACAAAATGAACCCCACCAAAATGTTTGCCTCATCACCATCCAAAGCAAATCATGCTACAGTTTCTAACTCATCCCTTGCTGTGCTAGAGATAAATATTTTCTTTTTCATAAGCTCGGTAGGAAAAAAAAAAAGAGTAAGTTTGTTTTCAACTTTCTGGTATCAGTGGGGAAACAAAGACACGATAAAAAGTACAAACAGGAACCCCACACCTGACAACAATGAAGAATCTTGCTTTCAAACATCACACAATTGGCTGACACTAATTTTTTTTATGGGCTAGCAGCTGCATGACTCATTTATGTATGTTTTGCCTGCCTTAGCACTAAGTGGACTGATGTAAATAGGAAGTGATGAGGAAAATCAATTCAGGGCAAACACATTTTTTTCAAGGCTGTAACAGGAAGAGATAGGAAGCCCAGGAAGATACTTGATAGATATTCAACTCCGTAGAAAAGAGGAAGCAGCATGTTGAAGCACTATTTTGAGTTGTTGAACGGAAACGGGATACAGCACAGAAAGGATGCAGATAGGATGCATTTTGTTGCATAGCAACCCAGGGAATAGAAGCTCCTGCATATAACTGGAGACCATCTGCTAGTACGAGAGGGAGAGAAAAAAAAAAAAAACCAAACCACACACGTGTTTCAAAGGGAAAAGGGGAAAAAAAAAGTGCAATACTGAAGAAGGAAGTTTGACTACATAATATGCGTCCTGGCCAATTCACCTCTGGTAAAAGTTTAAGGGATAAAACTTCAGTAGAAGTCATTGTGTAAGGCTTCCTACTACAGTATCTTTATCTTGAGTCTGCTGTTACAGAACTAAATTAAGGTTTGGTGTAAAACAGGCAAACTGCCAGTGAAGATACTGCCAGTTAATTAACTTCAGTAAGAGCAGATCACAATTTCTTTTGTTTCCTTAACAATATTTACAGTAAAAGTGCATCAGCTTTTAACATCACTGTTTTCAAGTGTTGTAGTATATTACCGACCCTCAGAGCACCACTCAGTTGTCAGCTTGCATAGAAATATTATTCAGTATAACTACTAACTCTTGGCACAATATTTTGATCACATGATTAAATGTGACATAGATAGAAAATACTTACATATTCTAATAAAAAATTCTAGACTGATTTCACTAGTTTCCCAAGTCAGACTAGTTCAGGGTTTCCTCTGATGCACTGAATTGATGAAAAATTAGAGAAAAGATTAACTAAAAGGAAAAAAAAAAAAGCAAAACCAAAACAAATACATTCTGAACAGGAAATCTCCATTAATAAGTGAGGTTAGGAAAGGAACAGAAACCTGAGCCCTGCCAGGTGCTTGCTGGAGCTACTGGTTTTACTTGAAGAAAGACAGTTCTAGTTCTGGAGCAGATGGTACCTGTAACTGTTGAATGCTGGAGATGACCTGAAGGAAAAGAGATGGGCAGGACAGAAAAGCAAGGCTGCATTGCAGGGGCATGCCTGTTATTTAAATGTCTCTGCACACACAGTTTAGGAAGGAAGAGCCCAGTAGTCTAGAAAGTCCCCTTCTCCCATCTTTGCTGCTGTATTCTAGTCCTCTTGGCACAGACCATAGGAAGAAGCACTGGTCTCTACCTTTTTGTGTGTGTGACTGTGGCCATGAGAAATATAATTCTCACTTCACACCATTATTTTACCCCAGTTGAGTTCATGATGCACCCTTGCATGTGGCTCCCTGACAATCCAAGAGAAAGCAAAATAAAGAGTTCTCATTTTTCTCATTCTAATTCTCCTTTCTTCTAATATTTTACTACAAAGACATCTCAGATGAGTTCACCATGATTTTCAGTCATACAGTGTGTAATTTTTGAGGAGAAAGCTGTTATAACCTTCATATGAAATTTATGGCCATGTACTGTGCTGCACTGAATAGCTTCTAGTAGCATGGTGTTCCCTTGATCATGCTTTTCTTTATCTAGTTGTCATTCCTATGGGAGTAGCAGTGGTCTTTCATGAAACATGGGCTCTCTTCTTCTCCAACACACCACCAACACAACATGCTTCCTGAGCAGGGGGAAGCTTCTTGTTCTCCAACAAAACAGACTTCCTTTCCCTGAAGGAAAACATCTCCTTCTTGCTGCCAGGTGAGGGGGTAAGGCATAAGGGGTCTAGGCCAGCACATAATCCAGGAGTGACAAGACAGCAGAGGACCCTAAGTGACACTAGACTGGCATCAGGAAGCCTGTGGTGCTCTTCTGCTGCATTACAAATTGAGAATGCTGCCTCCATTTCCCACCTCACCCTTGGCCTGATTTTCTAACCCATGAACTCTCCCAAGCAGAGTTGATTTCCCACTGAGGTTTGCTCTAGCAGCCTATGCCTGGTATGTTCCTTAATACCTATGTGTTGGTTCTGCTTGTATCAAGGCATATGAAATTATACTTCAGCATATATCCTGGTTTAAGTATTACAGTTTATGTCACCAACAGGTTCATCCCTGAGGTTGCACAAACTGATTACTGTATGCAGGTGGCAGCATAAGCATCACTTTTGAACACACATAAGCATATATAGAAGTTATAAAACACAGTGACAAAGTAACAGCAGTTATAAGTCAGAATGAAAACAAGTACTTGAGCTAAAACTCACACTGATTTTGCTTTTAAAATTCTCTCTCCATTGCATATGCATCAGAAAACACTAAATATGAAAAATTTGGATTATTGGTTTATTTCAGGAAAGAAAATCCTGAGTGCCCCAGAGCTGCCAAATACAGCCACTCAGATGTGATGATGACCTAATGAAAAGGAAAGTTATATCAAAACTCTAGCACTGAGTAAAAGAACTATTAACTTGTCTGAAGAAACACAGACAAGAGCTGGCAATAGTTCAGTGTTTAAAATATCTGGGACTTGTTCACCTACAACTGTTTTTGTCAGACAGAGTTACAAAAGAGCACTTGCAGAAACAGCTGGCAGATCTACCAGCATGAAATACCTACACTCAGCAAGGCTGAGTGCTGTTTTATCATGGGCTCCCCCACCCAAAAAAAAAAAAAATAAAAAAAAAGAAAAGCTTTGCATGACTAGAGGAAATCATTATAAATCCTGATGCTCTCAGGGTTCATATTCAGATGAGAAAGTCTTTGGAAGAGCTCAGTAATGATCCTTTGTAATGCTCAGCTGCCCTTGGGCAGTAAAACACTTCCTAAGTAACTTCTCCTGCTGTATGCTAATTATGTAATACTAGTATATATTTTTCTTTCCTAGCACACCATCAAACCACAGATAATTCTGGTGTGACAGATGGCAGGAGTCACCCTTTTGACCAGCAGCATGTGCAAATCCCCAGTGGCCCTCAGGAAAAACCTTTACCTAAAGAAGCACAAACATATAACTGGACAGTGTAGTTTCTTGCACTCTTTTGGAGGCAGTATGTTTTGGCCTCAAAGAGAAATACTGTCCAGACTGAAGACTGATCCAGTGAAGACAGACAGCTCTTGTATCAACTACTCATTAAACACCAAAAAAATACCAAAACAAAACAAACAAACAAAAAACTCTTTACCAAAAAAAAAAAAAAAAACAAAAAAAACACCAAACCACAACAAAAACCCCACACAAGAAAGAAGCCCACAAACCAACAGTACCAGCAACATCAAAGGGAAGCATGCTGGTCTGCCTGGCATTTAGAAAATGTGAGAGGTACAACATATACCAGATCAAGCAATGACACATCAGTCCACCCATGCGCATTGTCCCCTGACACTGGCCTGATTACAGAGATAAGGAAGCTGGTCCGGAACAAAAAAAGAAAATCATCAGTTCTGCAGCAGCATACTGGGCCTACAGAAAAAAAAAAAAAAACAGCTAGTTCAGCTTATAAGGAAAATGTTTTCCTCCTTCAGAACTCACATAAAATATAGAGTGCATTCAGACAAGATATTTATTTCATCATATGCTGCTGTCAGGCAGTCTTCTATGTTATCAATACCTATGACTGTATTGCTTCTCATCAGCAGAAGCATTCAGATCTTCCATGAAGAACCATGGAAAATCTTGCTGTATGAGGTGCCAGGCAAAGTTAATACTTTACCCAAATAAAGACTATAATGCAAGCAAAACACTATAACTGAAGTCATCCCAAAACAATAGTGTAAAAGCTTTTACAATGGCATTATGTTTTGATTGGTTTTAACTGTTTTGAATTTAAAGTATAGGCTGTTTGTACTTAAGGCTTCTTGTGACTTTTAGGGTTCAGCACATGCTTAGGTATTTTGCTGTATCAGTCATTAAAAATAAGTTGATAATTTTTCATATTTAGAAACCGTATCACAACATGACTGAAGTAGCCACAGCAAAAGGAAGGTCCGCAAGGTAGAGTTCCCTGTTAGACATATATTACCCCAAACTGGTGCCAGGACAGTCCGAGCAAAACACATTTCTAACTATAAGAGGTTGTATTTCAGTGATGAAAAGCCATTGGGTTTAGTGAAGTTGAATAGGGTAAAAAAAAAAATCCACTTGAACACATGTGAACTCTTTTAGCTGTTAAAAGCACTACATAAAAATAAAACATAGCATGCTCCCATAGACAGTATGCAAACACATAGAGAAGCTGTCAGTGTTTAAATAAGGTTGAATTCTCATCTCCAGTAATAACAAAGAAAATAAGGGAAACAAGTACATGTAATTGTTTTTGTAGTATAGGCATAACTTTGGAAGGTTTCTGAAATTAGAATAATTTGAAAAATTTATAATCATTAGCAAACTCTTTTATAGTACCAGCAAAAGAGAACCTTAGCAGAATCCAGATTATGCCATCAGCTCTGTTCATTCCTGTATCAGGTCTAATTAAACATCAGTTTTAAACTGATACAGACAGTTCAAGAGTGTCCATACTTCCTTTTGCTTCTAATGCGGAATGGTATGACTTTTAACCTGGTTAGAGAAAATCTCCCAATTCCCTGAAACATTTACCTACTAGTGAAATATGCCTCTGTATGCCACAGATGTCAGTTACATTTTCCAAAACATGGTAGTATATTCTATTTCTTGAAAGAATACAACTGCAAATATATTCCTACTTTTGGCTTAATGGGCAAATGCATTAAACATTATTATCTGTGCAAAGTGCAGTTGCATGGAAAATCAAAAAAGTAGTGTTCACAGAAGAAACAGGGCCTATTGGATGATTGATGCTCCACAGTTTATATTACTTTTCCGTGTGTGTAGAATAAAGAGAAAAAAAAAAGAAACCAGCAATAGGATAGTTTGAAATATTTTCTTGCTAGTATAAATCAATCTCAACTACACTGAAAGTATTTGGATTTCCAGTTTTTTAACTAACTGTTCTCTTGTAAGGAATGGCTGTGAAGAGTTGCATCAGTTACTCCATGAAGGAGCATTGAGTCACATCATAAATAGAATAAAGTACAAAGGTTTTGGTTGGTTTTAACTGAAAACTGAAACTCTGCTAATAAAATAGAATTCTTTGCATCATAGGATAGGAACTTTGGCATCCTGTTCAGCTCTTTAAGGAAAAGCCTGAGCTAATTGTCATGTACATCCATTTGATATTTGAGAGCTACATTGCATGGATGCCAATAGAGAATGTTCCAGGATTATTTCTTCTTTAGCTTAATATTTTTCCATAGTATTACACTTCATCTGAGAAGGGAAAAAATCTACATTGTATGTTTCCCCAACATAATAAGAAACATAATGGGGGAGAGCATTTAACATGTATAAGTATTAATTAGAAGGCAAAAAAACCCACAAATATTCTGCCATGTTTTTCTGTGCCTTTAATTCATTAAGACCAATTGTTTCTTTGTGTTCCGCAAACTGCAGTTTTCTGGTATTGTTTTTTGTTGTCAAGTATATGTGTTCTGTGCTATTCCTTGCAAAAACTCCACCTATTTAAATGAACCTATTAGGTATCACTGGATGAATCTTTTGTTTGTTTCCAAACATGTTTTTTCCCAAAAGATCACTAACACAAAAAAGCAGCTATAGCATTTGTATTTTTTTATATATTGTATATTTTTATATATTTGTATTATTTATATATAAAATGTATATATAAAAATATATGTATGCTTGCATATATACATATGTTTGCACACATCTATAGCGAACTTCTTACATATATTAAAATGTATTTTATAGAAACAGAGAAAGAGCAAATACTGTTAGGCATTCTGATTTAGTGTTTGTATCGAGCACAAAATTTTGTTAAAAAAAAAAAAAAACACTCTTTGCAGAACTCACTGGCTATAAAACAACTAGGAAAATGAAACAATTAAGCAGCTTAATAATAAGCAAAAACAAATTCCTGAAGGTTAAGATTTTACCTAAAACACACCTCAAAGATCTGCTGAGTTAAAGAAGGATTATGAGCAGGCCCTCAGCTATTTTAGAGGCTGTTTCATACAGCTGAAAAGTTATTGCATATTTATCAACTATGTTAAGCTTTATTAAGACACATCAGGATGGGAACTTCTGGGTTTTTTTTATTAGCTTGGAGAGATAAACCACATACATCCATTTTATGAAGAATTGCCAAAGGTCTAAGAACAAGTTCAGCTCCTTTGTTAAAACTGCCAATACTGGCAATATCCACTTTAAAATAACAGGTGGCTTGGAGTTTATTAGCTGCAAAAATTTCTCTTGTATAACTTCACTTGCATGTTCAGGTTTTTGATTTGGTCTTGAAAATAAGATTGTGTGAATTGTCCAGCTTCCTTCCACCTCCTCCTTAACAGCCCCTCCTGCAGCAGGACATCCTGCATTTTAGGAATTTCAGTTTGTTATCTCAGTAGCTTTTAAAGCATTGTCTGAGTCAGGAGTTTTCTTTTTTGTCTTAAGTGTCTGGTATGCAGCTAGTATCTAACCATATACATGTGTACACCCTCGGATCTGCTCAAGTCGATATTCAACACAGCCATAGAATGCATGAAAAAAGCTAAACAGGACAGACACTGCTCCACCACAAGCAGTGCCTAGCATGTTTTGCAAGTTATTCTTTTTCCTAACAATAGCACTAAAGTGTCTTTTCCTCTCTCCCTTTTCCAAGTCCTCTAATGTAGGTACTCATATTGTTAAAAAAAAAAAAAAACAAAAACAAAAAAAAAAACCAACCTGTTTCAAGTGTCTTGTGCATAGATACACACGTGTATGAAAATACATTTACACAGAGGATTTAAATTTCACACTTCTCCTGTAACTTGGTAGTTTGCTACCCACAATTATCTTTGTTAGTTCACAGTAACACTGGAGGCTGCTCTGCCTCTAACATCATTTTACAGGCTGGAGAAGATTTCCATATCAATGACAGAGCTTAGTCACCCCATACCAGGGTTAGTCAATTCAGTGTTATTCTATTCATTTTGGTCCAAAAGTATGCATCACAGATTGTCTGCTGGGGCATTATATGTCTCTCATCTGTCAGCATTCCCTCGCTGTGGTAAATTGCTCTGGATACAGAAAAGTGTTCTTGTCTGAAAAATTCTTCCACAAATATCCAAATTAGGCTAACTGCTATTAGTCATAAAAGCAGACTTGTGCCAAAATGGATTTCAAGGTAGAGCTAAAAATGGAAATAGGAAAGACATTGCCTAGCAAGGCTACTTTATTTGCCTTTAAATATGGTGTCAAAAGACTCTATGTCTTCCATGTTTCATGTCTTTATGCTTGCTTATTGAGACATCAGCAATAATGTTTCCAGGAATTGGTCACTGGATCAAGAACCAGTACTCAAGTTTTATTTTGACTCTGCCACAGGGTCATTGTATCATCTTAGCCAAGTCATTGAAATACTTCTCACCCTGTTACACTACTATGTGACATGACCTAGAAACCACAGTAACCTGGGGCATCAGTACAATAACTCTTCCTATCATACTTCACTTAGAATAAACATAAATTAAACAAAGTTATTTTTCCTAACTTAATTCAGCCATAACAAATACTTTTCTCCTCATTTGGAATATTCAGCGATTCCTAAAAGAAAAGTGTATGCTTACAAGTAAAAATCTTTGATTATTCATTAATGAGTCTTGACTCTACTATAAAGATTAACTGAAATGCTTACATTATTTGACATGAAAATTTAAGCTTCCTAAGGCTGTTAATTGCTTTTTGGGTTTTTTTTTATTATTATTAGTGCATTTTTTCTGTTATAGCTACACCCAAAGTAGTACGCAAGCATTTAAGAGCAATTTAGTCTTCACAGGAACTAGGAGTTACATCTATTTCCTTTTAAAAATAATATTGCAAATGCTTTAAATTAAACCCCCTTTCATATTACATTTTATTACTGTCCATGAAGACTTTATTGTCCATATCACTACTTTACAACAGAGAGACAGCTTCCTCGCTCAATGAAAGAAGCAACTTCTTGATCACTTTTACATGCTTGTTTAGATTTCATTCTTCATTTGTTATTGGTACAAACCCAGGGGTTTGCATTAGCTTTGTGGGTTTATTTTGGTTGTAAATTTACAGCTCATACTGAAACCCAGTAAGTAGTTCTATGAATCAAGTCTTCTGTGCAACTATGGCACCTAAAGATACTCAACTCATTGTCACTCTAGTAATGAGATTTTCATGGTCCTGTAGGTGCTGAATAAGGATAACAGAACATTCAGCAGCAGTTGCATCCCACTTTTTTGAAGATATGAGACAAACGCAAAATGGTGTCAGCACACTAATGCCAGCGTCATTCTATCAGCAACAGTAGCACTGGAAGTTCAGTAATAGCCAGGTTTAGTGTCCTTTCCCCTGAGGAATATTTGTTCCTTAGGTACGTGTAATGGTGTTAAGTTGTAAGTTATTCAAGGTAGATAATTTAGTTAAATAGCTCATTAAGATGAGTAAGCCAAGAAAAATTTAGTTCTGATCTATGAAAAGTGTTTTCTGTCAAGCAGAACAGCGGTATAGCAAACTATTTGCAATGGAAGCTTCCCCCCACCACTCCTCCCCACCCCACCCCCCACCATAAAGCTCTGGGATGGTTTAAGACTACAATCCATTGCTGTATTCAGATGTACATCATCTTGCACCTCTGTCAAACAACACCACCTGAATAACAGCTACCATTATCAAAGCACTTCACATGGCTGCTCATAAGGCTATTGAAAGAAAAAAAGATCTAAAAAAATGTTATAGGGATGCTATTTGCATGCACACGTCAATAGAGAGGGAGTTTATTTAAACAATACAACTCACACTTACAAACAAAGTACATAGTATTTAAGAAAGAACTTGCCAGGTCCTTTGGCATCATGTGGCTCACTATTGTACTAACCAACCCATAAAGGCAATCTGACCAAAAAACACGTGACTCAAAGCGTTCACAGTAATAGCTAGGTAAAAAGCGTATTTTAAAATGCCAAGAATTCCTTATTT
This sequence comes from Melopsittacus undulatus, assembly GCF_012275295.1. NCBI lineage: Eukaryota > Metazoa > Chordata > Aves > Psittaciformes > Psittaculidae > Melopsittacus > Melopsittacus undulatus. The sequence continues at coordinate 61,472,318 of NC_047532.1, read as the reverse complement.
TTATTGGTTTTTAAAGTGGCAAGCCCTGCTTGAGCTCAGTGAGTTCTTAGGTACCAAGATAATTTGTTGTTCATTTACATAGCCCCACCCCATCACAGTCATCTGCATACACTCTGCAGCATGGTCCAAAATTAACAGAAAGCTGGAAAACCATAGATGATCAACAGGCACTGCTTGTATCCTCTCAAACCAGAGATGCTATGAGGTGTGACACACAAAAACTAATTCATGAGCTATAGATTTTCAACGGAGAAAACTAGAGCTCATGAATTATCAACATTCACAGCTAGAGAGCTGCTGAAGATCAAACAGTAATTTGAACACTGAAAAGCTAAACCTTCTGCAAGAATGCAAAGTGCTAGGAAGGAAAGCAGGAAACATGCCTGTTCTTGAAAAACTGATCCCCAAGTTAAACACCTGAGATTAGTTTCTTGAAAATGTATCAAAACAGTTGCTCTGGGATATAACTTCCTGCGGATATACTTATTCTGGAACAAGAGCACTCAAAATCTGTGGAAGGGCACAGGAAAACAGGCAGGACAAGAATTCTACTGAGATAAAAAGTGTTCCAGGATACTCAGTACTGAAGAGTTTTGTCTTTCTTTAATTTTAAGCATTGCTGAACTTTATACATGATTTCAAAAATTACTGGGATCTATGATCACCATATACTGCTCTACTGAAAATCTGATCCCATGAAGGGGTCCAGGATGCATTACAAGGCATCAATTACTAATCAATGCTAGGAGGCAACAGATTAGAGATTGATCTTTTCTGTATTTTATTTCACTTATAGTGGATGTTCCCTCTGTTGTGACATGTTATCACATTAATACAGGCTGGTATTCTAGTACTTGAATTTCTGTAGCAGTCTTCATACCTAAATGTTTGGGTTTGCTTCTTTTTTTTGTTTGTTTGGGGGTCTTCTGGGGCTTGGGTATTTTTTTCAGGCAGGGAGGTTAGTTTGCTTTTCTAACTCTCCTTACAGGCTGCCTTGGGGCATTTGGGGGGAAGATAAAATGCAATAGTAATACTAGTTACTAGTTCTCCTCTCTAATTCCCATACTATGCTGGTTAAAATGTTGCTGCAACCCTGAATAAACATATCTCATCACATCAATAACCCATAAAACAAATCTCCACAGCCTTATGATGATCACTATATCCATGTCACATCTAAGTGCAGAGCTGCTGACACACAGGTAATAGAGGTAGGATTGCCAGCATTGCTCTGCTACTTTGTTTCTCTGCAGTTATTTCAGACTAATTATTGCAGTTATTTACACAGCCCCAAAATAAGGCTCCTCTATGTACTTTCTTCCCTTACCATGTAGCATAATAAAGTGAGGTGAAATAGAAAATTAGAGCAAGCATTTTTATAGGACTACCTTATTTAGAAAGCTCTATCCCAATATGGCTCTTGGGCTTCAGAGTCCTAAGCATGGGGAGACAGCAGGAGGAAGTACTAATTCATGTGTTAAAACACAAAGGGTTGGAAAAGGAAACATGAAGCATTACTGATAGACTCTTCGTCAATGAATCAAGATGCTGTTCTCTGCATCACAGAACATACACAAGCCATACTCTGCCACAAACATTTTGTAATCAGAACCATGTTAAATCATGCATTTTAAGGCTGAATTCTATTTTGCTAAACTTTATCAGTCTTTCTTAACCAATATGAGATTTATGTTAGCTTTTAATAAAAATGTTTTGGCTAAGAAGGATGCTTTGGAGATGAATCAAGCACTAGTACATGAGGACCAGAGTGACCAAGGCAAAAGACAGAAGGGCATCAGAATACTTTGCCCACTGCTAGAGTCAAGACAAAATACTAGTTAACAAACAACTAGATAAGATTTTTTTTTAACCATGATATCTCCTTGGCATAGCATTAAGGAACATCTAGTTCACTTAACATTGTAGTTTTTCCTCAAGGCTACAGTTAAAAGGACATTCAATTCTGACTGTAACCTATAGGCTAAGAAGTCTCCATTGCTTCAGTTGTAATGTCTTAGCTTTATCTTATCAATATAGTCTCAAGTCTCATCAGTCCAAAGGGCAGTTAAAGGGAACTAGATCTTCCTCATGTCCTCATGAATTTTGCCCTGACCACTTACCCAAACATTTCTACATGTAATTTCTAGAGATTCTGACTGCAGCTGCTTTTATTGCAATTGGCTCACTGGTGACTGTGTTCTACACTGCCACCAAATGGCAGAGTACTTGTTCTGGGTGTATTTTAATGAGTTTACTAGAATCGCTAAAACTCTTCAGATAAATGAGACTAAATGTTAGAACATATACCCAAAGGCACAACCTTCTGTACCCATTTTCCTCTGAAAGAGAGCACAATTAGGCTCCAAAACCTTCTGCATGCAACTGAAAAGTCTCTGGAGCATCCAGATCCCCTAGACAGTTCCAAAAATCTCAGCAACTAATCCTATCAAGAAAAATAAAATACAGAATCATTCCAGATGGAATGGATCTCAGAGCATCCCTGTCCAGCCTTCCATTCAAAGCAGCTTCAGTACTGAATCCAGACAAGATTTCTCAAAGCTTTTCCAGTTCCAGAAAGCCTCCAGGACTAATAGCACAGCTTCCCCCCCCAAAAAAAATCCTGTTCGACTGCTTCATTCTCATAGTGACTTTTTCCTTTTTAGCCACACAAAACCTCCCAATTCAATTTATGACCAGCCAATTGTTTTCCTGGCATGCACCTCAGCAAGACATAATCAGGTGTTCATCAGCATAGTAATATCAGCTATTATATTCAAACATAATGCACACTGTAATTGCTTACAAGGAAGAATATCACCATACAAAGTTAGCCATGTCTCAATATAATGAGACATACCACAGGTATGTATCCATTTCTTTTTATTTCATTTTCAGAACATTTTTAAAACTTTTAATTTCATTGCAGCTGAGTTATAGTAAAGATTTTAAACACTTCAAAACCAATGAAGCAGGCTAAAAATTAATTGAAGTGCCTTAGCTGAATATTTCTTGATGCCTAATGGACAGTGGCTGAAGTCTCCCTTGTGCTGAAGTTTAGGCAGACTTTTACATCAGAATAGAGTACAGGCTGCCTGTTAAATGCTGCCATTTGACTTAGTTGTATTTTTTACTTCCCCCCCTTATAAATGACTCTACAAGATATGGTCAATAGCAATTCAAGCCCAGAACCACTACTGTTTTACAAGCATCTTGTGCTCTTTGCACTTGATGGCATCCAGTCTGAATGCTCTCAAAATATGTACAAATTTAATCAAACTGTTGATCAACAGCTTAAAAAGAAATATTGGCTTTGTCTTTGTGGGTTGGTCATAAAAACATTATTCAGTGACAAATATTCTAAAAATCCCATAAAAAACAATCCCCTAGTATAAATCAAAGAGGGTAAACCTTGCAAAGCAATATCACTGATGTCTATTATCCAGATATGATTGATTAGCTGCTTACCCCAACCTCATCTAAGTGCCAATCTGCAGTGCACAATACAAGCACATTTGTTTCTAAAAACAGCAAGAAAATAAGTTGGCCAGACCCAACCTGCCACCTCTGTCGTAATAACATTTCACATGTGAATCAGGAAGTTCTTAAAAAACAATATGGTAAAAACATAAGAGTCAGTAACATCTATGGCTCCTACTGGGCACAAAAAAAGATACCAGGAAAAACACACTGCAATTTATAATTTGACTAATTAAAGTATGAGCAAAACAATAATGGGGGTGTTGCAGACATCTTTAAGCAATTTCTGTACTAACAGGACATTGAGAACTGGAACTCTTTATATTTTATCTGGATAAGTAGTGTCTGATCAGTAGTTTTATCAGTAGTCTGATCAGTGTTTTATCAGTAGTCTAATCAGCAGCTATTATTAACGCTAATAATATTAACCTAGAGATATAGCAAAGGAAGGATAATCCACACAATTTAATGTCTAAATAGTTTTGATTCTGGATTATACAAAGTTGCGCATGCTCTTTCCTTTCATAAATCCTGTATTTTATACCTCCTCAACCTCAGCTATAATTCTTAAGGATGTGCAAGTTAAAATGTGTATACTTTGTTAAATGAAAAGGCATCAAACTTTATACTCCTATATACTCCTATAAAAATTAGAAATGTTCTAAGTTTCACTGCATAAAGAAATATCTCTTTCCATTGCTGCTTGCAACTTGTTATAACCTCATGGAAAATTCAATATCTTGCCGCTTTCTAAAATGTGAACTTCATTCTTAAGGGAATACTTGAAGCACACAAAAGTACAATAGATATTTACTGAAATGAATACAAACTGCACCTCATGGACAGAACAATATTAGTATTGCTTAGAGGGTGGCATTTCCAGACAAATGTTCCTCAAATCCATTCCAAAAATAACAAAAGACAGCTGTATTTATGGTGAAATAGCTTACAAACACAGAAGATTTTTTTCACAGGTTTTTTACTTGTGCATTACTTCACTGTTGTAATTACAAATTTTGCCATATATGTTTGTTTAAGATGTGCTTAAAAATGAAATATTGAGGTGTTAGGGAGATAAACCATTATTTCAGCACAGGGATAATTATATGCCATAGTTTCAGACCTGTTTGCTTGGCAGAGGGGTTCCATCTTTCTGTTGTTCTTCCTACAAATATTTGTATTTAATTTTTTGTTTAAATACAGGTTAGTTTCAATCAAATTTGAAAGAGTGATGAAAATACGAAGGCCAGTATCAAAAGAAGGAGGAAAACAGGCACTATAAAGCATTGAGAAGGGTAAGGAAATAGTGTCAAATCTTTGCTGGCAACAGGAGTAAAATAAAAGAAATGCTATTACAGGACCCTATGCTTCAGTTTCCACAAAACAGCTTGAGTTTTGTTCTAAAGCAATTTTTTTTTACTTTTGGCTTCTTGCTTCAATATTCACAGGTAGCAGTTTTCACTGCAGTCTAAGTTACTGTGTCACTTGTGGTGGTTTTGGTTAGAGTGAAGAGGAAGTTGCAAGAGGGGAGGAGAGCCTCCCCTTGATTTTGCTGAATGGTGGCCTGAAGATACAAAAAGATAGACACCAGAACAGTTTCACATTTTTATGCTAATACATTTACAGAAGTCTAACGTACACATTTAGCACTTTACTGCCCTTTATCTACATTCTGAAACAGCCACAAATGCAAGGACATGATTCAGAAAAGGTCTATAACATATCTCCTAACTATTAAATTTCAGCCAGGATTTTCCATTACTTATTTAGCCAAGTTTCTCTAAAATCAAAATTTAGAATTTGCAACAAAAATGTTCAAAGAGACCTTAAGAATCTTATCTTTGATAATAGCTTTAATGAAAGCAGAAAAGCAGAAACATAATATGGTAAATGAAAACAACAGATGAAAGCTTTTCTGGGCACCTGACCTCAGTTAATAACCTATGACTAGGGGTTTTTTTCCTGGGTTTGAGTCTCAGGTGGAAAAGAGTTAATTCAGTTTTTTACTGAATGCAAATCTGATGTGGAGAATTATCTAGTTTGTTTTATGAGTATGTGTCAAAGAATTAAAAAAAAAAGGCAGCAGCAACATTCCTGAAGGACAAGAGCAAAATTCACACATACATTCACAAATTTTGGTACTACGTCTTATAAGCTAATACTGCACAGAATGTTTGAGATATATTGGTGATAGAGCTTTTCCATTTCCTTATTAGTTAGAAGGGGGGGGAATAATAGTATCAGGATAAAGATCACTTTTAACATTTCAAGAAGGAGTGAGATGAAAGCATTGTTATCTTACAAGAAGCTTAGGATACTTTTTTCCAGAGTAACTTTGTTGAATTTTCAAAACGGAGGAATTGTTGAAAGAACACTAATCTTTTTAGAGCATAAGTCATGAAACTTCAATTAAGTGTTTTCAGTCCAGTCTGGACCTCTGCAGCAGTAAGATCTGACAAAGCACTTTGGGTGCAGTTACACCAGATTTTGGCACTACCATATAGTCATACCTGAATAAATCAATGGAATTTATATTTATGCTTAAAATTATGCTAAAGTGATTTTCCAAATAAAGCCATCATGAACAGAATACTTTCAGTGCGTATTAAATTCATATAATAAACTACTATTTCACCTTCTACCTTATTTTTATGTCTTTATGATGCATTGAAAGTGTACAGAACTTCACTAGCCTTGCTATATTAAAATGCCCTCATAAGTTGTATTAAAATAGCTTTGTTAAGCATTCGTTATACAGTATAATACTGGTAATGCCTAACAATAGGTGATAGCCTGAATCATAAATGCTTTCCTAAACATGTTAGAATTGGTTTTTAGCATTGGATGCTCTGGTCGGATAAGATGTTCCTGCTACAAGGCAATCAACAGAAATCAGCAATTGGCACGAAAATTACTGTAACAAGAAATTCTGTGGGGTTCCCCCCCCTTCTCCTTTCATTATGCCTTTGTGAACTCTAAAAAAAGAGATTAAAATGAAACTTCACAACTAGGAGAGACTTAGCAGGAAAATATTTCCCCACATTAACCTGAAGTATTTTTAATTCCAAGAGAGATTTGACACTTGAGAAGCACGTTCAGGTGATATTCCATACAAGTCAGACTTGAATTCATCAAATATATCCTTTGCATTGGATGCAATCTCTGTGAACCTCAGTTGCGACACTAAACATGCTCTACTAATCCTGTTGGGTTTTGGTTTTTTTTTTTATAAGACATATGTAGAACTATTTACATAATATAGAAAAATCATGATGGAGTAAGAAAAAGTTTGTGGGTTTGTTTCTTTTTTAATCCAAACTAGTTTGGGACTGTTCCATTCAAACAATGAAACCACATATCCCAAGCTAGTTCTGAGACCCAATGTGTGCACCACAAGCAGCACTAGAAAGTAATTTTACCACCTTTCAGAGATTTGTGTTGTTGCATATTTACTGTTTTCAGCCTTCTTGGGAGTTTAATTTGATAACCATTTTTTTTACCACCATACAGGTGGTGCTCTTAAGGGCAACTGTACTAAGAGTTTTGAATTAAACTATTTATGCCAAGCCTAAAATGTATTTAATTTTTAATTGCCAAATTAAACCCATTCTGCCTTGTATTCCTCCTCAGAACAGACGCACAGTGCACTTAACTCTGCATGCTGACAGGTTTTTGGCTGCTTGTAAATCCTGAATATATTGATCAGTTAAAAATATTCGGATGCTTGCATCCCTCAATTCTGCTTACCACAGCCTTTCTTCCTGGTCAGCTAGGACAGCACCAGCAATTTTGTTATAATGATAAATGACCCTCATAGACAGGTCACTCTTTTTTACCTAAAGCCACAATTTGCTCCTTCCTTTAGGTCACAACCTGATTTTTCAGGGTGACAGATTTATTACTTTCTTTGCGTGCTAAAAAACAAATCACCAACAATTGCTCAAAATACAGTCCTGTCACAATAACTTTGAGCACCTCCCAGCCAGAATGATGCAACACACAAGCTTTTTTTCCTGTTTTTAAAGTGGCAAAATTCCTTGTACATTTACCACAGCTGTTGTATAGATCCATTTGGCAAATTTCATTGCACACAACATGTCCAGAGTACTCCCTAAAGAATAAAATATTAAAAACATTATTAAAAAACACTATTTAGTCTTTCATAATAAGAGATGTCACTTTAAATGAGGGTCATAAAAGAATAACTTCAGACTGACACAGGACTGGTCCTGAAGGGCAGCCTCTTGGATTGGAGTAGTAAAACTAATGTTTGCCAGAAAACAACTGAGCTTTATGGGCACTTCTATTACATCCCAAATATCTGGACTACTTGGAAACTCTGGACTATTTTCCAGTAAAAGGTCTATTTTCCATTTCTTCATGCATCTCCTGGAAGACTTTTTTCAGATGGCTCTGGATAACACAATGGTTTCAGGATGCTGATCCCATGCAATGTCACAGAAACTAAGACATTTTTGTATTTCAGTAAAACCCACATCCTTAGTCCTCAAAACCTGGATCCAATTGCAGTTCCCCAAATGGGAAACTCATTATGACTAGAGTAGGGCAGTAGGAGAGTACTCAGAATTATATGAGAATTAGTGCCTGCTTCCCAGATTACACACTAAAGATTACTACACTGACCTTCCATAAGCATGGCTAGAAGACAAGTACCAAAACTGGCAAATCAAGAGTAAAGCCACGACTAGCCCTGGACCAGGAAAGCCTGACAAGAGCTTGCCAGCATAATTTGCCAGCCTATAAAACTGACACATCCATGATCTACACTAGTGCAGGATCAACCAGTGTCCTTACAGCCCACAACATATCCACCATACTAATAGTATTTGATTTCTTGTCTTCACCCTCAAAATATTAAATCCTGCAATGTTCACTGTTGGGGCTGGGAGTTATATCTTACAGGAATACAGGAATGGACAGAAAACAAGCCAGGCCAAGACTAGGAGGTTTGGACCAAATATACCAAGTAGAACAGCTGTGACAAAAATAACACTTGTGACAAAAACTACACCATCTGTGATAACCTTATTTAAAAGAAAAGAAAAAGCTCAGCTAGAAAGCAATGTGCCCTTTTTTTTTTAATGAAAAGTAACTTTCTGAAGCAAAAGTTCTCCTGGAGTCTCATATCCATAATGGTTATCCAGATGAAGACATCACACTGTAATCAAAAGAATTTAGCTAGCTTCCCACCTCTTTAAGGCTTGGTAAAGTACTTATCAATCCATAACTAGCCCCATCCAAAACTAAATCTTTTGCCTTCATGTATAGGTACTAACAGCTAGCAGAACAGGGACATGGATTGATTTGGATGCCTGGATGCCAATTCAACACAGCCAAAACAAATTAATAGAACAGTAGAGACAGACACACACCTCTATTTCTTCATGTAGCTTGCAAATAAATGAGTGACTCTCTCATGAATTTCTTCATGAATCTGCTACCAAAAACACTTTAATTATATTTCTCAGGGGTCTGCAACATTTGGTTGTTTAAGATTCATCATCTACTCTCAGCACCCCTTTAATGTGATGCTGCAAAGGTAATTGTTCTGCCAGGAAAAACATTAAAACATTCATCAAATATCAACAGTTATAAAAATGTTCAAAACATCCCAAAACACACAATTTGGCACAGCTGAAGTTTTATAGTGCAGCAACAAAACTCCAACCTTATAACCTTACACAGGCAAAACTCCAACTGAGTCCAAGGTGTTTTCCCATATAAAGAAAGGGGAAGACAGGCTGTATTTTATAGTCTGTAAACTCCAGAGGCTGGTCTAGCCAAACATCTTATTTTATGCAAGTTCCAAATCCTGATTAGTTCAGTTTTTTAGCTCCTAACAACCTACTTTTTCTCAGCTATTGTCCTTATACTATGTGATGTTTGAGAAATCATGCCATTAAATAAACACACTGTAAACATACTGCCGGTTAATGCATAATTTAATAGAGCAGCTTTTGATAACCTGTGTGTAATACTGTAGAGTGCGTAAGGTAGAAGATACAAGCACAAGGAAACAAATGAAACAGAACTATTTCATTTAGAAAGTAGTTTGCCCTTTGGAATGGCTGCCAAATAAGATCACTGGAGTGAATAGCATAGCTGAAACTTGTGTAGAAAGGCTCTGCAGGAGCAAGTAATAAAAGGGGGAAGTGAGCACTGCGAAGTCCAGAGATAAAGCAATTAAGAAAGGCTGAGAAATAATATCTTGGGCTCAAAGACCTGCTTCAGTGTGTCAATTCAGATATCATTAAATGCCCAAATATACTGAGCTAGAGAAAGTCCTGATTTTCAGTGAATAATTGACATTATGCCTCAGACTTTTGGATGCAAATAGAGTCAGTTTGTAAAGTTTGGTCCTGTACAGCTTTTTTTTAATCTGTGCTTGACTTGCACATGGGGATCCCACAGTTTCTCACAAGATCTGGCTATAATGTTCACTTTGACCTACTACTTGTTTAATATGTTTTCAAGCATGACCCTTTCCTTGCCATTTAACAAGATATTTCCCCACTCCTGAGCTTTGTCTTGCAATAACCACAATCACCATCTAGCTGGTTTTAAGGAATTCAGATTGCTCTCCCAGCTGCAGTCTTGTACATACATATGGCTGCCTCCAGCTGGCAGCCCTCCATTTCAGAAGAGCTACATAATGAACACAAGTTATTTCCATTTGTCCCTGATGGTTCTAATAAATTTGTCTTTTCTGAGATGTCTTCAACAAGAAGGTGTGCGTAACAGTATCATCTTGAGATACAAATGCTCAGGTACAGAGCTATCCATCAAGCTAGCTACACACACCATACTTGTACTCTTAACAAGAAAATACAGGTGGTAAGTATCCTAAAAAAAGGCTACTTATCTTTACAAATATGTAATGAGGACTATTTTCTCCAAGATGTTTTTTGATTGTTGATAGAAATTATTACCTTTTCAAGCCTATCCTCTGAAAGAAAAGAACATAAAGTTGGTGATGATTAGCCAGCTTTATTCTATTTACTGAGATAAGGTTTATAGCTCTGATATGAGACAAAATTCTCTCAAGACAGCTCACACTAGCCTTTTAGCACAGAAATCATCAAGATACTATGAGATGCTGTCCTATCAAGACAGCTGCTGCAGGATAGAAAGACTAAGCAACCAAATAGTAACTAGCTCAGTTGTGATCTATTGTGTCAGTTTATTGTCACTGGGTCACAGAATACTCCTCTCAGCAGAGAACTGCTTTGTAAGCTATAACAAGACACAAAGTTAAACCCACTGCTTCAATTTCACTTGTATTGCCCGTGTTTGCACAGGTCACCTCTGTGACCAGATTTCTTTTATTTCTCACATACCTAAAAACTGGCAAAAAAGGGTCAGTTTATTAAACTTCAGATCTTTCTTTTCCCTGCCATCACGCTAACAAGTGAACACCTAAACAAGGTGCTTTAAATTAGTAAGCAAACAAGCCTTCCCACCTATAGTCACCAGAAAGAGAAAAATCTAATTACATGCAAGCTAGTTTGAACATACAAAACTGCAGGGCGCTGCTCACCAGAGTTTGAACAAGCATCTCAAAAGCTCATCTGCCAGGCCCTCTCATGATTACAAGCCGGAACATGCCCATTAAGCTCAGAGTAAAATAAAAAACATACTGTTGTACCAATACAGTGAAAAATGCAAAATTTCCTTGCATGGGTGCCAGCCAGCACAGCTGCTGGAACAAAAGTTAATGTTCAGAACAAAACCACCGTGCTGTGACCTCATTCTGAACATAGCTGCTTGAGTTGAAGGGATGGATAGACAGACAAAAAAACAGAAGTAGCCATGGGGGCCTGCCCTGCTCCCACCTTTGCTCTGGGTGAAGAAAAACAGTACCTGCTAATCCAGATTAAAGGCACTAATGTTGTTACAGGTATGGACAAAGTTTAAAACAGATTTTCTTCAGCTAAACTTATTTCTGTAGAATTTCAGGAAGGAAAAAAAGAATTAATGTAAGCAGAAATAACACTTAGGGATCACCTACACAGGCTTTTATCAATTTAACTTGCTTAAGAAAAACCTTGAGAATTGCAGCCATCAGAGGAGAGAAAAGTGCAAGTACAAAAACATAGAGGCAAGGAAAACTCTGTTGGCACAGTTGTATTTTTATTTGCTCCCAGTGAGCCCTCCCCAGAGTCTCTGTTTTTTCCTGCTGACTCCAAGATCACTTCCTTGTAAGGATGACTTTGCGCCTCTCTTTCCTTGGGAATCCAAGACAGACAAGGAAATCACTGGTTAGAGAAGTCTGGCACCCAGAATCATGTGTTTCCCTCTCTGGTTTGTTTTATACATCAATAAATTCTTAATAGTCTTCCTCATTGCTTCCCTTCCCGTTACAAAGCTTTTTGCAGTTTAATTAAATGTTTACAAAGCTATTTGCAACCTTCAAATCAAGGCCAAAACAGTACTGTTCAGTTAACTTCTAAGATTGTTGATGACAAGGATTTGTCTCAGTTTACCTGTTTCAACTGAAAAAAATTAAATCTATATTTGAGACAAGACAGTTAAAGTTCTATTCACCTCAGTTTAACTATATGAAAATAAGGACCAACATACAAGTACCACACATTTCTGAAGCATGTTTTAAACTGTATGTATTGCTGTACTTAGAGTAAAATACGCAACTTGTATTTCTGCAAGAGCCTTTGCAACAGACTCAAATGTAAGGGATTTTCACTCATTCTCCTCTGTGACTGTGTGCACAGGGCTACCTAATAATGCCTAAGAACAGCTCAGCTGAGGAAAGTTAGAGACATTTGCACCTATTAATATCAGCTGCTACTTTTGCTACAGCACATACTTCTAGCACTGTCAGTCACCAGGATCCAGCAGGACACACACCATTTGATTGCACAAGACACCTTACATACGTCCTGTGGAGCCAGAGTGGTGAAATCCCAGCAGAAAGAGATAAACAGCAAATGGAAACAGTAGCAGATTTAAATGCATGCATGCATAATACGAGGCAGCTTTATCAGGGAAGACAGGTTTTAGAAGAATACCGAGAATATACTACTTTCCCTGATCCTGATTCCCACCATCACCCTCATTTGACTTTTGTATGTTTTCCCTTTAAGGACCTCAGTCAAGAACTGCTGATCTCAAGCTTGAGACACACAATCACTTTCCTTCAAGTATCAAATCACACAAGATATCAAACCATCACATATTTGCTATAGGCTTTGTGCACACATGGAGCAGTTACCGTGGATCAGCAGTCACAGTTGCTTGTTTCTGAGATGGTATAGTCATATATATCAGAAATTTTAATTTCAGTTTCTATTAAATAGTCTACAACTCATTTTCTGTGCACAGCTTCTGAGATGTAGCCCAACTAAGTCAAGCTAAGTCAGGGTGCTCTTTCTGTGCCTAAAGCACTAGTCCAACACTCTCTCCTTTCACTTGGACTTTCTGGCTTGCACTGTCTCCAAGTCTCAAGAGACTGAGAGCCAGTCTCCCTTTTCCTAGGCAGCAGTAGCAGACAGTATTTACCCTCCTTCAGTGTAACCCTCTCAGCCTCTTCTTGCTACAGAATATGAGTGGACATAAATAACACAGCAAGCATGCGATTTTGGAATGACCAAAGAGATAAAATACACAAGTTACTCAAAGAACAAGTCATCCAAGATTGCTTTACCATACCTCGAATGGCATCAGTTGTTCAGACATAATATTAAGTTAAGCTTTACCCTTGGGTTTTCAAACGCCTCCCCACCCTCCACATCAGCTCAGTAAGCACTGAAAAACTTCACATTAGGTAGAACTCTTTTTAATTTTTACCTCCTTAAATCTTCAGTTCTCATCTCTTGGCAAAACCTATTTAAACAGAGCTCACAAGTTAATGGTTAAACTTGTTGTTTGTAGTACCATTAATATAGGTCAAGCAGCACAATAGTTACAACTGCTGAGAGGGAAGGTACATAAAGACACAGTAAGCAGTTCAGGACCTTATTACAAAATGTCTATCAAATGCAAGGGTACAAACAATGTGCCTGATTCATCAAAAAGATAACTTTTGCTGACAGTACACACTGTTCCCTGGAGTCTCTTACACATGGCTCAAAAATTAAAATTGGAAATGTAAACTACACAGACACATTCTTGCAAATGTATGTTTCAGCACAGTGAGCATTTCTATTCAAAATACTAGATATAGACAGTAGTATGAATTCAGCCCTCATTTGCATCACTAAGCACTGAAGAAATCAGCAACAGCTATGACTTTACTCTGCATTTTCTCTCAGGTAGCCAAGGGGAGAATTTATCCCACCAGGCCCAAGGACACATATTTTTCACTGTGGGATGCACATGCATAATGCTTACAGGAGGGATTACCTTATGCTTTATTCAAGAATATTCAAAAGGACAGACCTCTATGCCTCAAAAAGTTAGTATTTCAGGAATACTGACATTAAGTACTTTTTCAAAATTCATGGCACCTTTCAAGCTTTACAACATGGATTACTTATGCTCAGCACCAGTCATCCACTGCCTACCAGTTCAAATAGATATCATTCCTAATCAGGCTCCCATGCTCCCTGGCCAAGGTTTCCAAACTGAAGTAAATTCCCAGATGCTCAACTGGAGCAAAACCAGAAAGAATAGCCAAGCCTCAAAACTGACAGAACCAACAACATGTGTCACTGAGGCACCTTCCTGTTCACAGTTATCTCTAACATGACAGCTTGTAGAAGCATCAATCAAGTTTGCAATGCGAAGTGCATCTTCCTCCATACCCTTTTCCCCAAAGAAAAACCAAACACGATAAAGATGGCTTTTCTGACTAAGCATTTTAAAAGTATAAATAGCATTACAAACAGTTTCTCCCTTTTAAACTGAAACCATTATAAAATCCTTTTGCTGCAGTTTATTCATACTGAAGATCTAGCAGCTCTCATACTAGAAGTTCAACTACTGTCAATCTGGGGTGAAGGAATACAGTTGAATTCAGCAAGATATTTTACTATGTGTAACAAAATACAGAAGCAATACCAGAAAAACAGTAGTCATTGTAGATTGTGTAGTAAAGTGATAACGTAGCTAAGAATTTCTTTCAGACTTGTCTTTTCATCAGCAAAAACTTAAGACAATTTTCTTCCAGTTATGTCACTGATATAATATTTTGCATTTCTGTGGTACCCATTATCTCTTATTTCAATGGGCTTTATGAACCTTGAACTAGTTCTTCAGCAAATGTGAATTACTTTAGCTTAATACCGACTTTAACAAAACTCTTTTGAATCACACTACTTTAAGAGTGATTAACAGATATTGCACAGTGCTGCAGACAGAAGGAACATTTAATAATGATACTGAAATACAATAGATCTCAGGTGTAATGCTACTAATATTTCATGAGATAAAAACATCCTGTGGAATTGTGATTTTAAACACTGCTTGAACATCACCAAAAGTATTCTAACCACCTCATACATATTATATGCTGTTATGCAGGTCTCATCTGGGTTTTTTTTTTTCAGTACAAATCATGTCATACAGTTAAAAATGCACTTTTAACACTTTTCAAACTAATTCCGGCTCATGCTGTCTATACTACATAATAAAGACAGATCAACAAATTACCAAGCTTTCTCATTACGCTCATCCTGAATGGCAGCCCCACATAACAGTTTGGATTATGAAATAGTTTGTTTCAACATAAATACCAGCATGATAATGGGATTTTTATGCATTCATCTGGACATTTTTTCTGTTCTGTATATCAGGTCATCTCCAGTAGCTTCATATATTGCATTTGCTTTACCAGGATGAGATGTGCTCCACTTTAGCATAGATGTACAAGAAACCACACTACAGAATAGTTCTCCCCTATTAACAGAGTTGAATCCCTTTATTGTATAGAAATTGCTTATATAAATTAAAACAGCTTTGTCTCACACTATTGTTTTTCCTGAACATCAATATTTAATTCATTTGATACATAAAAAGGAGAAATAAATTAACACAAAGAAAAATATCAACAACAAAAAAACCCCACAACCTGTCCACAGAAAATTATGAATAAGGAATGTAAGAGTCCATAGGACATGATATCATTGCTCGTAAAACCACATGGGACATGGGAGAAAGGCTGCTTCCTTACATACTGGAGGGATCTCTCCGCCGAGTCATTCAGGAAGCATGAGGTGGAGTTGTGCCCTGCTGATGTTCAGATTTATAAAGGAACAAGAAAAAGGCTTCATCTTATACCAGCCATCTCCATTTCACCTTAAGACTGTAGCTGCTGGATTTCAGCTGATAACACTTCATCCCATTTAAAATGAGGAAATAACAAAACAAATCCAGCAGAAATAGTAAGTCAGACAAGCCAATTCTGTTGGCCTTTCTAAAATATTGTTCTGATTCTGATGATGTTCCTTAACTATCCTATGATTCTATGTTATATTCTAGTGAATTCCCCTTCTGTTATTATGACTGTCCTGATTAAACAGTTTTAGGATGGATACAACTAAAGTTATTTACATTGCTGAAGTACTTGGCAAACCTTGATAAATCAGTCCAGTTCTGCATTCAGATGTACTTCCACTGGGTTAGCCAGGATGACAATAATTTACCTGGTTTCTACTAAAACATCAATAGAAACACATCTGCCAATAATGTAGCCCTAGTTTAACATCACACCTCTGTAAAACTGGTGCAAACTGCTGCAAAAAAAAAATTAGGCCATAATAAAAACATTGATATATCTAATGAAATCTAGCTCCTTACTAGTGAATCTGTGTGTCCCCTTATGAAGCAGGTGGATGGTCCTGGAAATATGAGACATGCTGTGAAGAAATTTGAACTGTATTAGTAATGCCCTATCTAAATGCATGTTCCCACTGTATGGGAAGGGTACATCTCCAAATTATGTACTTTATTAAGGATTCTCCTCTTGTGTGGCATGCTTGAAACATGATAAACTGTTCAGAAAACTACAAGTAGCAAACTCCGCTTAACAACAGTTCTGTAACAGGGTGAGACAATAGAGCCTTTGTGCTCTGGAGTGACTCTAGGACTGAATCATATCACAGTGCTTCAAAATTCTCTAAACGGCTTCTGAGAACAATGGTATAAAAGCAACTGGGGCTTAAGGAGAAGTACAAAGTACCATACGTTGCAGACAGCTTTCAACATTGTGGGTAGTGAAATCGCAACAAGATAAAGTGAGGATCACCTCTTTCACTATCTAGCCACTTTGCTCTGTCTGCTTTAAAGATGGTTCTTTTTATCTTCTCCAAGCAGAAAGCTGCAGGCTTACAGGTAAAATCTGTGAAACTCAGAGTTCCCCTGTGCACACAGAGGTCTTGTGTGGAAAGCTCAGATTTCTTGGAAGTTTAATTTTAACATTTTTGACATGTATTTTCTAGTCAGCTGATCCCATAGATTGTTTGGCAGAATCAAAAACATAACCATGGGAATTCTGGGTTGCTTATATTTTGGGGAGGTTGGTCAATCTGTAATATACTGAAAGGGGATTGTAGTTGTTTTTATAGCAATCAAGGCACAGAAGCTGCTTCACAGATAAGATATGACACATTCTCATAAAGATTATATAGAACTCAGCCCAATAGACCACCTCCAGATATAATAGATGTGTATTCAATTTTGAAGTTATCAGTTAGCTCCCATGTATGAGTTAGACTTGTTGACATGTCTGTCTGAGCTGAGGCCTTTCTCAGTAAACTACCTTTTGCAATAGGATTAGCTTGAAATACCTTGAGAATCTATTATAAAGCCCCAGAGCTAAAGCTTTTTAGCATTTGCTGTGGCATTTGGGGTTTTTTCTCTGGTTTGTAGGTTTTTTGGTTTGCTTTACTTTGGGGCTTTTTGTTATTTGAAGGTTTTTAACAGGAACTTTTCATGTGGCAGAACCACTGAGGCTGCAGTTTCACAAACTGCCCTGCTCAAAGAAAGCCCCTGTGAGACAAGTCTTCCTGCACAGCTGCTTTCAGCTTAGACTAGATTAGGAACAGGTCTCAACAGCCTCCAGCATCCAGTGTAGTGAGAGGGACTTGGAAACTAAAACTCTTTTTATTGCAACTTTCCAGCAGAACAAAACCATAGGGACCAAATGCCATGTTGCAATTGAGGCAAAAACTATCAAAGGAGGTGAAGGAATACATAGAGGCTCAAAGCTTAAAAGCACTCCTTGTTCTTCCAAAGAACTACAGTGCAAGAGTACCACCTTAGATGAATAACATTGCCTGCTATTTTAGCATTGCACATATAGATTATTTACTGTACCCTTTATATAAAGGAATAATTTCTACTAACAGGAACAGTGCTAATACTGCAAGCAGCACAAAAGCATAACTTGGGAGCATCCTCAACATCTGCATTTCAGGAGGTTCTCAGTGCAAGTGCCAAGGTAAGGTTTCAGATATATATGGGAAGCAGCAACCAGAGGAAAGCAGTCCACAACAGAAGACAGTGAAGGACCAAGCAAAGACAGAAAAAAGAGGTCAAAAGGGAGGGGGGAATAAGATCAGACAGCAACAGGAAGAAGCAGCAAGAGATAAAAATTAATGTGTTTGGAGTAAAAAAATATTTTTTTCATGTTGTAGAAACATTTTAAGCTACAACTTCACTTGCATCTTGCTAGTCCTTAAGCCTACTGGTACTACAGGATATAAAAATGCCCAACTTCCTGCCAAATTCCTAGAGTCTGTTGCAAAATTACAGAATATTTTACCAACTTTTGAAAATTCAGACAAGGTCTCAGCTCTTGTCCTTTCCCAACATTTTATGCAACTATGATGTCAGTGACTTGACCAAAACAGTTCTCATCAGGATAAGTTACAAGAGGATCCTAGTTCTTTATTTTTATAAAGAAAATGATGGAACTGCTTAGAATCTCCATCAGCTGAAGTCAGTGCCTCTCTAAATTTGTCTGAATGCTGATCTTGCATCAGAAAGAACTTCCTCCCCATGCTATCCATCTTCTGTTATTCACTGTTTGCAAATTGTCTCAATGTTCTCTGGGTAAATAATTGATCCAGTACATTTATTTATTCTAAAACTGATGGGTGCTTGCTCCAAAACTGAAAATCATCACAAAAGAACATGTTTTATACATTTCAAAACTCTGATGCCTTAATGAGAGCATTCTATACAGCTTCCAGAGACACAAGGCAGAGATCGAGAAAGGCAAGAAGACACTTCTTTTACAGTCAAATAGGAATGTCTACACTGGCATCCTACTCTCATTATCAGATTGAGAGCTTGCCATGCCGTTAATATGAAATGAAAAATCAATAGTTATTGTTCAGTCATTACCTCCCATCAACTGATGCATGTGTGTCAAACATGGCAGTGAGTCAATGGTAACACAAAGTACAAGGGTTACTTTCCAGAAACAGAATTGAACCACAAATAACACATGCTGGGGTCCTAACTTTTTACCTGGATGAGCATTCTGTCCCCTCTCAAGGCACAAATGATCAACCAATAAGGGCTGTGTGTCCACACAGCCGCTACCTGTTTTGGAGCTGGTGCAAGCTCTCCACAGGTAAGATCTGAGTATGCTCTTATCTGACCTTCACTGTGAACTATATGTGCAAAATTGCTTTCCCCTTTATTAAAGAAATTAAAAATCACAAACTACGTAGGGAAAACCATAAGACAATCAGACTGCTATTTGAAAAGACTCCACATTCTAACTGAAAAGCACACAAAAGTCCCTAGTAAGTCCCTGTGTGTGTTATAGAAGTGATTATTGCCCATTCTTAGGAAAGGATGAGGAAAGTACCTACAAAAAGCTGTGAGAGAACACTGAGGGCCAACTGCCCTCTGAGAGGAGACACACTGAGAGCTAAAGACAGCAACAACATAAACTTGGTAGGAAACTCACCAACAGAGTAGAGTCCTGCAGCACAGGAGCTGGTCAAGCAGAGTCTTACTGATGTTCCAGAGGTCATAGGGTGAATGTAACGAAATCAGCAAGACCAGAAAACTCAAAGAATAACTCAAAAACAAGCCTCCCTGCAGCACAGCTCAGCAAACAGATGGTGTTTCCAGCTGCAACTTAAATGAGCCTATGGCCCCATGGGTGGGGAGTAGGGACTCAGGTGAAGCTGATCAGGGCCATTAAAGCCTATTAGTGACCTCTGAGCCCTGAATAAAAAGCCCCTATTTTAATCATTCTACTATTGCTGTATTGAATGCTTATTACTGTGTGTATATATTTGTAACAGTATTTTCCAGAGGTCATGATCAGTTCTTCATCATAATTGTATAGTGTCATGTGGATCACTGAAAAACATTTCAGTCTAGTGGGAGGAAAACAAGAGTAACAGTTTTAGGATGAGAATATGAGTTCACAGTTAAGAGACATACCTGAACATCTGTTCATGTTTCTTGGTGCAGTAGAAGTATCCAGAAGCCTTCATCTGAGACAAATAACTGGGTGCAGGCATTATACAAACAGAAATGGCTGAACAGGAGGCAAAGATTTGCATGTAACTGCAGTTGCATTAACAGTCTGATTTAAAGCTGCTCCCTGAAAGTCAGGACTAGTCAGAATCTCAGGTGCTACTGCTCTCCCCAGAAGTATAGGCACTCTAATTACAGGGTCACCTGCATTTTTACTGTGGTCTAAACATATAAAATCAGTATACTGTCTAACAAACTGTGGACACATTGTATAAAAAGTTATAAAACCACTAATTAATATGCTGTACTAATCTATTATTCATGTAACTGCACTAGAGAGACTATGTTCTTGAAGGAATGAAGTATTTCTCACATCTTGTCTACTTGTTCCATTTTTTAATAACTGTAATATTTACCAAGAGTGGTAAATAAAGCCAAGATGACTTGGAAAACAATGATAAAACTGTGTTTCTTCAGTGTTATATATGTTTATGAAATATATCCGTTGAACAGCATATATATGGAATTTTATTGTGAAGTTTATGTCTAAAGTAGTTACAGTTTGGATTTCAGCATATGCCTCCAGAAAACAACCACCTTAAATTTTAAATTGCCAAGAGAAAGACTAATGTTCTGTTTAATTATTAGTACCATAAACCAGAGCAATATTTACCTGCTTATAACAAAGCTTAGGAAAATCCACTTATCTCTCCTGTCAGGTGCTACATTTCTCACAATTATTAATAAAGCTATCAGAAATCCTTATTTCTGAATGGCCTTTACCCCACTTTTCTCTCCTGTCCAGTGTCCTTCCTAATGAAATGTCCTTCCTTCAGCTTTGAAATCGGAACAAATTCTATACTTGCTCATTGGGAAAATAGAAGGAAGTAGAAGTACTCCTCTGCACCAGATCTGACCCATTGCTTTAGCATGAAAACTGAATTACTCCTCACTCCAGCTGGAAGGTGGTCCATCAAGCACACATTACTTGCTGTTGTGCAGTTTGTCACTCTCAAGACATCCTTCTATTCCTGGTTCAATTAGTTTCACTAAAGAGACCCCCTCTGCTTAGACATGAAATGCCACTCTGAACTGCTCTCTTTTGCCAGTTTTTCACATTTGCTAGGATTCAGATCATGCTTACTCCATGGTCTCCAGCAAAGCCAGTCTGTGTACAGCAGCTTCTCTCAGGGGTAGAAATTAGCTAGAAACTCAACAGAGTATGCAGAATCTTTCAGGATTTACTTTACTAAGGTAAGACTTGGTATTTCCATCCTTCCTCAAGCTAAGGTGTTGAGGGCTTTTTGGATTGGAAACAGGTGGGGATGTTAACAGCATCACCCCTGCATATAAGTACGTATCTTGAAAATAGAGAATCTAGCTACAGAATTCAAAGGTTATTAAGTTCCACTTAAGATCCACTTTAAAACCTTTTCTTCTCTGCTCCTTACAAAGTAATGTATTCCTGATATTTTATTAATAGTGCTCTAAGAAGAAACTGGTTTCTGCTCCTGAGTGTTGTTTGAGATGATGGGTGAATTCATAACAGCTGTTACTGCTGCATACGTGGAAGTAATTTCCCCCTGCCTGTTTGAAAGAAATCTGTTCTTTTCTCACAAAGTCAAACACTCTGCTCCTATTTCTAGCAAATATATCCTAGATAAGCTTTGAAAAGATTCCATAACTAATTAATATAATTTATCTTTGTACACCAATGTTAGATTCTTGAAGAAAAGGAGGTGTACAAGAAATTAAAATTCAAGTTACTTACATGAATAGACAGGTAGATAAACTTGCCTAGATAGCTCTTCTCCCACTAAGAAGTAGTTTAATTTCTCCAGTGCAGGGAGCTAGCACTAAATCTGTGTCCCACCAAAGCTCATGCTACTCCTTCAGTTAAGGCCAAAAGAGGACTCTGTGATCCACAAGTGTGCTTCCTTCTGCACAAAACTGAGATATCCTCCTGGCCAGTCCAGAAGGTTTTCTTATTGCTCATTTAGCCTAAAAAAAGTACTTAAAAATGTCTGCATTTACCTCCCCTTCTAGATATTAAATTATTAGCAGAAATGTTCATTGAAATATTTTTTTTAATTAATTATTAGGAAGAAGTCACAGGAAGCAATTTTACACTTCCTACAATACGCTATTCCTCTCCAAATATGGTTTATATTAAATTGTGTTCATCCAAACAGAGAACAGAAATATATGAGAGACTTAAATAGTCTGATCAATGTAATCAGGAAAAAAAAAAAAGTTTACATTTTGAACACCCATGAAGAATTTACCATGCTTCTCACCAGAGTTGCACCTGAATATGCTGAAAATCACAAGGGAGGAGTAGCATATGCTGAAATGTAATTTAATGCTATTACATTCTATTACTGAGGTGATAAATATAACCTGTAAAACATAAATATGTAAGAAAACAAAACAGGATATTTACTAGTGCAGTTATACTGTAAGACCCAACAGGAATTTCGAATCAGCTGATGGGAATAACTCGATTAGAACTTTATATTTCAATATTATAACTACTTCACTGAAAAAAACCCAAAATGTAAAGATCACCAGATATATCAGATTCTCCTAATTTCTTTTACAGAACTGTTGGGGAAAAGACATAAAACTGTATTTTTAATGCCTTAGTTTTGCACATGTAAAATAATATAAAATTCATGAAAGTGGAGAAAATACACTGAAGCATCCAAAAGAATTTTAAATGCCTCTGACATATCAGGAGGAATATTGGAATGACTGAAATGAAGAAAAATTTTAAAGGAGTGATTTTCAGATCAAAGAACAGAGTTTGCAAATCTCTTTCCACCTAAGCAAATCACCAGCTGAAACCAACTGGACTGCTCTCAGGACCAGACAGCTCATGCCTGGTAGACACCACGCCAGGATCAATGCCACGCTTGCCCTAGACTTTCAGTAGAATGAGGATCATGTCCTTCATTTAATGTGTTGTGCTGAACACTCACCTTTTCTGAGAGCTATTGATAATAAAGTCAACAACAGCCTGGGATGGCATAGAAGACAACAAGGAACATCCTAGATTCAGAAAAGCGACATCCAAAACGTTACAGGAAATTACAAAATCCTGACTGACCTCACTAAATTTACACCAACATATACAAGTTGGGGATTAAAACTCTTTGAAAAGGTCAGTGTTCATTATCAGTCCATTTCCAGAGCTTGTTTCTTAACATTTTTACATGCCCAAATGAAATGCCACTTGTGAAAATGCTCATACAAGAGGAAAAACTCCTTCTGACTCCATTTTTGTGGTAAATGGTTGCAAAATAATTTGATGTGCAAGAGTCAAATGAGGGATTGTTGCCAAACTTTTGAAATCAGGTTCACTTTCTTTGAGGGACATTTGTCTGAGAGACAAACAAGGGACAATTTCATCATACAAGAACTAGGGGAAAAAAAAAAAAGGACCCTAAAAGTTTTTCAATCAATTCTTTTCCTAAAAGACCTAAGACAGAAAAGCATGCATGAAATAATAAAACTACCTTTCAAAAGCCTTGTCTCACTCTCTCGAGATGAAAAGAAGAAAAAAGAAGGGGGGGGGGGGGGGGGGGGGAGAACACTGAAAACACTGAGATACAAAGTTACTTTCTGTTGCTTCAACCACAATTAGGAAAACCCGCTCTGAGTCAGGTCAGTGGCTGCTTCACCAGGGACTTCCATGTGAAAAGCCACAGTTCACGGCAGGGGGGTTGGAACTAGATGATTGTAAGGTCCTTTCCAACCCTAACCATTCTATGATTCTATGATTTGAAGCAAAGTGTTAAGTCATAAATGCTAATACTTAGGTTCAGTTGGTACAACCTGCATGCCTCATTATGTACTTTTTTCAGCTGGGGCCCAAGCATATCACTGCTAGACCTATCAAGCTGCTGAGTTGAACACAGGCTGATATAGATTGTCCTGGAGTTTCCCTATAGTTTCTTTTCCCACAGTGGACTAGGTGTAAAGAAAGGCAAAGAAAATCTGTGTGGTTACGCACCTGGCATACATTCCTCTATCTATGGAGACAAAGTATCAGAAAGGAAAAAAAGAACATTCTTCAGTGACCCTGACATTTGATACTGATGCAAAAAAAAGGAAAGGAATGACAGTGTTTGAAGCCAAAAGCATGAAGTTTCTTTATATTTCCTATGATTTAATATCTCTCCCCCTCACAAACAGCAGATTCCTTTATAGAGACTCTTGTATATGGGCCAACAGTGCTCCAGCAATTCTCTGATGACACAGTGGAAAGTTTCTAACCACACTATCATCTGCAGCATTTCTTGTTTATTTTATCCCCAGTCCCCAAAGGCATGCTTTTTCTGATGAAAAAAAAAAATTGTTTTCATTATTTATGAATGGAATGGAAAATCTATTTGATGAACAAATGAATTAGAATAGACAGAGAATCAAATTCAGATTTGTATGAAATGTGTTGTAAAAGCTGGCTTCCAACTTCTCTCAGTCTAACTAGATATAAAATATCAGTGACCCTGAAAAAACACTCATAGTATCAATTTAATCAGATTTGTAAATTAATTTCTTTCCTATAATAAATTGGAAGATACAGTAACATAGCATGTTTTGCCTTTAAAGCATTTCATATGCATTTCAAGTCTGTAATATTTGCAGCATGGCTGTGAGATAGCTTGGTACAGTTTGCTCACTTTACAAGTATAAAAAGAGGAGAGAAACTTGATTTCTGGAAGGTTTTTACAGATTTATATGATTGTGCTTGCTGCATGTACCATAGACAAACTGAGTATTCATGACTGTGACTTACTAGTTGGGTGAACAAATGTCTGATTTATACACTCCGGAATAGTAAATAATGCATAAAAAATGCATGTGCAGTTGTTCAATTAGAATTTGGAAAACCAGGCCTTACTTCTACAGCCGGCCACCCTTGCTATGAGGTGTTCTACTGGAGGACAGTACTGCACAGACCAAGTGATAATTCAGGGGGCCTGCTTGCAAGACCAAACCGCTGCAGAGTTTGCCACATCAGCCCCATTTTCAAACCATCTCTCTAGCTCTCATCCTAGCCAGGAAAAGCCTGAAAAGCAGTTCTGTTTGAGCATGAACTAACCTGTCTGCCACTTGATCATCAAAGTATAACCATCATGACAAAATATATAAAAGAGCATATGCTGCTTTACAGCCCTCTGCAAATTTGAGGAGAAAAAAACTCCCACTGACTTCAAGAGGGTTCAGATCTAGCCCACAGTGGAATAACTTCACTCCATTTTTCAAGAGACTTGAAATATCAAATATCCGATTATTCAGGCTTGAGTCTGCTCTCACAAAGTGTATGCAGAATTAATCTACTGGGCTACAGATGCAAAGGCTGTCAGTGGCACTGCCACTCAAGGAAAAGCCACATTGCACTTGTGGTGACATGCAACACAGTATCAGCCAGGGAGCTGTTATGCTCCTGCATTTCCTCTGAAAGCAGAACCTGGCCTGCTCACAGCTGAGCTGAAAAATCACCCAGTCATCTACACAACTGCCCACCTTTGTAATAATTATTTACAGCAACACCTTCAGCCATTTGACACACTGTAAATTGGTATTGTGCCTCTCAGCCTTAGAGGTGAGCACAATACTATGTATCACAGTCCTGGGATATCAATGTTTAACCATACTGCAAAGCTTGTTACTGAGAAAATAGTGTACGCTTTTGGCTGAATGGCTACAACCTGGAGCTAGTCTACAGCTTGAGGATTGGGACAATAAAATGGTTTTGTCTAACAAATCACCAACAGAGATTTGCTTGTGCTGTTACTCAGAGTGTAAAACCCCAAGCCCATTGAGAACCCTCCTTTAGGGAATTAAGGCTTGCTTGTTTTGCCATCCAAAGAGTGTTTACAGAAGCCAAAACAACCATGCTTGCTGTCCACTGTGCAAAGAGGTGATGACATCAAGAAGACAGGTCACAAGTCTGAGTTTATAGTCATTACACTTGCATTGGTATGGCTTTTCATCCACTCAGTATGATCTTATGACCCCACAACTTTACAACCTTCCACTCTCTAGGCTTCATAGCACCTCACCACTCTAGGTTAATCATTTCTCTGCCATTATCTGCCAAGAGTTCTTATCTCTTTTGCTGTCACTTTATAACAGGGTCCTCTTATCAAGCTGTACAAAATCACGTGACAGTACCAAACCTATCACAAGTTCCAATTCTTCTGATTAGAGACTATCATGAAATGGGATACACGGTTTACAGCAGGTCACTAATGCTGGAAAAAGTACAGAGTCCACTCAGAGACATACTTGTTACTTTCTGAATTCTTGGATATTTTTTGTTGTTGTTGCTCATCGTGCCGACTTTCACTGAAGGTTATTATAGCCTGGGCCTCAAGGCCAGGAAAGTTTACAGACTGCACCTCTTCTGTACTCAATGCTGTTCACCTTGCACCCAAGAGTACTGTATATTTACACCTAATAATGTCTTCTGGTTCCCACACAGCCATCATACAGGAATCTATAAAACATGGATTTACATCAGTTGGTAAGTAACAGTTTTCTGTTTTGAAGACTCTGCATAAATATGTTAAACTTTGGGCTGCCCAAACTGAAAAACTCACTACAATTGGGCAAGCCAACAAGAGTGATTAATCTGTACATGTATTCAGGTGAAAAAGAACTGTATGATACCACATAAAAATGTAAGAATACAGACGATGATTCGATGAATAACAATTTTCTCCAGTGATAATAGTATGTATTATCAAATACATACTCAGATAACTAATGATATCTTTATCTATTACAATTGCTCATAACTGTGAAATTGTGCATATGTGAGTGTATAAACACTAGCAAACATTAGATTTAAATTGCCTCTGGCATGGCTATTCTTGCTGAAGAAAACCTTGGGAATGTTTTGGGGTCTTTTCTCTGATACTCATGTCAAACAGAGATTACTTTTTATATCTGGAAATGCAGATATATCGTCATTCATTAGGGGCGGGCTGGATAATAAAAGTTGGTTAAGACTTCAGAGCAGCCAGGAAGTAAATACTTTCAGTAGCATACAGGAACAGCACCCGCTCCCCCTTGGAAAGCCAGGACGCTTGGGCTGCTCTGGCTTGCAGGCACTAGAGACATTTCCCAGCAGCTGCCCCAGGTTATCAGGACTGCAGTGGCTGTGCCGAGCACAGTAGGTGCCTGCCTCCACTACCTCCCTGCCCTTCTCCACACACATCCTATCTCAGCTCATTCTACCTCTCACCAGACACCAGGAGTGAGGCACCTTTCCTTTGGCAGGACAATAGCATCCCCTGCCTCATCAGCTGTGCCCAGGTTGGGGCTGGAGAAGGCTTGCTAAGGGAAACCTCTCCTTCACGGAGTGGAATGCTCTTCACAAACCAGCCCAGCAGCACTGCAGGTTCACATCCTGTAGTTTTGCAAGGCTATACCTCAGCACTGCAGGTTCTCATCCTGTAGTTTTACAAGGCTGTACCTCAGCACAGCAGTTAATGGTAAGGATGAAAGAAGAGAGCTTTGGCTCATGTGTGGGAACCAGGACTCACTTTCCTCCTCTGGTCTCTAAGTGCATCATCACATGGAAGGTGAAGCACTCACCATGATACTGGGTGTGATATGGGCACTTCACCAACAAGGGAGGCTTTGGGATTGTAAGGATGAAACAGCTACAGAAAGTAGATTCAAACATAGCTGAAAATTGCTCTTAATCTCCTGGGTGGAGCTGCTGCTTCCCCTGGGGAAGAGAAGGGTGCTGATGGGAAGGGCTCTCACCTTGGATTTGGCCATGTCCCAGGCAGCTGACCCCTAGGGATTCCCTTCTCACACTCTTCACCTGCTCCAGCACAAGAAGGGTGCCCAGCACTGTAGCGGGGTTTGATGAATGCAAATGGATGGCTGGAGAACTAATGTCCCATGGTTCACACAACTAGACCCAGAGCCACCTGCCTCCTGGGCAGAGCATCCCCACTCTGGGATGGGCTCTCCTTAGAGAGATTCACAGGTCACTCCAGCAGTGTTGACAAGGTATCCACAACAGCCGGAGGGCACAGGGAGCTTCCAGGTTGTTGGACATGGTTGTGACCAGGGTCAAGCCACACCTGGGTCAGGAGAGCTGATCCCAGCAAAGCCACAGAGAAATCAAAACCAGAGATCCCCTGGTGCTTATCTACAGATGTGGGATGCTCATTTATACCGCTCTATCTTCAGAAACATATGGAAAATGGAGGTGATGACAGCTTCCCAGCTGGGCCCTGCTCTCTTGGGCCTTCCTCTGACTTTTGCTTTTTCTGGCTAACGGGAAGGGAAAGGTACTGGAGGGGGCCTCTGGTCCTCTGTTCTCAGTGTGGGTTAGTAAAATAATAATACATCTCAAATATCTGAAGAGTGGTCTCTTAGATATGATTTTTCAGGGTGAAAGTCTACAACACAAAGGGAAGGAAAAATAAGACAACATCAACCAACTAAGTGCCATTTTCACAGTTTCCAAAAGACTAGCAAGTCTGGGTTCCCCAAAATCCATGGATATGAGAAACACATTGGCAGAAGTCATAGGTTAGCAGGGTTCTTTGTAACTATACCTCCAAAACACACTTATACGTGTGCTGCATCATGGATCTACCAGAACAGATGCACAAAGCATGGCACAGAAAAAAGGAGGTCTAAATCCTGTGAAACTCTCTAAAATCCTGTGTGCTCTGGGTCAGCGGGAGAATTCTGCCCTTGTGTGACACTGCATAGTCACAGCCCATGGTGGCATCCCTGAAAAGTGCACCTAACTCTGAATTGCAAACTGATCACTATACCTGTAAGGGTTAAACATAAACAGCACTACACAGAAGACCTCTGCTTGGAGGTGGGGGAACTGAATAGGAAGCTGGTTTCTGTTCTTATTTACACTTGGAGAGCAATTCTTTGGAAGGAAGAGCTGTCCTCCCAGGGTATAAGTACAATGTGCAGCAGGGCCAAGTGTTCTTAAGAGTAAATCCCATCCCTGGCTTTTTGCTTCTGTGCAGTCATTTCCAGCACCTCATTTGCTTTTTCCTCTCTAACAGGAGGCCAAGAAGGTGTGCTTGTGAGTGCTGCTGCCACAGCCTCCACAGCCCTCACCCCATCTCAGGCCACTTGTTGTTGGAAGAGGTGCCCTTATCAGGGAGTGCCTGCTTTGCGAAGGTGCATCCAGTGCATTCACCCATCTGGGGTTAAGTCAGTTTTTGGTATAAATCACTAGTGTGTCACAGCAAGAATGACCTAGCTTTCTCCCAGCAAAGAGGACCTTATTCAGGTCCCATGAATGCAGACAAGACTCCATGATTTAAATAGCAGTGAATCTGTCACTTGGAGACAAAGCATAACCAGCCTGAAGCTGGAGTGTGAGTGGGCACTCCCTGTTGTTGATACTTGCTTTTGGGTTTACTCTCAGACAGTCAAAGAGGCAGCTGGAAATCACAAAATCTTATTAGTGCATCCAATTTCCAGATGAAAAACATCATATGGGCTGATGAAAATTTTTATGGATGTGCCTTCTATCACATTCCATGGCAATACAAAGCGACTTGACTAGTTTCATTTTTCCTCTAATCAGCCCCTTAGTGTCATCAGGGACACTATGCAATTTTTATAAGCATTAGCTATGTTTATTTAACAAAAATAACTGTTTCATTAACTTGAAAAAAAAATGTTATATAAGAGGAAAACTAATCTACTTGTAGTTTCTTACTGTGAAATTTTTCAGCTTGTATAATGCTTACTGCCATCTTAATTTTAATGTATGTCCTCAGGCAGTGTACAGTATTATAATCAGTGCTCTTCAGTTTGCCAAGGTTTGTTTTTACGTTATTATTATTATCATCATTATTATTATTATGATGCATGTATAAAGAAATTTTGTATGATTAGCAAAGACAGCAAATATTATCTTTTAAATCAAGTATTATCTTTTAAAGCTTGGATTAGGATTTTGGCCAACCATGATGCAGGCAAACCTTCTACAGGAATGAACACTTTGGGCTGATTTTTTCTATAACAGTGAGCTTTTGCTGTTATTCTTTACTTTTATCAATTTTCTTTCCATTAAATACTTTTCCCATCATTATACTGCCAATGAGCTCTCTACAAAGGGGCAGTATTCACATTCACCCCCTATTTTTTCCAGTTAGTCTGATTTTAAATATCCAGTGCATGAGGAAAAGTAACAATGACGATGCGCATAGTCCCCAGAGGGAAACCTCCAGTACCGACAGAATGCCTCTAACCACTCGTCCGTGTGGGTAATTTAAAGGTCAGCTCTCAAACTTGTCTTTAAATAGGGTGAAAGGGAAGAATTATCTGCAGCAAGAGCTGTGTTTGGCTGCATTGTGTGGAAAACCATTACAACTTCTCAAGCCAAATTGTCATTAATGTCTAGAGTATACTCAGACATTACACAAGTACATTATACACATTACCTAGATATGCAACCTTATCTATTAATATATATGAATACAACGAACAGATATGCATATGTATGCAACCCTTATCAAGATTTCTCAGTATAAACTGTGCCTAGTTTACCTTCTCAGATCTTGTTTTGTGATTTTATGCTTACGTATTGAGAAATCTTATATGAAACATATATATGAGCTTAAACTTTTTCGTTATAAAGATCAGCTATCAAATTACTTTAAAATAAAGTCTTCCAAGCTAAAAGCATAATTATTAGAGGGAAGACGGGCAAGCAGACCTAAAACATCTGGGTTTGGATTTTTGTTTTTTTTTTCCACCAACAGATCAGTTGCCTCAGCGGAAAGAAAAATAATTTTTAAGCCTGTCTGTACAGGATAGAAATCAATTATATCTTACGATACAGACACTAGCGTTCAGCCCTGACAGGAGTCTTGCTTTAGATACAAATATATTTGGAGTTCTCTTCCCAGACCAAGCTCTAGGGTTTTTAATTATGTGTTCCAAAAGGGCAGCACAGGCAGAAACAAAAGAGTCTCATCAGAAGAGTAATAAACTGCCAGTGTTGGAGAGGGCAGGTGGGTTCTCAGCAGAGGAGGAGAGAGCCGGCACCGCCCGCATCGTCCCTTCGGCCCAGCCCCGCGGCGACTCCCGCTGGCAGCGCTGCCGGCCGCGCCGCACCGCGAAGCACAGAGAGGAGCAGCTGCTCCTCGCCTAGGCAGGCGGGAACGGAGCCTCTGCTTTCGCGTTAACAGCCTTGCCTCCCAGTAGGAGGGGGTAGCCGCCTTCCCCCGCGGCAGGCAGGAGCGATTGGAAGGTGAGCGTTTTCCCGTTGCACCGTTAGCGGCAACAGGTCCAAGCAGTGCAGGGCTGGGAGGCGTTTTCCCCGCGGAGCTCATGTAATTTAACGAGAAAACACACACATACATATCTAACAGAGTTCCTTCTTGCGAAACTGGATCTGTAAGTGTCCTAGTGGATAAAGGATAAAGGCTGCCGCGTGGAAAAGGCTGCGGCTCGCTGTTGGTGCCATTGACCCGGGAGCTCCCCTCCCCGCGGTCTCCGGGCAGTGCTCACCGACTCCCCCAGGGCGCACCTCTCCGCGGCCTCAGCCCTTCCACGCCTTCCAGGTTGTTCAGCAACATCTCCGCCGGAAAGCTGCCGCCCCGAAGCGAGCAGTGACAGCCGTCCCTGCACTCCCGTGTGCCGCCCCGGGCCCGGAGGTGCGCCGGGGCCACCGAGCGGGCAGAGGTGAAGCGTCACCACCCCTCACCAGTGATTCCCCTCGCAGTAAATGAAAAGCAATCACAGCGGTGCTTTACCACCCACTTGGCTCAGTCCTCGCTCCGGAGCCTCCTGTAGTTTCGCATCACGCCGCTGCCAGGTGTTTGTAAGGCAGCAGCGCACACCGGTATGCGGCAGCAGCTCGGCCGGGCGTGAAATAAAGCTTCTCCGGCAATAATTGCCTATTTGGAAATGGTTCTCTGTGTTGGGCCAGAGACGATCGACATCTCCGTAAGACAAAGGGAATGATTCGCAGCAATAAGAAGGCAATAAGCTTTGGAAAGCGATCCTCTGTGGCATGTGTTCTACTACAGAAAGTATTACAGCCTAAAAAGCACCCATTCTGATTCGCTGCCAGTGGATAAAAAAAAGGGGGGGGAGGAAAAAAAAGAAGAAAAATAAGGAAAAATAGCAATTTTGTGCTTGGGAATGATTGGATTGGGGTGGTTTTTTTGTTGTTTTTTTTTTTTTAGTTCTCTAGAGGGGCCAGTTTGCTTCTAAAGCCTGAGTTGGAGGCACTAACAGCCTCCGCTCAAAGTAATCCTTAGGAGTTAAAGCAGTATTTCCTCGGCACACTGATGAGAGGAATCCGTTTGCTACAGGATTTGGAAGGTTTCAACGTACTCCCCCCTTCGTACTGTAGGGGTGAGCTGTTTGTAACAAGGTTCGAAGGGAAGGAATATATGAGACGAAAGGGAGGAGAGGAGGAAAGAAGATAAAATAAAGGGGACGGGTGCGTGGGGAGGGCAGAATAGAATAGAGTTTGTGTTAGATACACTTTTCCTGGTGTACAGGGTCTCATAAAGTTGAGTGTGAGGTGTGCGAGGTGAAGCAGCAAACTCCGGTTACAAACTTTCCCCTCTGCCGAGGGGTCCCGTCCCAGTTGCGCTGCCACGCGGCAGTGCCCGGAGCAGCTCCGCGCCGTGCCCACCTGTGCCCATGGATGTGCCCAGGGATGTGCTCGGGGCCATGCCGCTGCACCGGGGCAGCCTGCGCGGCAGGGACTCTAGCTCCGTTCTCGGCTGCACGCACCATTTTCAGTGAGCGATTATCAGAGCAGTTCTGGGCTGGCTACAAACGCGAATACCCAACGGGAGAGGAAGCTGGGGCAGGATGCCGCATTCTCTCCTCCGTAAATACTTTCTTCCAGGTCTTTTTGAGAGGCTCTGGATTTAGACTTCCCAGCAGAAAAATTACAGCCCTCCATTTATTTATTTCTCCAGTTTGCTTCTGTGAAGTCTGTCTTGAACCAGAAAATTTCTCTTTTACTAGTTTGCAGGGAAGATAAATCAAACTTTCCCCAGGCTACTTCTCGACACAAAGTTAGAAGGGAGCGTGCTATTTGTTGCTCATGGAGCAGACCCTCCAAGTCTGAAATGTTTCTGCTTAGGGAAAAAAGTTTTGAATTTTGCCCAGGTTCTTTGGCCTCATTGAAACTGTAAGAAATTGGAGCTTGCCTTGAAATACCATCACTCAGATCCCTACCTTGAAAACAAAGAGGTGGAAGAAGCTTCAGATTATTTAAAATTAGGCAGTGGGGTTTTTAATGTAAATTTACATACATTTAAACAGGGAAGCATAAAATATTCCAGGTCTTGCTCCTTGTACTAATCAAGGCTGCCGGAGGCTCCCCGAGCCATCATGTTTTATAATTATAATTACACGCGTCAATCAAGACCTTCAGGCAAAGTCAGAACAAGGCAGACAAACTCAGTAGAGAAATCACATTGGAAAGAAAGTTTGGAGAACTTAGTAAGGAATGAAGAAGAGATTAGAAGAAAGGGTAATTAAGGTTGCTCAAGGCAATCGTGAGAGCTAGAACTCCATGTTAAATTAAATGTAGCCACAAGGGACCACGTATCATTTATAATATGTACTGCCCTAAACTGTTACTTCGGAGAAATATAAATGTGTAATAGCCACTCCAAAGTATATTCATCCGTAGCGATAGCTCGCGGAGTGGCTTTGCAATGCGCAGTTTGAATTCCCTCCAAACCCTTCCCCGGCGGAATGCCATTAAACCCATGAGTAGGAGCGAAGAGCCCCAGGAGCGATGCGAGGGCCGTGCCCGAGGGGGAGTGCTGGCAGGGAAAGCCACCCCTGCCAGGGCCCACACGGCCCTGACTGCGCTCGGACGGGTTTCGTCTGCCCCGTCCGTACGCGGGCTTTCCTTCCTCGGCTTTCCCCTATAACGCGAGTGCCTTTCCCGGAGCAGCAGTAACGAGCACGGAGGCACGGAGCGCCCTGGTGGGGCGTCGTCAAACGGCGTGACCCACAGAGCGGCGAGCGGGAGGGAAGGGATGGGCTCCTGGCCCGAATCAGCCCAGAGGGCTGCAGGACCCAGGTTCAGCGGTGTCCTGTAGATGTGTATTAAACTTTGATGGTCTGCAGTAAATGTGCTCTGGCAACGCTTCTCCTGCGGGGTAGGGCTGCGAGAAGGCGAAGCTCCTCTGTGAGCTGCCCCCCGCATCCTGTAGCCACTCATCGGGCCACAGGTAGGCAGAAGCGGCAGGGCCACAGGCCTCTCGGCCATGACCGGCTCCTGGCGGAGCCCGGAGGAGTGAGACTACCGCTATGCTACGAGCGCCGCCGGTGCTGAGCCATCCGGGCTCGGCTCAGGACAATGCTACACGGCTACGTCTGGGAAAGGTATTGTGTTTAACTGGTGTATCTGGAACCAACTTTCCAAGGGCTGAGAAATACTTCTGCCTAGAAACGAGGCCATACCCTTGGGATGGTTCTCAGCCACCCGCCTTGGACATCGAGCTGGCCGCTTCCGCAGCTCGCCATGGTGCTGTCCTAAAACTTATTCGCAGGCAAACTGCTAAACTGTGAAATCATAACTTGAGAAATAACGTGTTGATACAGATTAAGAAGAGTTCACCTGCTCGCCCTCCCGCTCGAAAGGGAATGGTGAAAAGGTGAGAATGGAAGGAGCCCAAGAGGTCCAAGCCTTTCTATACGTTGGGTCCATACCCAAAATAGCAAAGCCTGCACAGTGAAGGAGATACACTTTCTGTTCAGCGGTACTGGTGGTGAGTTGGCTCAGGATCTGCACTGAGCTAAGCAAAGGTCCCTTCTTCCATTTACTGGATGTGAAAAGTTTGAAGTCCTATGAAAGAGCACGGAGGAGCCAGCTCTCTGCACGTGGAGGGCTTGTCCCACTGCTGATCACCTCACGATCGCCAGAAGTGTTTTAATAAGCTACATTTGTCAGTTTTCACAAACTCTCTCCCAGCCCATGGGAAATGATACACCCTGCGATGGAGACAGTTCCGCACCTCACTTTCAATCGGAAGCAATTTTCAGCGCCAAATATTTTCAGCTCTTAATATACACAACGGAGACTGAAGTGTCAGAGGGGTACGGGTAGCCCGGGCGTGGAGCTCGGATGCTTTCAAAGGTGCAAATACCACTCATCCCACACCACCGAACCTGCGCGCCGTAACGGGAGCGCAGGGAAGCGCCCGGCCGCCCTCGGCGCAGGAAAGGCAGCGGGGCCGGACAGACCCCTGGCCTCGGCCTGGCTTGCAGTGCAGCTCGCCCCCGCCCCCCCAAGCCGGCCCACGCCACACAGGGCCGCGGGGCAGCCTGGCTCTCGCCGCTGAGGAGTCCGCTTGCTAGAAACGAGTTATTCTGTACAACTTGGAAACAAGTGCCGCTTGCTGCACCGTGAGCCGGGAAAGGACAGCTCTTACCCAAGCTAAGGCTCTGCAGGGCATTAGCTTTTGTGCAGACGATGCAACTGGCACAGACAGATTTCGCAAGTTTAGGGGAGGGAAACCCAAACCACCATAATAGGTACAGGGAGCTCCAGCCCACTTTTCGCAGGCTCCAGGGCTGCGCGAAGGCAACGTGGCCGCAAAGGCTGAGTTCTCCAAGGGCTAGAGTTTCCGCCGTCTACCCCCGCCCGCTCGGACGGGGAGAATTGTCCCTCCGGCCCCAAGGAAGCTAGAGCTCATCTGCCCTCATGCAGGGAGGAACACCGCTGGCTGGTTGCCCGTCGGGCTCCGCCGGGGAGAGGAGGGGTGGCTGCAGCCCAGGCCCCCACCCCGCCGCCCGGTGTAACAACCGGGCAGGAGTGTATGCGCTGGGCAAGTCTGCATGTTCCTGTGCATGTGTGGGGCGTGTGTGTGTGCGGAGGGTGTTGCTCATCCCGCCTCTGTCTTATTGGCTGCAAGGGCGGTGTCGGGCTCCCCCCTTCGCCGGAGCCCCCCGCACCCTGCAGCCCCCTGGTTCCCGGAGCGCCTCCCCGCGGGTGCGGGGCTAGAGGTCCCGACTCGGTACCTCCGCACTTGTAGCGGGGGGAAGAGGGGGAGGAGGAGGAGGAGGAAGAAAGGGAGGAGGGCGCCGGGGGTGGGAACCCTGTCCAGCAGCACCAGCGGTGGCAGAGCGCTCCTGTGCACTGCGCCGCTCCGCATGGATCGGGGCGCCGGGCTGCCGCCGCTCTGAGCCCCGGGAGGAGCTGTTGCGGGCTCCCGCGGTTCCTCCTTCCTCCCCGGCACCCCCCGGTCTTCCTCCTCCTCCTGTCTTCTCCGCCCCCGCCGCCTGCAGCCCGACTAACGCTCCTCGGCTCCCTCAGCCGCGGCACCCGGCGGCTCTTCCCGGCGGCCGGGGCGGCTCCGTGCTCCCGTTGTAGCAGGGCAAGGGCTGGCGTGGAGCAGAGGGAGGGAAGAGGAGGAGGAGGAAGAGGCAGCTGCCACAGAGCTCCCCTTGCTCCAGCTAAATTTGTGCTGCCGTGTCCAGGTGCTGGTGTCGCGGACGGACACGGAGCCCCCAGCCCGGCCCGCAGCCGCCTTGTCATGCTGCCCAAAGTGGAGACGGAGGCCCTGGGACTCGCACGGTCGAATGGGGAACAGGGGCAGATGCCGGAAAACATGCAAGGTAAGGGGGGAAAGGCACGACGCTCCCCCTCCGCGCACGCTCGGGCTCCCTTCAGTAAACCGCTCCTTCGTGGTGCCAAAAAAGTTTACGACTGCTGCCTGCGAGCTTCCCTGCCACCACCTCCGTCCTGCCCCGCGCCCAGCCGAGCCCCTGCTTTTGTGCGCCAACTTCCAGCGTGGCTCGGCCTGGCACCGGGGACCGGGACACCAGCGCCGAAGCTACGGCAAGGCCCCGTCCAAGGGGTGCAATCGCGGCCGGGAAGCCGTCAAGCATCTTGCTGGCCGGAACAGATGGGTTACAGACGTCCCACCGGTCACTGCCCGTAGACACCGGCCCTGCTGTAGATCCTGGGGACTCGGTCTAGTCCCCGGTCATGGCAAAACTGACTCGAAGTTTATGGCAGGGGGAGTTAAGCGGGAAAGTCCTGCCGAGCACCTTCGTGTGCCACACACCTCCCGAAACGGGTCCAGAGGGCTCTGTCCCGCGTGTGCGACGCCCACAGGCACAGCACATGTGGCAGCGGATCCAAACTTGGCAGTAGACAGCTTTGGGTTTGCGCCCCTGCGGGGTCCCCGTAAGGCAGCGGGATGCCCGAGCTGGGATGGGGCTGGAAATGTCTCTGCGGGGAGAGACGGGGCTGTTACCGGTGCCCTGCTCCGGGTCGCAGCGCTGCACCCTCTCCCATGGCCGCCGCGGGGTGTCAGCTCGTTGCCTCGGAACCGGCAGCCCGGTACGCGGGCAGTTCCTGCCCCGCCCCGGGCCTCCCCCGGTGCAGAAACTCCCGTCCCTACTGCTCTTTCGAAATTGTCTTTCCTGGGAGTCTGCTGGGAAGCAGAGGAGGGGTGGGCCGGCAGCTTCGGAGGTGCTGGCGGCGGCCCGCCCGCCCACCCCTTTGCTCGCCGTGGAGAAGGCTCGTACCAGGACATGGCACTCGGAAAACCCCTGATTTCCCACTTGGCTTTTCCTGCGAGGAGGGGGGAACTTTGTCCCAGGGCTGGACCCTGGAGCCGCGGATGCGAGCAGAAGGGAGGGCTGGGCCCTCCCTCTCCGCCTGCTGTCGCCCAGAATCCGCCCCACGCCACTAGCAAGCAGCGATCCCCGATCCCCCTCTGCACCGAGGTCGCTCTGGAAACGTTTTCCTGGCTGCGTGCTGGTGGATCAATGTTCCCCGCTTTCTTCGGCAGTTGTCCCGAGCGCCGGGCGCAGCCCCCTTACCCTTACGGAGTGGCAGCCGGTCCGGGGGCTTGGGGCTGACTCTGACCGCCCCGGTACTCCCGAACGGCGGCAGCCGCGAGATTACCGGCAAAGAGGCGACATCCTAAGCGGTGCTGCTGAGATGCCCGGCGCCTCTGGCCTTGGCCAGGAGCCCTCCGTGCCTCTAGGTTCGCCGAGCAGATCGGAGGTTTAACAGCAGGGAAGGGGTAGAAAAGAGTCCGCGCTGTGAGCGGCGTGGTTTCTTTTTGGGAGTAACCGGAGTGCCTGACTGGGCTCTTTGTGGGGGAAACCGGCTCAAGTGACAGCGCTCTGTACCTTCATTCAGCTTATTTTACCCCCCCGCTCCCCCTGAAGGCCGGCTTCTCCCCGCCTTTTCCTCGAGCAGCAGAAACTTCAGGCGGCCCTTGCGCGCAGGTTTCGCCCTCCGCTGGTACTGGGGGAGGCCAGCTGGGCAGCCCCGACAGCATCGCCCGCGGCCGGTGACCCTGGCCAGCCGCGTCTCTGCTGACCAGCGGAGAGCCGAAAAGCGCCTCTCCCGCCTCCGCGGGAGCGGTGGCTGCAAACCCCGGGGACTCCGGCAACGGAGCATTCACTATCGGCCCGGCAGCGGGAGAACGAACTGCCTCCTAGGGGAGGTTGTCACCCCCAGACAACGAGTTTGGGTGAGCGGAGGGCGCTGCTTTAACCTGGTTTTGCAAGTAAGTTACTTGCATTTAACGCGGCGCAAAAGTGCTGGGTCTGTAAGATACAAGTTTAGGCTAAGTAAATATTTGGAGGCTGATGTTGAAACAAAACTTTAAAGGAAACAAACTGAGTTACTTTAAATACACGAGTGACAATCTTGTCGTTCTGCTTTTTTAAAGCTTACCCCTGATCATTTTCGAATTTAAACGAATTAATTTACTTTGCGATTCCATAAAGTATGGACTAGGTTAAGAGCACTCAGTAAATATAAATAGTTAGAACATAAAATTGAAGAGCTGAGGGGTTTTGTTCCATTTGCTAAGTATGATGCAGATTTGCAGTTGATGAAAAGTTGCATGTCTCAATGCAAACTAATTCTAAAAATAAAACTTTTTTCCTCCAGTCTGCAGTGCTTTATCTCTGCGTAAGAACAGTTGCCGAAAATTTGAGCTATTAATGTAGATTCTAATTCAGTGTGCTATTTTTCCTTTCCCCAGTGTCTCAGTTTAAAATGGTGAATTACTCTTATGATGAAGACCTTGAGGAACTGTGTCCGGTCTGTGGAGATAAAGTGTCTGGGTACCATTATGGACTTCTCACCTGTGAAAGCTGCAAGGTTCTGTACTGATTACTTCATATAAACACAAGTACAGCACCCCCCGTCCCCCCCCAAAAAAAACCAAGAAACGCAACCCCCCCCCCAACTTTCAACTATAAGCAGAATAAAATGATAGTTAAATAAACCAGATGTGCAATAATTTGGGTTCTTTGATACTTTTTGTTACATTCATACAAAAAAAAAATAACCATGAAAAAAGCTTTAGGACTTAGAAAGATCTTGAAGAAACATAATCTGTGCAAAGAGAAACAACATGGACTGTTATGCATTGCAGTTTTGTCATTGCTTTTCAGCTGTTGTGAAGTTTAGCTCTAGAACAACTTTCATTCCTACCTTTCCCAAATATGGATTTTAGGTGATTTATATACATTCAGAGCATTTCTGTTCCTGGAAGGTAAAGTACGAAAAGTATCCTTTTCCTATAGCTTTGCCAAATCTAATGCAGATTTCTTAACATTTTTTCATCCTTCAATGTTACAAAGTGCAGTTCTGTGGCTATAATCACCATGCACTTTTTTTTTTTTCATACAATCTGTAACTATCAGAGCTCACTGACACACAAAGTCAAGTAACTGATGATTTGGTTTAGATTGCTCATTAATTTGGAGAATTAAATATTTGTAAATGCAACTTGTCATACTGGAGGATAAATATCTGCATGGTTCTATTAATCTAAAGCATTTAAGTACTTATAATTTATGGCAGGTCAAATTTGTACTGTAAATTTTTTTCAGAGTTCTTTATGGTTATTGAAGTAATGCACTGTAAAGGAAACTCCTTCACCAAAATAATGCATTTAAAAGTATCTAG
Source organism: Melopsittacus undulatus (assembly GCF_012275295.1). Lineage (NCBI taxonomy): Eukaryota > Metazoa > Chordata > Aves > Psittaciformes > Psittaculidae > Melopsittacus > Melopsittacus undulatus. The sequence goes on along the minus strand of NC_047532.1, from coordinate 61,432,474 downwards.
CTGCATGAAAAATTTAACTACGCACATTTTATTTGCACTAAAAAATAATCAATGAGAAATGAACAACAAACACTTATTATGCCTTTAGTGTGCACCACTGGGGTGTACAGTAGCCAGTCGTACTCTGTATTTCTGTTATCTTTGCAACAGTGTCCCTACTTATTTAATGTAAAACTCCTTTACAGAAAAGACTTTAATAATTTTGTAATGATTAAAGAATACAAAAGGAACAGGTCAACCTCACTGTTTCTGCTACAGCTGTTAGAGGCACAGGAGACTATAGCCAGTCTAATAAAGCTCTGACAATCACTCTATAGAACACAGCACAGACACAAGGTAACCTCCTATATTGTCTGGTGTTTTCCTCCTGGGTATATCTCACTGTAATTTAAAATAAACTATGTAACTTTGTAAGTGCTTGAGTGGTGTATGAAAAATAAGTTACAATGATTTCCATGAAATTAAATTATGAAACACACTATTCAAGTCAAACAGGCTAACTTTGCTGTCTGTCACACAGGGATTCTTTAAGCGAACAGTCCAGAATAACAAAAGGTACACATGTATAGAAAACCAGAATTGCCAGATTGACAAAACTCAGAGAAAACGATGCCCTTACTGTCGATTTCAAAAATGTCTAAGTGTCGGAATGAAATTGGAAGGTAAGAGCTACAGTCTTGCTGGATTTCCAACTATACTATAGATTAATTTTGAAAATTATAGGATTATGTATGTTATTACATGTTATTTTGTGTAATAAATGGTATGTATTTATCATGGGTTTAAAAAGATAGTAAAAGGTGAAATTGCTCAGTGAAATTGTTCTTTTATTAAAAACTCTAATGACTAAAAGTAAATCATTAACAAGTAGTCAAAACCATAATCCACTTTTCCATAAATTTATGTTATTTAATATTTTATGTTTTTAGAGTTTGTGAATGAATGGATCTAGATACAATAGCTTTGCATCTTTTAAAGAAGATTTAATTTAGATTAAACATCAAGTATGCAAGAAGTGTCCAGATTATGAAAAAAAATGTCATTGCTATGGAAAGTGATCTGATTTTATTTATGTTTTATCTAGGTTTGTATATATATATATTTATATGTGTACATATATGTGTGTATTCTTCTGACAATAAGGCAAAGAAAAAAAAAGAAAATGAAGGGTTTTCCTCACACCAACTTGCCTTTGAGATTAAGGAACAAAATAATCTCTAAAGTTGTGTCCTATATTTTTGTGATGTTACACCTGAGATGCTATTACAAATGAAAGAGAATAAGTCATTTTGAAGTATGTTTTTTGACTTCATTTCACTTTCTCATGTACAAAGAACAATGAAAAGTGCACAATACCCTTTGAGACAACTGAAACAAAATTATCGACTCAAATTTGAGAATCACAGAGAGTTCATTCTAACTTTGGTATATAAAATATTAAAACTCAGATATCTCAGCAAATAACATTTCTGCTTGACCAAGGACAAGCTCCTAAATTCCTTAGTCTTACAATTGTACTGAAATGGCATTCACCCTAGACCCTTAACGAGGAAAAATCATGCCAAGGAGGGAAATCATAAACCACTAAGGTAACCATAAAGGATAAGACCAAGTCACCTGAGTCTGGCAAAGGAAAGCTGTTGACAAAACTGAAGATGAACAGAAAAATCAGCCTTCTGCAGTCTGATGGATTCAATACTATTCTATTTGCCCACAGAACTGAGATAGCACTGACACACTGCACTACACATCCTGAATCACTCCATGATCTTCCACATTCAAATAGTATAACAAGACATTTGAAATCATTTTCTTATTGTTGCTATTCAGAATAAGGATAAAATGAATTTACCTAGTCCTACTTAACTTCTCTCAATTGCTGACAACAATATAGAACCAAATTTTGCCTTCTGTTATTATATGCAATTCGCCTTAATTTCTATAGGAGTTATGCTAAAGTATTTACTAATCCAATTTGGCTCACAGATTTTAATTGTAGAATACCTGGAGGGATACTGTTTAAAGCTAAATGCATTTACTAGGATAGTGATTTAATGAATTTCCTGCATTTTTCTTGAAATCAACATTCAACAGCAATATTAGCAGCAGCATTTTTACTACAAATTTAAGCAAAGTGCTTGTAGTTTTAAAAATACTCTAGAAAATGTACTTTAGCTTCCTTATCGACACATCCATACAAGTTCTTTTCCTTTGTTTAGAAAATTGGAAGAACATGTGCTTCCATAATTGTAAATACTTGTGACATTTATATGTGTATTTCCCTGATAGTGATATATATAGCCTTAAAGTCTAGTTCATAAATTACCATGGACCAGGAAAATCATTAAACGTTAAAGTCCTTATGATAATGTACAGTATTATGCGTATCTAGCATTCATAATAAATTTTTAATGTTCTACTAATCCCTAAGATAAAAAGCTCAAGAACTTAACCTCCAGCAATCTCAGCAGTCTCAACATGTCACCAGGCTGTCAAAGGTTCCTCTTTCTATCTAATTGCCATTGGGCAAGGTGGGCTTGTCGAGAGCTCCTTGCTAGTCCATTACATATACACCATGGTGACAGACACTGCTGTGACAGAGACCACCAATATGACTCCCAAGGCAGCTGTTGAGGTGGATTTGTTTTAATTATTTCTAATTCTGGAGATATCACAAGCCAGAACAGTGTCAATAGTTTCTGTTTCACTTCCATCTTCTGTGTGGAAGGCAGCGAGCTGACAGATTTCTCTTCACATTCCAACTGCAGCTAAACATTTCTATAGAGCTGTTCACCTAACTAGAAATCTCTAAGTTTTATACCAACCTGAACAGAATCATCAAAAGGAAGTATTTCCTTTTTGCAAAGAAAAATGTGTTCCCCTTTGTGACTACTGAACATATCACAATTTACGTTTCAGATGTTTTGCTGCGGTGGAAGGCAGTAATGGAATGATTATTATGAGACAATGTGGTCCACTGGATACGTCTCAGACAAATTTTGGACATCAGCCCTTGTTTCTTAATGACATAGTAGCTTGACATAAAACCAAATATACATTGAGATCTCCACATGATCCCATAGCAGGTGTGAAATTCCTGTAGCCAAGCATTGTGTTTGTCCCCGTGTCCTAATCAATGTAAAGAGAAGTCCTTTTATGTTAGTAATTTATGCATGTGATATTTAAATTACCAGAAAAAGAGTGGCATTTGTCAAGTAAAAATAAACCTTTTTCTTTAGGAATAAAAGTGCAACTTTGAATTTTGGGAAAAAAATATTGAAAAAAAAAAAGTTACATCTTTTACATTTCTGTTCTGTCCTAATGTATGTTTCATTAAAAAAATCATGTTGATTATAAGTTTTAATTGTGAATTACTTCCTCCTCTCCCCTGACAGCTGTACGAGCTGACCGAATGCGTGGCGGTCGAAACAAGTTTGGACCAATGTACAAGAGAGACAGGGCACTGAAGCAGCAGAAGAAAGCTCTTATCCGAGCAAATGGACTTAAGCTGGAAGCCATGACTCAGGTGATTCAAGCAATGCCGACTGATCTGACAATATCCTCTGCAATCCAGAACATCCATTCTGCCTCCAAGGGCCTACCTCTGAACCATACTGCCTTGCCTCCTACAGACTATGACAGAAGCCCCTTTGTAACCTCTCCAATTAGTATGACAATGCCACCCCATGGTAGTTTGCAAGGTTACCAAACCTACGGCCATTTTCCAAGCCGTGCTATCAAGTCCGAGTACCCTGACCCTTACACTAGTTCACCAGAGTCAATAATGGGCTACTCATACATGGATAGTTATCAAACAAGCTCACCAGCAAGTATTCCACATCTGATATTGGAACTCCTGAAATGTGAACCAGATGAGCCACAAGTCCAAGCTAAGATCATGGCATATCTTCAGCAAGAGCAAGCGAACAGAAGCAAACATGAGAAGCTCAACACATTTGGGCTTATGTGCAAAATGGCTGACCAAACCCTCTTCTCCATTGTTGAGTGGGCTAGAAGTAGCATCTTTTTTAGAGAACTTAAGGTAGGTAACAATCTTACATTCTATTGTCATTAAATCAAGAAAAAGATTACCTTTTGTTACAATGTTGTACTTCAAGCAAAAAAACATGGTTTATCTTTTCTTCCATCTGTCCCATCTCATTGTTAACCTACTTCGCTTGAAGTAGGCAGACTATTACGAAAAGAAACTTGTAGCTGTCTTCCACCTGAGCCTGTAATTAGCTGTAGCAGAGAGATTCAAGTTTCAGTTCAGCTCATCTGTGTTTTACTGTTATCACAACTGTTATTAATCTCCACAGAGCCTTGCATAAATTTTATTCCTCCCCTGTCAGTACTGCTCACTGTTTGGTTTGCGTTCAGAGTTGTAAGCATGCCTGTTCCATTGTTCTACATTCATTTTTGTAATTATTCTATTACTTCATTTACCATACAGGGGAAAGCCATTTCTGTCCATCTCTGTATACTCACTAGACAAATCCATATTTGAAATATTTACTTTCTCAATGAGATACTATTTTGTGCATTCTTGTGTGTCTAGTTAACCGTGAATGCTGAATACTAAGAAGGGTATACACAGAATAGAAAGCAAGGAGGAAGAAGAAACCTTAAAGACTGCTTTTGGTTTTCATCACCATCGATACATGGGGGATTCCTTTAGTCTAGGCTGGCTACAATGACCTTTAGGCTCTTAATCTTGTTGAAGTACCCAGCAAACACATATGCACAGGGCTCTGGTGGTCAGAAATCCTCCCATTTACATTTCTCTGATTTTTTTTTTTTTAAGGCAATTTTGTGTGTTGTGGTCAGGTCTGAAATTTTAAGCTAGAAATTTGGGATTGGACAGTAAGAGATAAACTACCACTTTTAACCACTCTCTTGGTACAGAAATTAGCTTGGGAATTAATAAAATGCCTTCTATCTCAAAACCCCCTCTAGATGAGCTCATATCACATCTGAATTTCCCTATTATATTGCTAATTACCAAATCTGTGTCCTACACAGATGTTCTTGCCATGATTCTTTGCTGCTGAAATCTGTAAAGTTTTGTGACAACCCATAATTTCTTGCTGGCTATTGTCAAGCTAAGGGAAAATAATAAAGTATCCAAATACAACAGTTACTGTAGAAGTTCACTGAGAATTGAATTTACATGAATCATGAGCACAGAAGGGAGATCCCATTAAAAAGCTGTAGTCAGGATGCTTGCCACAACAGTATTTCTGTCATAACCATAATGATACAGACACATGAAATAACCCCTGATTACAAGAGTATGTGTTGCACACACAACTCAAATTTCCCTCCATTTTTTCAAGAGAATGATCCTAGGAACCATTAAACACTCAAGTCTATACAAATACAAAGAAGGGAGAAGCTTACTCAGGGGTGAGGGAAATGGACTGGAGAGAGAAAAAGAATGTCACATCTTTGCTAAGTTGTTTACAATTTTATAGCAACCTATAAGTCATGCTACTCATTTTAAATAACTTCAAAATTAAAATTTCCAATAGGCTATGTTCTAAATATCAGGGAACATATTTTTCTACCCATACACTGGTGAGTACTTTAGTCAAGTGTAACCATGCTAAAAATCACTGAGACTTGCAAACCAAGGTACTCTTAAGTGAAAGAATTTTGAAATTATCTGCCTTCAAATGCTATCTCTGATTAAAGTGAATATATTAACAGATATTCAAGCAACATTTACTATTTATGGTTCCGTAGCAGATTTTATAAGCATTCAGCTTATAGTCCTATACTACGAATAGTTTCAGAAATGGTCTTCACCTCCAACCTCAGCCTGGATTATATTCTTCTACCAACATATGTTTACTAGAATGGACACAAAAACCTGCAGAAATTTATTTAAGGAAAATGTTGACAAATTTATCCTGGCTCTGGATGTATATATACACTACCATGTACATAGAGACTCCTGGAAATATATATATTCTAGAAATCCACTATATATAGCCTTTGGCTAGCAAACTCACCTTCATGTATTTTTGAAAGGCATTGTTTTCATCATAGTATTTGTACACTTTACATCTTAGAAACTTAAGAGTTCAGACAGTTTCATACTTTCTGGCGTATCCAGATTATTATTATTTCTGCTTAATTGGACAAGATCAGCTAAACTGCACAGTATTCTGGAACAGCAATAAGACACTTGGAAATCCATCCACATGTAGTATTTAGGGACCACACTACACATTTAAGAACTTTAAGCTTCTCAAATTAAAAAAAGTGAGCTGCTCAAAACATGTTCAGCTTGGTCTCTACACTTTTAACTGCACCAGGTAACACCATCTCTTTGCAACTGAGAGGATCAGAATTAAATAAAGGATTTCCAAACCTTTCCTGAACACAGCTCTCTTCTATCTGTCCGTGATTTTAGCTCCTTCCAATCAAGGTAGCAAAAACAGCTATTTCAGGTTGCTCCACAGAACATGAGTACCTGTGGCAGAGGGAAAAAAACCCCAAACACCTAAGGATATGACAGATTTTAAATGCAGAAGAAAGGGAAAAAGTAATTATGATAAAGATGCAACTAGATTTTCAGAACAGATAACTTTGTTCCCTGCTGATACACAGCTGACAAGCCTGTGTTTGCTTGAGAAGGTATTTTCCTATTATGCCTACTTGTCTAAACTTAACAACTGATTCTTGACACATCTTTCAGATAAGACGGGTGCATTAGCAGATCTCTGGAACTAAAATTTTAAATTACTCAAATAATTAAACACTAAAGAATTACAGATATATTTTGTATGAAATTCATATTGATTTTGCCATGAAAAGTGATGCCTTGCACATTCATCTGTGAGTTACTAAGCATCATCTTTGCAATGCTTTGCTGTATCTTTTTACTTCATTTTAAATCCAGTCTTACACATGTCTCTTTAATTCATATAAAAGAGCAAACATTTTTCTTTCTGCTACACCTAGAGATTTCTAAATAGCAGAGTTCAGGAGGGACTGAAAAGGAGGAGGGCATGATATGAAGTCCATCAGTGATTTAGGACCCATGTACCTTACAGCTAAGAAAAAAAAAAAACACCAGTTTTTATATTTTCTCTTTTTCTTTTCATTTGGCTGAAAACCTGATTTTTTTTTAAGGAGGTGTCAAGTAATAGCAAACATGGTTAGAAACTTTATTTCATGAAGCTTTTATCAGCTTATGCTTATCACGGTCTTTTCACTTGTTGCTCTACAAATTTTCAATGCCTCTTTTGGAATGTGTTATATGTGTAAGCATGTAAAAGGTAAAAATATTGACTGGGCATAACTGCCAACAGCATGAACTGCATTTTACAGAATTTGACCTGAGTATTAATTTAAGCATGTAATTTAAGTCTAATGCTCATCCTTGCTAAGGAGCAGATCCTCCCATCTTCCTACTGGATATCAGAAATTAATGGAAATATGAATGTAGCAACCTAGTCAGAATTAATACAACATCAGAGTAAGATCCAAAGCAGTCAATTGCAGCTCCCTGAATTTGAATAACTTTGAATCTAACAACTGCTAAAAATCTCAAACATATCTATCTGTCTTGTGAAGTCAGAATACTTTGTAATTGATAATTGTCATACATTCTGGGATTTCGTATTATGTATTACTTGCTTATTCATAATGAGAAATGTTTATGTATAATTCTTTATACACAGATAAAGTAAAAATACAGAGATAATCTCCCAATAGACTCATGATGATACTAATAGCAATAGTAAAGAAGGTGTTTGTTTGCTATTCTGGAGTTGCTGAAAGCTCAGTAAATATAAAAGTAAGATATATCCATCTTATCCTCAGCTAAGAAAACTCAGGAATGCCCTGGGGATGCTGGATTTGTAGTGAGCCGTCTTAGTCAGGTGAAAGGTCTTTGTACAAAGCTAAAAAGAAAATATTGCAGGAGTTTCTAGAGTTCAAAGGTTACCTGGCCCCAAGCAAGGATGCAGACAGTTCCACTGGACTGGTGTTTCCTTATGATCCCAATCAGGGAAAATTCAATAACCACTTCCAAAGCTAAGTGTTCCTGAACACAAAAAGGAAAGCAGTCTCTGCTTGGGGCAGGAAGAAAACAGAACCTGCACTGTAGAACAGTTCTCAGAATACTCTTTTCTGGCTGAGGATCAGAAAATTTACTAAATGTTGATAGTTACAGAAAAGGCACTAAGGGACTTGTGACTCACAGAAAGTACTACCTTGACTTACTTGGCTATTTTAGTGAGGATGTCATAGGTCAAAGTACTATGTGAGCGCAAACCCAGTCAGTGAATTATTGCAGGAAAAGCCGGTGTATTTCATGTTAAAGAATCTCATCCTAGAACTATTCACTGTGTTTGCAAATTTAGGCCATTCATTGATGTCAGACAGTACCAGTTCTGGGGCAGAGTTTTTATTATAAGTATAAATTTGTCCATACTTACATTAGCTGCAAATGCAGTCTTCAAAGAAACAATGGCTCTACCAGGTCTCTCAAAAGGACCCTATCTATAGAACATCTACTGTACTTGGTAATACAGATACTTTGGCAGCTAATAAACTAATAGAGGCTTATTTTTGTAGTACATATTCCCCATAACCACAGTATAATAGCAGAGTTTCAAATTATTTCACAAAGCAATGAAAACTTAGTGTGAGTAGGATTAATGGAATTCCTGGAATCTCTTATTTTTTTTTCTGTAAAATATATTTAGATAGATACAGTAATATAATACTCAATACAGCTTTAATTTCAAATTACAGTCTGAATGTAATTAAGTATCAAGAAATGCATATAAGAATTATAGTACAGAAATCCAATTATTAAACTGACTTAACACAGACTAGGAAAATAAATACTTGGGGGTTCTTTGAGGAAAAAAAACAGCTGTGGAACACCTCAAAAGTTCTTCAGGGTGACGAAATGTTAATATTATTTAGACTTAAGTTATCAAAGACAATTTGATAACTGGAAGTGCTTTTGGACTTTGTAGTATAGGTTTATCAGGACAGGAAACGTAACTAATATAGCTAATGAAACAAAACTTCTGCAGTGCTCTTTCAGTCAGAGAAGCTGCAAGAAACTGAGGTCCAGGACTTCCCTTAATATCAGTAATCAGATTATTTAATATGTTGTCATATGTACCTGTTGAGTTTTAGTCTGGCTTAAGTGTATCTGGATCTGAAAAAAAATATTTTTCAAGCATTTAAAAAATTTTTGGGTAAAGTATTTCTCTTACACAGCCAAATAATTCTTTGCTGTAGAATCATTAGTTTAATTTTCAAGTAGTAAAATCATTGCTATAGAAAGAAGCCTCGGCAGAGAAACCAGGGCTAAATGAAGATTATATCTGTCACCCAGCTGAACCTCATAGGGGAACACTCTACTAGAAGTTAATTTCCAAATCTTCTGGTTCTCCTGTGAACAAAGGATGTGACTAAACGCTGTATTTAAGCATGTAGGCATGTCATTTTGCAGCTTTTCTAAACAGTTTGTTCAGTGCTAAGCCTCTGGCACTCTTTCTAGGGGTAAGAAAAATGGCATTCTTCTATTCCTATTCATTTCAGAGCTGGATCCTTTAGTTTCACTCTGCCAGATGACACTATCTCCTCTGATAGCAGGAGACTGAGTTCAGTCAATATGAATTTAGTCATTTTTCCATCTCATACCCTGTGTTGAGCATCATGCTGAGGCAAAGAATTATATTACAGTTAGTAGTGGAGACTGCCACTTCTACACTTCAACGGATCTGCATTCACCAGTTCACTGTAGCAAGCTTACCTAGGTTCCCGTAAGTAGCCATGGTGCAATAGCAATGTTTTATTAGTTGTTATTAGAGAAAATTTGAGTAAGTAACAATTCCAAAAGCTGTCCATCCCACCCTAATGCTAGTGACAAGCAGAGACATAATCAGCTATAGTATCGACATGAGGAATTACATAGCTATAGCCACTTCTGCCACATTGCCTGAAGCAGACACTGTAGCTTTGGTGGGGGAAAAAGCCACACTTGCATGTTCATCTGTGATTCAGAGACATTTGTTACACAAAACAGAAGCTTATCATCATAGTTTGACTTTTTCCTTCAAAGTGTAAGTTTCCAGTTTAAGCTTGATAGTTGTCAGCAGTGACAGTAGAAAGATTACTTGGTTGCATTACCAAGAATGTATCACATTGCTGTAGGGCAAGATGTACTCTTTATATCTTGCATGGTGTGCCTAGTCCAAAGTGGTATCAAAGTGAATACCAATAATTTCTACTGCACTGGCCAAGAAACTGAACAGTGAATGCTCATCCATGTTAACATTACCTATTGTATTTCCAGACTATTTTTTACTGCTGTTTTCTGCTGTAAGGATTTGCTCTTTTTTCTAAGTGATGGAGAGAGCATTGCACATTAAAAATTCAAGAATTCCAGTCTTTTGGAAAATTGTATATCTATTTCCCGATTTTGCTTACTGTTTTATTGGAGAATGACAGATCTTCACTTGCAAAGAACCCAATTTTTTGAAAGTTTCTGTCACAAAAGTGCAAATTTGCAAATTTGACATTTCTTACAGCCAGGCAGTAAATCTTACTATAGGAGCAGAATGCGTTTCATTTAGATCCACAGTTTTTTCTATGATACTGTATCATTACAGCAGATCCAGCACTTGTGTACAATATCTGTATGATATTTCCATTGTACAGGATGGTTCACAATTACAGTGAAAGTTCACCACTATAAATCTATCAAGGCTGTTCAGATTTATGGATGTTTCTCTGTTAGCCTGTAGCCTTTAGGATCACCTATAGTAAGGATTAAATCCTAGCCATACTGAAGTCAGAGACTTCCTATCAGACATCGCTGAAGTCCTACAATATAAATGGATGTTCCTCCATACTTTGTAAACTGCTTGAGATTAATGGATGATCTTTCTACATACAGGACTGTGGAATCAATAGCTCACATAATCCACTCAGCAGTAGGGCTAAAAAAAAAGCTAACAAATTACAAGAAAAGCAGGAAAGAGTGATCTATGAAGAAAGATTACGAAATTTGAATATTCAGAGCTCAACGAAGCAACAAATAAAACCAACCATAGGGCTGCCATGTGGAAGCACAACATGTGAACAAAACAAAGATCTTGGAGAGTGAGGAATTGTGTTCCACATGTAGTGGCACCAATAATATGGTTTCCACAACATTCAGTCATCAGACACATTACTGGAGAAAAGACATAAAGCTGAGAGATTTCAAACTCTGCTGTAATTTATAAGATCACTCAGAACATGTTGGACGCGCTATACAGCTATATAGGCACAGGAACATATTAGAGGACTCAAGCCTTTTTTATTTCCAAATTTAAAATTATTGTAAAATGGAGTTTCAAAAAGAGGCACTAAAATCAAAAGGCAGACTCCATTTAAACATCAATCTGCTACCTGTACTTCCCGACGCTGGACAGAATGCACTAACAGGCGGATTTTCAGGCTTCTAAAAGAGCACAACCATCTATTGCCAGGGAAGCATTTCATTCTCTGCTAGCAAAAAAAATGGGTGTAGTTTTGTGTTTTCATTTTTGCTCTGTTTTGACTTTTCTTTAATTTGGTTTGGGTTTTTGTTTGTTTGTTTTTTCATGCATCGAATCTAGCATGGTTTTACTTCATAGTCTCAAGTTACAAGGCTACTTATAAAAGGAAGTAAAGCAAATTTTCATGTGCTGGAAACAAAATTCAGTTTCTTATTTCCCCCACTCTGTATAAGCCAAGATGTAAAAAATAGCAACTTCAAGAAAGTGTATTTTAGTACAAGATGAAATATTATTTAAAAAATTACTTTACATTTAAGTGCAATTCAAGAAATATCCAAATGAATGATAAACATTTGGCTTGACCTTCATTACAGCAAATGTAAAGATAGTGGAAAAGTACTGTATCTGGTACTCTACTAAATGAGGGCAGTACAGATCTTTTATTAAAGTGACATATACAGCAGGTATTTAATCCTTCCCATTTTTCCACACCTGCCTGGAAAGAGAAGTGTAAGCTGCAGTGTAACTATTACATCTCTATGACAGCCTTTACACATTTTTTGATTTTTACTTATTTATAAATAAGAAACCTCTTAATTATAAATTTTGCAACCATTTCAACTCTGAATAAACATGTTTTATTTAGAGTTAAGGCTGGCTAAATCACAACAGGTTGTCTTACCACGTTATAAAACTGATTTGAAATGTCATGATTTGAATCCCCACATGCCACAGAAAGTGACCGGCACTGAAGCCCAGCCACTTCAGCCCGACTGAGGGGCATGGGCTTGCCACCCCCACGGGGCAGGCCTCAGGGACACCAGCAGCATTGTCCCACCCCACCACCCTCATGAGGCCCAGGGACATTTGAGGGGACAAGGCAAAGGCATGCACAGACAGTGAGGGAGCTTTACCTGTGACACAGCACAGAGAGCTGGGACCTTGGCTGGAGCTTCAGTGGTGCCTCAGGTGAGGGCAAGGTGTGGCTCTTAGGGCCTGCAGGTGCCCTTAGGGCCCTGCTGGGTCTGGAAGAGGAGATGGGCTCTGTGTGCACCAGCAAACTGTGAGCAAACCCTAAGAAAGCAGCTAACTCAAGAGCCATGGCTCTGCCTCTCTCACGTTCCTTCTCTCTGGTCTGAAACTGACTTTTTACCGCTGTGTAAAATGGGTAGGGGAGGCAGACCGAGGTGCTGCACAGTGCTGGACTCTGTCCCCTTAGCAGCCACTCTGTGATCCTTGTTTCTGCACCTGCATGGCAATCAAACCCTCTGTAGGAAAGGGTGAGGTGTGCACTGGGGCTGTGCCATCATTAGGAGTAGGCTGCCACGGTCTCCTCTGCCCTTCACTGGTCCCATGAGGCAACACTGCTGTGTGTAAAATGGAGACACATACACAGGCATCATGGCACCAGCATACTGCATGGGCTGGAGCTGCCTGGGTTTGTCTTCTGCAGGAGTGCAGCACCCTTACTTCAGCCTGTGCATGTCTGAGTGGATGGCAGCTACCAGGGAAGAAGAAAACATTCCTGTTGACAGGGGAACCGCCAATCAGTCTCATGCTTTGCTTCAGCATTTCTCCACATCCAACAGCTTTCAGTAGAGTCTAAAGATATCCACCAAATTTTCCCCCAAAATGGTCTTTGTTTGCTGTTTTGAAATAGGGGCTGAAAGTTGCTGCATTGGCATCACTACAGGCACATTTGTAGAGCAACTCCAGAAGAAATAAAAGGTCAGATAAGAAGGAATTAAAGAAAACTGAGAGAGATAAAATATGGTACAAGTAGGAAAGTGAAGCTATAATTTCAGGTGGACATCCTCAATGTCTTTTTTTTTCCAGTTCAGTAACTGCAGAAGTTCAGTTATAGGTGGTTAGGTAAACATCAGGGCAGAATAGACAAACAAATATTTAACACTGTGCCTTGGAAACACCCCAGTAATTAAAAGCAATCATTAAAGGCAAAAAAAAAAAAGATATGATATATTAGTAAAATAAGATATCAATTAATCGTGTTGAAAAAAAGAAATTTCATTTTGTTTAATTCTGGCATAATCTGTCATAGTTATCACTTGCAGAGGGAAAATAAATAAATCTGTTTTCAGAAATTCAGAAATAGAAAAATCCTTTTTACATCTAAATACAGCTCTTGCATTTGTTGAAAGAAAAGCTACTTTGATATTTGTTGCTAAATAAAATCTTGGATCAAGTAAATTTAATTAAAAAAATTAGTTAAGGCAACAATGAACACAGGAAATATACATGAATAAAGTGTTCTAAAAGCCAGGCAACTCTTTTAAGACTATAAATATCACTTAAGCAAGGCCACTATAATTAGCAAAGGGTGAACAAAAGAAGATGTCCAGAAATAGATGGGGAGGGGGGAGGCTGTGAGGGTGAAATGTCTTGGTTAACCTTATTTGAGTGTTCTTTCCATAGCATAGGAAATTGTTCCAGCTAGCTCATGAGTTCTGTTGGTATTAACTGATTTTTAAAAGGACATATCCATGTTGTCTGTATGCCAAGGAAATTCTTTTACTGGCATGTTTGCTGAATACAGGAAACATTACCCTGGCTAAAGTGTGACACTGGATGTGATGAAGAATTGTATCTTTATTCTGGTGTTACAGTCAGTACCATCTGTTTCATCTGGATACTTTTTGGTATTTATTGGGGAACACTTACTGCAATTTTGCAATTTGTTCTGAGTAATGACCAAACACATTTGGTGGTGCTGACTCATAATCCCTTACCACTCAAGGAGCTTGCTGCAGCCCTTGTACACCAGATGATTAGTCTGAGGGCCGATCCAGCACTTCAGGGAAGGAAGGGACAGGGCTATCTAGTCACCCCTAATCTACTTCATCTTTCTTTAAGGTAGGGGCAGAAAAGACTTACAGAGATCTGGGACCCATCCTCATCTCCATGCTATGGCCAGAATTTCCTGTACAATGAAATAAAAGTGTACATACAACTACTTACTCTCCTAAACAGCTGAACAAGCTAGTCTTGCATACAGTAATTTTCAGTGTAAGTCAGTTTGTGTTTATAGGCCCAGTCTTGTACTGCTTATCAGAAGAGAACTTTACTAAAGCCAATGAGAATTTTGTCCAAAGTGCAAGTTATGATCTTGAATTACTGTATTTCCAGTTTCACTCACAGCATCTGCCAGCTTCCTGTTCTCTTCTGTAAAGCTGCCTGTGTCAAGTATTTAAGTTTAATTTGCTATGTGTTATTTCTAAATGCTTTGTTATTTATTTTCTCTTTTCCTTTCCCTTTCTTTGGAATTGTGTTAGTATCACAGCCACTACATAGGAGGCAGTAACTACAGTTACTTGTGACTCCACTGACCTATCCCACAAAAATGCTCAAACAGCAGTCAGTGTGTTTCAGTGACAGCCCCTTAAAGTCCTTGTGCACCCTTTTGGGAAAAGGTGGAAATCTTTGAGAAACAGGTTTGGAGTGAGTGGGTTGGACAGGCCAGCAGTCTCCTTTCCATCTTGCTGCTCCTGGAGCTCAGTAAAAATCACAATAAAACCACACAGATAGTTAATCTACACTACTATTTTTCCTTCAGAAAACAGCAAAAACCTGTAGGGACAATAACAGGTGACAATTGTCCAAAGTCTCTGGTTCTACTTCCATATGTCTGTGTGGTAGTAGGGCATAAGGATTCAGATTAGAAGGAACCATGGGAGATGGTAGGAATGTACTAGACAGTGCTGGAGGCATGAAACTAAATTAGGTGGTGGTACAAATCACCTGGTGTGCAAGTGGAAGTCAAGACTAATATGTAGCTCATACCCAAGTCACCACAGTCTAAAATAGCTTCAGCTTCTTTTGTAACCACAGCCACTGGTCTTCCCTCTACACATGAAGAGAAGAGGGTGAGATAGAAAGCAAGCTACTCACAAACAAATACTTTTGGAGTATCGTTTGGGGTAGCATATATTACATGAAAAGCAACATCAGACAATTTTCTGCATTTGAGGATGAGACCTAGAATCTCCTAACAGTATTTTGAATATTGGCCATATTGCTAGGAGTTTAGCCAGACTTTTTAGTTTGAAAAATCCGAAATTGCTATAAGGAGTAACATCAAAAAACTGTCTTTCTGATGTAGGACTGGGAAAACGATGGTTCTTGTTTATAAATACAGTGAGTTAACCACAAACATATTAACAACAGCAATAATAATGATAACAACTTTAAGCAGAAATAAACACATGGCAATTACTTTTCTTTGGACCTGTCACTCACAAGATAGGTTCTCAGTCTGCAAGTGTGGTGAAGGACAGTGCTCTCTCCTGACTCTGAGTGAACTTTCAGGGGGAGTGTTCCCAGTAGGAAGAGTTAGACCTCAATGTCAGTGTTTATATGACTAGCTCATTTGGTAACATTGAACAGCATTTATTTTTAATTTGTGTGCCTCTCCTTTAAGGCATACCCTTCTCTGTTTGACTTCAGTGGGAGCTCCACATGTTTTGCCTTTGATTTTGCTGCATGCTGGCAACTCTAATTAGTGTTAATAGGAGTTTCAGTGGAGCTTTTATCTCTCTTTCTCTGCAAGAGAGGATAGTTTTCAGTAGTTATCCCAGCAATGACTGGTGTTTTTACACTTCAGGAGTCGGAGCTTTATCAAACTGGCACATGGTGCCTATCAAGTATGTATCTTAATTTCTCCTCTGTCCCTGCATTACTTTACCTTTTCCTCCTGGCTGAATAACAAATGATGAGAAAACTGACATTGATCATTCTAACAAACTCCTCTCAGTTTTTAAAAGATTGCTTAATATTGTCTTTGGGATTTTTAACAGTAATAATTTTAGCTAGTTAACACAGCCTTTCCTAATGATTTTCTATCATAGTAACTTGCTGCAATAAATATGAGTTACAAAAGATCATTTCTTCCTTTGAGACTGATTCTATGGCTATGTCCTGCAACCTATACTAAACCTCAGCCTGCTCTGCCCTACAGAAACTGTTTTCAGACTTAGTTTGCATAGGGACACAATACTACATATTGAGCAGCAAGAGTGGGGGAATCTGGTCATTTTTAGCAGTGCTGCTGGTTTATTTTTAAAAAAAACCTTCCCACCCTCATCCTTTGCATCAAACCTTGCATGTTGAAATGGAAATAACAGCAATACTATTCCATTTTGAGATTTTCATCTCAGGCTTGCATACCTGCATGTACTGCCAGGCACAATGAACAGGAGCTGCTTTTCTCCTTCATAAGAAGTAAGGCATGTGGCTTTCTGTGCTAACATAACCCTCTTTCCAAAATTTCAAAAGACACAGACCTTCCCAGAATGATGCTAAAGTTTTCCTGTGTTCCAATAATAAAAGCAGAACGTACCAGTAATTTCCAGTTCCTCTGTGGTCAGGCAGCCTGTGAAGACTAAAACTGAAGTACCCGACCTGCAATATCAGTGTGGGAGTCGGAAACAGATGTTCACTGGACAATACAATTTGTTGTCACTGTCGATATTACATGGCACTTTTCCCAACAGAAACTGTCTGTAGCTGGAAAAGAATGTAAGAAATTATTCATGCCCCAAATTGCTATTCTTATTTTTAAATGTTAAATACTCCTTGTTTTCTTTTGTTTTAAATGACTGAATCAGGGAGTTGTAAGCTTTAAAAAATACAATTAACTTGACTTGTAGTGTCTGTGTAGTATACCAACCAACTAATTTAAGGTTTTTTCCTCAAGACAAGACACTATGTGAAAACCAGCAAGAGTCACACCCTGTTCTTTAGACTCAGAGTGCTGTAACCTTTAATCTCAAAAAATATTTGATGCTCAGTAGATATT
Organism: Melopsittacus undulatus; assembly: GCF_012275295.1. NCBI lineage: Eukaryota > Metazoa > Chordata > Aves > Psittaciformes > Psittaculidae > Melopsittacus > Melopsittacus undulatus. Next base: position 61,415,143 of record NC_047532.1, on the reverse strand, counting down.
TATACAAAAATTGCATCATAGGAAGTAAACGGGACAAATAATTTCATGTGCATTTGAGTGTGCATTTATAAAGATCATGATTTATTATATTCATATAATAGCATTATTGTACATATAATAACATTTTAAGTAGATTCTTTATGCATTAGAAATTCTAATAGGCCATTTGGGCATTCAGAACTGATCAAACACTCAAATTAGCAAAATCTTCTATTGAGTAACATATGATGCCTAGCCTTGATTTTCAAATTTCATGAATATTACAAAAGCAAATGCACTAGATCATACTTACGATAAAAGCCAATAGATTGGGCTAGGTACTCTTTAAATTAAATATTAATTTTTTTCAGGGATATATTGAATATATTAAAAAAAGATAAAATCTAAATGAAATCAAACCTAAATACAAATTAATGTTACAGATAAGAGTGTCAAAGAGAGCTAAAGATCTGACTGTGAGAACACTTGGATATATCACCTGTATTTTACATGAAAAAGCAACACTAGATATTTTCACAAATGATGACATCTGGGGTTTGAATTGGAGCTCACTGAAACTGGTGACAAAACTCACATGTAGTTGATGACTGTTCTAACTCTGGTAGACTTTCTTTAGAGATATTAAAAAGAGGAAAATGCGATTGTAATCACATGGCCTGAACAAGAGCAAAAGATTTTATCACTGTAAAATCACACAACTGTCTTATATTTATAAATGCATGTAGTAACACTTTACTGTAATCTTTTTGCAATAGTAATTTTGCATTTACTATGTTGCAGTCATCTGCAACAGTCATTTAATCCCATTGGCTAAAACCTGCTCTACGTCAGGTTTTAGTCAGTGGAAAACACAAAATGTTTTTCAGTTGTGCATTTCTTTCCAACCACTGCATAATTTAGCATTAAGTTCTAACCATAGTTTAACTTCTTTTATGCTTTTAGATTTCATTAATTTAGATATATTTCCATAGTGAAACACTACCTGTTCAGATGTTCTTGGATAAGAGCTTGAACCCCACAAAATTTTCGAAGTCAGCATGTGATAAGACAGAATGAATAGGTAATGGATAATGTTTAGCACGCTTGTAAGCAATATGCTGAATTTGTGTGTGTGTGTCTGTATTTGTGTATTTTTATATACACTCCTGGGTTAAACTGATTTTTTCATCAGCTAGGTGTTGGCAAGTGCCAAAGTGATTTAGGACTAGAATGCGATTTAGGCTGATCTAGCTACAGTTGTATTTCTCATTTCATCATCATGCCAGGGATACTGTGACAGTTGTGGGGTTTTTTTTTAATTTATGAAATAGACAAAATTAAATGTCCATACCAGACATACCGTTAGGTTATGGGGAGTGAAAGAGAAGCACTGCATTAGGCCTTGTTCTTTTGTCTGCACCCAGCAGAGACGTTCTGAATGTACAAAACAGCTGGGAAGCTTCCTATGTAGCACACAGCTTGAAAAATGCATTTAAGATTCAAAGAAAAAAATCTATCCGATTAGACTTTGTTTCAAACAACTGTTATTCTGGTCCTGTAATATATTTCTTTGTAAAATATGAATCAGTACAGATGTGTGTTATCTGCCTGCATTGCATCATTTTTAATACTAACTCTCATTTTAACCATCATGACAGTTGAATCCCAATAAATGTTTTAGACTTCAAAGACTTCTCGTTGCAATACCAGAGACAGCATGTGCTCATACAGAGTTTTAGTATTACTTAGTATTTTGAAAATTAATGGATTAAAACAGACACATTTGCTAAAGTGACTATTCTATCTTTTTCAGTGATGCTGCTTTTTCTATGTTTTTATCTGTTGAATGACGTTTTGCTGTCTCTCCTTGTTAATTTAAATGCCTTTTTCAAAAAAAGCAAGGCTTCAGGAGAAGTCAAATTTTGACATTCAGGTTACAGGAAAGATTTCCAAAGAGACAACAGAAAAAGAGATTACTGAAATTATCAGGAGCACGGCCCACCCATTAGCAAGCGTTGCAAGCAGTATTTGAAAGAGAGGAAATCCTTGGCCACTGCGTAGCACGGCTGTGTACATCAGAGTTAGTTAGAGTGCTCTGAATCTCATCTTTTGATCTCGGGTGATATTTTTCTCTGTTATGTCACAGAGGTCACCTGGCTCATGTGTGACAAACTGCCTGCATAAGTCACAGTGCCAGTGGCAGAGATTTGTAACCATGTCCCTGGTCCATTGCCTTTGAATTATTTCGCAGGCCCTCTGCTTTACATTTACACTCTGTCGGAAGATGAACAGGGGAAGGGAGTAAAATCAAGGGCAGGGTCTCATCCTGAAGGACAAGGGGAAACAGGTGGAAGGTTAATGGCCCTGGAGCGTATCCACAAGCCTCTCAGGCTTGATATATGGGCCTCAGGCCTAAAACGGGCATTGGCTTTCAAAGATATATTATTTCATTTGAGGAGAGACATTCTGGAGTTCCTGCATTTGTCTGCTGATAGATGATCCTCTGTCCACAATTGGTTATGGCGTGTGAGTTTTCCTTGGGCCTGCTCCCGTACATAAAAATTTTGCTGAGCTCTCCAACCTTTCGCATGCCTGTGAGAATGGGACGTGTGCGGGCCTTTTGGCAGGCGGCTGGATTTTTGTTGCTGCTATTTTTGTAGTTCCTTTTGAAGCGCCAGGCAAGTGGGGGATGAAAGGCACTTCTGTTCATTCATACGCGGCTGGGCAGGGGCAGCCTTGCAGGAATGAAAATGGGGGAGAAGAAGATGTCAGGGATCCATCACGCATACATGTGTCTGCAGCCCAGGCGGAAGTCACTCCATCTAAGCCCATATTTTATACTGGCACATGCCTACAGAGAGATAAAAATGGGGAAATAATTTGCATAACTTTTATGACCTCTCTTCTGTTAGTGTATTTTGGTTCTGATAGGTTTCACAGCTTGTGGGAAAAAAAATGAGAGTTTATGTTTATTGGGGCCCTACTTAGAACAGTTTACCTCAAGCACCCCATAAAAATGGGACACTACTGCCTACATCTTAGCAAAGTGCCAGAGGACTTAGAGCCAAATCATGCTTTTGCATGTATCAGAAAATCTCTAACTGGCTCAAATGTATAGGGTGAGATTCTGTCAAGTGCAACAGGATTGCACTGTGGGCAGGGCAAAACATTGGCAGGATCTGGCCCCTGATCCATTTGCTGTGCCCGGCTGGAGGAGGCACCAGAGGAGAGCCTGGTGGCAAAGGCCTTGTTCCAGAGAGGAAGCAAGTCCTGCATTCACTGCCACACTGGCATTCCCACAGCATCTTCTGCCATGGGAAGGTCTGTTTAAAAAACAATTAAACCCCTTAACATATATTGTGGTTTAATGTAGCCTACTTAACAGCTTGTTAAGTTGTTATCTTGATTTTAAAAATATACTTGTTGTAACTGTTATGGTATTGCCTTTCTAAGATATATTACTCTATGAGAGCATGATTTAAAGAAAGTGCGATGTATATTTTTGCTATATAAAGCATATCCATTTAGATTCGTTTTGATAATAAATAACTTCAGTTTCAAGGGATAGATTTTGCCTGAAAGAATTCACACTAACTATACTTAAGTGTCTCCCAGTTTTACCTTTTTTATTTTTCCTATGCAACTTAAAAAGCAAAGTAAGCATAATATGTATATCGTAAGTTTCAATATAGTTTGTTTGGTTTGCTTTTGCTACAGTAAAATTTGTAGTTATATAAATAGATTAGTAGCTTAGTGGATTCAATTTAAGCCTAGCTCATGTGTCAATCTGAACTTTTAATTGAACTGTTACAACAATCCTGTGTTATTTGAGTAACTAAGACCTGGTATTACAGTCACTGAGCTCAATTGCTAAACTCTCAGCACTCTAGTGTGAGAAGGATCAGGCTTATTCTGCATTTCTGTCCCTTCCTGTAGAAAATGTCCTGTTGTAATGCAATTATTCACTCTTCCTTTAGTGTCCTGCAGAGTTTAAGTTAGACAAGTGAGCTAAAGACCTGAGAGACATATTTAGTGTTTCCTGCAGCAGTAGGAAGGAAATCTGAGGACTTGCTAAAAGGAAAGATTTAGAAGCAGAAATTCTACAGAGAGAACTGAACAGAGTGTTAGCAGGCAGGAGGATCTGCTTTTCCACTTGTTGCTTTGATAACAGATAAAAGACTGTCATGAGCTGCAGGCTACCAGCTGGGAGCAGATAGAGTAATCCTGGCAGAAGGCTGGCCCAAAACTACACATGCATTCTTTTAAATCTTCGAGACCACTGGAAAGTTGGTTTCCCCCTACCATTGTCATCATTATTCATGATCTTGTTTTTGACCCCAGTTTAACATGTTGGTCTTTTAAATCTACTTTAAAATAATTTTCTCTTTGAAACAAGAAAATCGCACGTTGACAAAAACATTTCAGCTATTTCATCCAGCTGCTTAAAGATTCCCAAAATAAATTCCAGAAAATTGGTTCAGGCATAAAATTCCCATACTGTATGAAATCTGCCTTGGCTGATTGTAAAGTTATATTGCGCTCAATGTGCAGATAATCATAGAAACAATTTGTAAAATATGTCTTCCTTGTAATCAACACACTTGATAAATGAAACCTAGAGGATGTATTACTTGTAAGAGATAGCAACAGAATGTCATTTGTTAGAAAATGAGCCGCAGTGACCCCTGTATGATGCAAACAAGTGCAAACAGAATGACAGACAGAGAGAGCACAGCACACCCATGCATGCCTAGCTTTGCTGGTGTGCATTGTGCCACCAAGGTCATGTTACCAACATGCTTGGACACATTCAAGACTGGGCCAACAGCATCTGTTAGCATGTGCACAGATGCTTGACAAGTTGTGTTGCTTCAACCTGCATTATTGCAGACAAAGAAAAAAAGAACTTAAAGATCTGATTGTCATGCTACACAGTCAATTTTAATGATATATTTAGGGACCTAGCTTACTTTGTATTCTTATGTGCAATTACCCATATAAAAAAACACCACTCATTAGTGTTCTGTTCCACTGACTTAATTATACTCCTTAATTAAATCTTGACTAACTGGGGGTCACTGCAGTGTCAGTGGGATTTGTCATTGTTTGTCAGCAGGTGTCTGGTCACATCTATATCTGGTTTCCCTGTTGCTGTATTCTATTTAACAGTCTGGTCTCTCCTAAATGGGAAGGATGATTATACATTACCTTACTATGTTTTGTGCCTCACAAATTAAATGAAATACCAGTGAATCCATCCTGTAGTACTAGCACTCTCCCGGTCCTGACATACAGGAGTTGAGGAATGAAGCAAATATAAACCTTTTCAAAACAGAGTTAATTACCTCTTGATTACCTCACTTGTGTTCCTTTTCAAAGGCTTATTTTTCCTGCACTCAAAAGCCATGTTCTTATTAATTAATCAGATAATCTTGTGTTCAACAGGTGTAAAAATATATTGCAAATATCAATCTAGGAATATTTCTCCTTTCCCTTACTCCTAAACATGAAATGAATTTGAAACATGACCGGCAAGAGTGAGCTAAATCAATATTACATGCATAACAAATACCACATGGCATGTGCTGCTATTGCTGTGTTGCTCAGAGTCAGAAGACTGAAGCTCCAGATACAGTATTTCCTGAATAATTCAGTGGGAGTTCTGCATGTGCAATAAGTGCATAATAGTACCATTTCTTTCTAGTTCAAATTTGCATGTTTTGGATTTGCTATTTTAAAAAGTTACTTAGGGGAAATAAAATTCCCATGTTTACACATATAACAGGCACCTAATGTTCATCTGAATAATTGATTAGTCAAGTCAGGCTTTCATAATTAGCTATTGGCCTTCCAGTATAAGCCCACAAAACACTTGTCAATCTACAGATGTTTTTAATTTATTAATATATATCTTATCAAAAGAGCTGCAGTAGTTACCTAGAAAGCATTTATTATTTATCCTGTCAAGGCTGAGGAAGCATTCTGATTCTAGACATGTATTTTCAATCTATTGTAACTTTCCCAGAAGATTACCTTTTTGTTCTGAAAGTTTTCATGAACTCTCTCTGCCTGTAAGCACTTGCTTACAGTGGAAATTGGAAAGAAGCTTGCTTCTTTCCCTGAAGCCATTCCTGTGTTACACAGAACCTAGTGACATGATTCATTGATTATAAATACTGTGTACCACTTATTTGTACTTGGATACCTAAAAAACATCTAACTAGATGCCCCTAGCAGATATCCCTAATGCAGCCATAGATTCTGTGACCAGACAGATGCAGCTAGCATGTGCATTGATAGCATGTGTGACAGTGATAGTATAGGTATGAGCTAGGGAGCTATGTGGTAAATTGCAGATTCATAAGATAAATTGTGTTTATCTTTGAATTCATGACCTCATTTGAACTCTGCCACTAATCTATTTTTGCTTTCTCATGCTCCTAACCAGTTTTCAAGTGGTTGTTGTTAAAGGAAAAAATATCCCCCTTACTCCAGAAACTGCATTTTGAGCCCATGATATGAAGTTCATAAAACAAGATATTTGATAGTGAAATCCAGAATTAAAATTGTTCAATTGTTACTAGAAGTAAATTAAAAACTAAACCTCTGATAAAATGATGAGACTAGAAATTTTATGGTTTATTTTATCAGGAAAGAAACTTCACATTTCCATTGGGAGGCAGCATTTACTTCTAGCACTTGTTGAGTGTGAAACACCAAATTTAAAAAAGATGTTATTTATGGAAAAGGTATTGTAGTTCTATATATGCTATAAGTTTACTTTTGCTTGCCCCCGTTCAGAAGAATCACCTTCATTTTAGTGAAAATATATGTGTCTGCTTCCCATCAGTGAGATCAGGAGAAATGCTTCGAGGAATATGTAAAATGCTTTCCTAAATCAAAGTTCTTCTGAGGCCTGTACTATTGGATGTGTATTAAGTTCCTTGCTTTATAAGTAGAAAGATACAAATATAGTATCAGAATTCTAAAACCCTTTTAAACCTAAAACACTTCTATTGTAGAATAGTTGGTTTAGTTTGCTTGGAAAGAACATGATGTAAAAACCACATCATAGACATAGAAAAAAATTACACCTATTTTGGTGATGTGATTTATTTAATTGTGGTTCACCACTATGAATTTTGTGGTCTCACAAAATTCACACAGGTCCTTGAGCAACATTACAGCATCCTGTGTACCATACACATGTATGTATTATACATACTTACTCAGTTTCTGCTTGAAGACATAAGAAATGTTAGAATCCTTCTCTTTATAAGAAGCTTGATAACATGCCTCCCATTGAAAAATTAAAATACATTTCTAAGGGTGTCATTATAAAGTCCCTCCTCCACAATACATGTATCATGTGTTAATATAAAATTCCTTTATCTGTCTTTATATCTATTGCAAAATAAAAAAAATTAGATGCTACATTGCAAAGAGCACAATACCTGTGAAGGATTCAGAGCCAAGTTTGCAGCTGCTGTCCTGATTTTCTATATAATATTTTCTGCAGTATTAAAAGTTCAATCAGTGTTATACTAATATAATTATTTTCTATTGGGATATTTTTAAGCATAGGAGGCTCTACCTGGGAAGTATTTATAATTTAGGCTGGTGTGCTAATTAAGAATTAAAACTGTGTGAGCATTAAAATGTTCACATTCTCACTATTAACATACAAAGTTCTCACCAGTGCCCTATCTATTCACCTAAGAGCTCAGACACATTTCCCAGTAGTATTGTATGGCTAGCTCGGTTCTTCCATTTAGACTTTGAAAGAGCATTGTTTTCAAATGTGTTCTATAACTGCAAATAGATGTATCTGCTAAAGAGATTCATATTTCATGATTAGACAGGTGATTTGATCGTAAAGCGGAAGAGAGTTCATATACATAAACAATGAATTAAAAACCCTGAATAGGATTGTTAAGTCTGTTTTTCTAGGTTACAGCTAAATGAGAGCCATTATGTGAGCTTTCAGATAAACTCACAAAGCTCTTATCTGTATAAACTTGATAGATCTGCCATTATCCTTAGTGACTAAAAGGAGTTATATCATTTACTTTCATTAAAAAAACATTAATCCTTTTTAGTAACCTTCTTCTAATTCATTGATTCAATTATAAAATGAACAATAAAAGTGTTTGATATAATAAAACCACAGTATTAAAATGTTTTGTACATATAAATATTTCATTGCAATGAGATTATTCAGTGTTTTAAAAATATTAACAATATTAATGTTATGCTCTTAGACAACACACTACGTTTCTTCAGCATCTCTGTAACTATACATAAAAACAGTCTTTAAAATTCAGAGTTCTGAAATAGTTGTGCATAGTATTACTTGTGGTCACTTCATGGACAGATTTCCTGTAAAGTTTGTGACACTCACTAGCATAGGTTGATTAAAGGACAGGAAACTGTTTATGGATGTATGCATATATTGCTCCTAAATATTGGGAAGCCAGGCTCCTCTAATGAGATCAATTTCCCCCAAAGTTGCTGGCATTTGGCCTAAACAAAAACAGATTAAGACTCCCAGGGTTGGACCTTGAGCTGATGCAAGTCTTGGGAACGTTTTGCTTGGCTGGTGGTATGCTTTGTACATGGCAGCATTGTGAGCAACTTTCACAGCTGTGGCAGCTGCTGCAATCTCACTTACACCAGCTAAATAATTCAGATCACCAGGATGCCAGTATAGCTCTTGATCTGACAGTTCACATGAACTGATTGGAGTAATTCACCCAAGACTTTAATCGATTTTGACAAAGCTAGTACTTGTTATAGTTTGGGATGCGGTTATTTTTATTCATTTTTTGTGGCAGGAGAGCAAAATACCATTAGTTGCATTATACATGTTACCTCAAATACCGGTCCCCAGGTACAGCTGAACAGGTTTCTGTGTGTGACAGTTGATGGTACTGGTTTGCTTGTGAAAAGCTGGCATGATTTCTGTGAGCATTTCTAGACTAGAGAAGAAGAATGAACTTCATATTTTCATCAGTCATCCCATTACAGATTTACTTTTAATTCTTTCAGCAAAGCAGATTATTAAAAGCAATGACCTGAGGTCTTCATTCAGATATCAGACTTGCAATCCTGTATAATGTGTGCTGCAGGGCAGAGGTCACACTGACGAGTCTGTTAATGTAGTCACTCTGGGATAAGATCAATCTCCATACTTCACCATATTGATCTAATAGCTCATTGGCACTTCCCTCATTGAATTGATTAGCTCATGTGTGAAAAGAGATTGATGGGTTTCTGACCCTGAGGAGTCTGTCAGGGGCACACCCACGGCAGGGGAAGTGGATGTTTTCGCTGCTTCATTTGGGTGGCTCATTATGTGGATGTCTCATGGGGAATAAGGGTTATAACATTGTTTTATGAATTATTTACAACAAAATAGCAGGATTTTGCTTCATTTGATGTTCCACCTTTACCGAATCCATTCTAAACAGAGCATGAAAAAATATACATGAATGGTCAAATGTACCAAATATTTGTGTAGAAGAAACCACCACCTATAAGTGACCTTAAAAAGCAATTTTACTAATATAAGGTAATCATAATAGATATGAGGGTAAGAATAGACTTCATGGGTCATCTAGTCCATTCCCCTTATGCAATGACAGAATATTGATGATATCTAGAAATGAATTACATTTTAACTGCATATTCTGGATAAGTACTTAAGGTAATCTAGTTCAGACATCTCATAGAACTTCACAGTGCACATTGCACTGTAGAAAAAAGAAATTTACATGCAACATGTGAGCTAAAAAATAAACTATGCACATTTCTCAGTTGTTAGAAATACCCTCCCCCCAAAAAACAGATTCAACTCCATTTATCAAACAGTCATATATTTGCACAATGCATATATTTGACACAGTAGATTGGATTTTGGTGCTGTGTCTGCTCGTACAAGAGGAAATGTAAAAGAAGCTGTTGCCAGAAACTGAATTTAGAAGCTGGCTCATGTTAGGTTGCACTTAAAAAATGTGTGCATTATCAGAGCCTTCACAGATATAAAGCAATAAAACTAAGGGACAGCTCCTTCTGTCTTCTGTTGAAGTTTTTGTATTCCTGTCTGCATATGAATTGTGAAATCAGTCTCAAAGATACTTACAATGAAATAATTTTTTACATATTGTCCAAGCTCAGGATAATACCATACCTAGGAATGTGTTACATAGCAAGTCAGGTTATATGGTCATACCACAGTACAAACAATATTAAGTAAAATATTCTCACAGTGTTGTTAAGCTGATGCTTATATTTCTGTAAGGAGACAGTCTGCTTCACTAATATCTTGTATTATTTAACTGGACATTCTGGGTTTATTTAGGGGCTGTCAGTTTAAACTGAAAACCAGATAATTTTATTTACAGAGAAGTGTCTATGCAGTCAAGCAACCTTTATTAACTATTAGATTTATGGTAGAATAAACAGGTACTGCATAAAACCAAAGTAATATGTAGTCCCTTTCCTAAAGACCTTATATTCTAAAAGAAACAGACCCTCAGTCAGATAATTTAAAAAAAGAAAAAAAAAAAGAGAGAATTCAATCCATTACCTGTTGGTGCTGCTATAGAAATATATATATGAAATATATTCTGTTGCATATTTCTATAATCTTACATTCATTTATAGGTATAAACCACTCAAGCTATTTTATGTACCAGGAAAATTGCCCTGGTATAGACTTCAGTAACTATATTATCAAAGTTTCAATATACCTCAGAAAAACTTACCAGAAGCAGAATTGTGGTGCACTTTGAGAAGTCTGGGATAAATATGGGATTCATAAATAAGTCTTCTTACATTTGGGTATCAAAGTTATATTTTAGTCATGGTAAATTTTAAAAAATAAAACTCATATTAAACTTAGTTATGAAAAAAATAACTAATACTCCAATGCAGATTAACAGTAGATTGCCAGACACTTGAACACGAGGTGTACAAAATTTATTGTTTGAAGAAAATATTGTCATTTTATTAGAAGCTCTTGCTCAGTGACCAAGTTTCTGCATGTGGGTGAACACTAAGGAGTCAGAGCAACCTGATTTCATTGCTCATTGCCCCAGCTGTATGCAGAAAAGAACTAAGAAAAAACTAATCAGATGTACAGAATGTCCCCCTTTTTCCTAAGTTCACCGCTACTCTTCTATTGTATACAGATATGTAGGAACCCAATTTAAAGACCGAAATTTTGATAGCTGTGTTCAGCTGTGACAGCAGAGAAAATCAGAGGCTGGCTGAGCTGTCACAGTCCACAGTAATTTTTACGTGTAAGGTTCCTGCTCAGTCTGTGTTTTGTACTGCAAAAGTTCCTGTCACCAACACAAAAACCAGCCCAAATGAAAAGTTTCTTCAAGAATATTTTAAAACATGAATATTAATCTTAACTGCAGTTTTAATGTCTATATGGGACCTGAGCGGAGTTCTTACAACCTTAATTTAATGGCAGGGGTGTTGGAACTAGATGATCTTGAGGTCCTTTCCAATCCTAACTATTCTATGATTCTATGAGAGATTTCCAAATTAGAATACAGGAAACAGGAAGTGGGAATAAATGAAACAAAACCAAATGAAAGCATAAAAGAAAAAACATTTTAATACACACTTGCTTATTCCTTAAACATTCATTCAATCAACACTTCCTGTGATTTTTTTAATAACATGTCTCTGCTCTTTTACACTTGACTTTGTCAGAAAAGAAGCTGATTTTTTTGAAGATTATGATCATAGTTGAAAGAATTTAGCTAGATGGTAGATGCTGCATGCTGAGAGCCTCCTGCAATGCTTTTAAGATATAAAGAGAAATACTAAGTCTGTTGGATCATTCCCATATACTGTAACTCATTGGATCATGCATCACTGGTTCTCAATACCTCTCCACAACCTTCTTGTGTGACTTGGGTTTCTTTTGGTGGTGTTTTTAAGCATTTTTTCCTATCAAGTCCCATGGATACTGGTTTAATACATGACAACCCCTATTCATAATGCTGAATTTTCTTTCACTTTCTCCTGTACCATTGGGTCTTCTTTCTCATTTAGTCCCTGTCCCAGTGACTCACTGTTACTGCTGCAGCCCCTGGGATGCAAGACAACTTTTCTCTATTTTTTCTTCATCAGTTTATCATCTCCTTTCACAACTTGACTGGGTACTATTTCTCATTATTTCATACTGCTTTTGCTGTGGCTTTTTTTTCTTTGCTGTTTTATTATGAAACAGAGGAAAACGCAGTGGAATACATTCGTATGGTGAGTGCATATTTTACAGCAATGCCAGCTTCTGTTGCCAAAGCTGTATTACAGGTGACTTTCTGTCCTGTTTTGCACACTGTATCTCCCAGTCTTGAGACTTCAGGTCCATACAGAATCATAGAATAGTTAGGGTTGGAAAGGACCTTAAGATCATCCAGTTCCAACCCCCCTGCCAGGGGCAGGGACACCTCACACTAAACCATATAATCCAAGGCTTCATCCAACCTGGCCTTGAACACTGCCAGGGATGGAGCATTCACAACCTCCCTGGGCAAGCCATTCCAGTACCTCACCACCCTATATATTTCAGTGATTCAAGTATGATCAGAGGAAATATCTGCCCTTACATAGCTGGATGTTTGTCAAAACTATGAAGAGGATTATGAATAGTAAAATGTAAACCAACATATTCTAATTCCCCCAAAAAACTGCAATGCTGTGCAGTCAAAAGATAAATAATTTTTAAAATACGAAACTGCTGATTTGACAATATCTAGAAATTCAATGGAACATCCAGTGAATGAGATTTTCATGTAGTTTATCAGTGTTCAACCCTGGCTATCATTAATACTTACCTGGAAATTTAGTCTTCTCTAATTGACACCATTGTAAAGGAGTAACTCCTTTTTAGTCATGGCATCAGATTACTTATATTTTCCCATTGGTATAACTGCAAATATAGTCCAATGCTATATACACAAACCAACTTTTGTAGGTGTAATCTGTTGAAAGAGTAAGGTTATATTTCCCTTATGGCTTCCCCTTTTCCCAGACTGCATGCTCCCTTGAATAGCTGTACTGGAAATGAGCACAAATGCTATTAAAAAAAAGAGTAACCACATAGTGTAATTTAAACAAGAGCCAATGTAAGTAATGCTAGTGTTCATGCATGCAAAAACCAGTGTTCTGGGGCATGCAGCCCTTGGAAGAACAGGACCCTAAGTGTGTTGAAAGATTACTCTGACTGCCTGTTACCATATTAAAGAACCTTTCCAAAATTAGCACGTCTCTTGTGTCACAAGTTAAAAATATTTTCCATATTATACTTAAGTGACTGAGCTTTAACAGAATATTTATTTTGTGGAAAATAAACTTAGTTCTTACCATGACTTTGTTTTAAATATGAACAATCCACCCCTGTGTGTTGTATTGATCCGTGTCAAAATATGACATTGCTGTTTCTTGAGAAATTTTACAAATTAGATCTAATGGAGGAGCCAAAGTTTACCTATACTCTTAGAATAGTGTCAGCTGCAAAAAATGGTGTAGCTGTAAGAAAACTGAAATAATAATTTATCCAATAAATCACCAAACAGGAAAGGAACATTACATATTAGAAATGCTTTCATATAATACTAAAATATGTGACTCGAAGAAGATCACTGAGACTTTAGCTGATTGTTGCTGTACAGTAGAGTGAAACCATTTATTCAGTATATTTAGAATAAATTTGCCAGCAGTACCACAAAACTTACTAGACTCAGTCTTGTTTTCTGATTCCCCGGAGGACATCTTTGTGCACCCTAAAAAGCAAATCAGTCCAACAAGGCAAACAAGGTATTGAGTGGGCCTAATTTTGATTTTGTTCATGTGGAAGTCAAAGAACTCGTGTTCACGCAAGTTAAGAGTATGGCCCAGCACATTTTTTCTGTTCATTTGTTGGCATCAGAAAAAAAACAGGTGTATTTCCAGAGTAATTTGAGGGAACCAAACAGTTTAGTACTAAAATTGCTACACAAACTACACAGAATTATCTTATTTTTTATTTTTAAATTCTAGACCCTTTATGCATGAACTTATGCTGTACTAACATCAGTAGAGATACTCACAAGAGTAGAATTTTGAAGGTCAGTTCTATGGGTTCAGTCTTGAAGAAGGCACCTTCTTCCTCACCCTGCAAAACAGGTGCTGAGGAGAATTAATTTCCTCTTTACTTCTCTTTGCATTCACCTTGACAGGGAAGAAACAATGCATTGTAAGCAAAATTTTCAGTTGAGACTAAAATGAAATCTTTTTTTTTCAGTTAAAATATCCCACCCAAAAAAGAACCTAAGGAAAACATATTTATAATTCATCAGAAATAATGCTGACTGCAAAATACTAAGTCATTTTCATGCAGTTTACACAGATATAAATGTGGGGAAAAGGAGAAAAAATAGAAGTGTTACATGTTTGATTTGAAACACTATATAATCTCTCTATATATACACACACAGAGTTTCTGCAACAACCCTTTAATCTAATCTTTAAAGAACTGAGATTTGTCATTTACCTTATCCTTAATGGAGGGGGAATACTCTCTAGAGTCCAAAGATCCATAAAAGAAAGGTCTTATTCTGTAGCAGGATCACCATCTGCTGCTTGCCCATACTCCCTTCAGCAGTCTGAGGCCTCTAGACTCATGCACCTTGTGTTATATTACTGCAAGAAAACAGGAGTGTGACCTGATGCTCAAGACTGCTTTTATTGAAAGTATTTTGACATAATTAAAGACTAACACCGAAACTGGGAAAAGGTTGAACACTGCAGTGATCTTACACACAGCTGTCCAGGGGCATGCAAGGGGGAAAGCTGTTACAAAGCCGTATCTCTCCCCATGTGTGTTTGCTAAGCAGGAAACACCACACACCATTGAGAGCATGGGCAACACATATTCACGTTTTGGAACAGTGGGGATTTTTAAAGTTATGATGTTGCTTGGTGCTACAAATTTCTTATCTGTGTCCTATAAAAAAACTGAAAAGTGGCTTGATATTCCGATTTCTAATGTATGCATGAGGAGGAACTTAATGAAGCATTTTAGTCTTTTCCTCTCTGTAGGTTCTCTGCTCTTGAATACAGGGTGAGAGTGCTAGTCTTTCTTTCAGCGTGGTACCCAGCAGTTAGTTACTTTCCTTTATCTGGTTACCAATTCACACAAGGCATATAGGAAGTTAGTATCTTGGATAGATGAACTCCCTTCTGAAATAAGCTGGCAGTGACTAATGGATTCAGAAGTCATTGAAGGAAGAGGGATACACACACATATGCAGGCACACACCAAATATAATTGCACCATTGTAACAACCTCTTTACATGCTGAAAAGGAGCAGGAAAAGGCAAACACTGAAGTATTTCTATATTTCCTTTCATTTTTAAATCATGAAAGAAAGGAAAATGCTACCAAACTTAGGAAGATTTTATACCCACTTTACACTAGAGCTATATGGCAACAGGGCATTTTTTGAACCCAACATGGGCTTTTAAAGATCACTCCCTTCCTTTACCTAGAACTTTTATATAACACACAGGTTTCTAGTTTACTAGAGCTGGAACAATCATAGTTAATATTAAATCATTTTTTCTTGAACTTTGTATCATTTTATTAGTGAGGTTATAGGTAGCAATCACATTTTATTAGGGCATTCACTGATTCTGAAAGTTTTGAAACTGCACTGGCTGTTAGGAGCAGCTTTTTGATAACAGCCTTGCACAGGAGATTTCCCACTATTAGCAGCAACCCATCTGGAGAGTCCAAATCCTTCTCTACCTATGCAATGATTTAGAAACCACATATGCATTCAGGAGTGAAAATTAGCCTCTGGAGCACACTACTTCTTATAAAACTTTGATTTGGGGCTATTTGCTTCACTATAGCATAAAAAATGGAGTAACAACTCAAGCTATATGTCTGCAATGACTTGTGAGTGATCTCCTAAATACATTTGAAAGAAAGTTCAACCTTGAACCTGTATGCTTCAGGCTGAACAATTCAGACAGATGTTTAATCACTTTGTATTCACTAGGAAATGGTTATTCAAATGGCCGTAGAATTTAAAAGTGGCACTATGAGATGAATGTTTGGTGTTATTTCTATATTGGCATTCCCTTTTAGAAGCATAAGTAAAAATAATTCAGCCGAAACCAACACAGATTTATCACATAATTTTCCATTATCTTTTTTTTTGTAATCATTTGATACCCTTTTAAATTTTTAGTAGCAGAAAAGCCCAAAGCTATAGTGTAAGTAGATGCAAATGAAAAGAGACGAAAAAGGATTCACCAGCTTCTCAGAAAGGGAGGTGTAGACTGGGTGAAAGGTGAGTGCATTGTTTAACTGAATCTGCAGCAATAATTATAAGGAAAATATTTAAGTTAGAGCAACACAAAAACCCTGTGACCCTGAAACATTTCACAGGCAATTCCTCAAGTGTCAGGCTGAAAATACCTCTTCAGAAGAAAAATTGTAATAAATCTGTAGTTGTTGGTTACAGTATGCTAAATATTGTGAAATGCTTTCCTAAAAGAAAGACACAGTTTTGATAAGATTAAGGTGCATTTCAGCAAAGCATACACATTATTCTTCATTTTACTGTTTGGCGATTTCAATATTCTTCTTCAGAGAAAACAAAAGTTTATAATGATTAACGTTCTGTGCTCTGGGAAGCATACACTCTACAACAATACTACTCTTGTGTCACACTAGCCTTTCTCATCTATAATATGAGCACAAATAGTTTTTCAGATGAGTAACCAGCATTTCTGAGATAAGTCCTTCCTTTAACTACAATTGGTAATGCATGACTTTGTATTTCAGTGTTGACAGAGGACTCAGCAAGCCTGACAAATTTCCACTGAGTCCTATACCAAAAGCTTAGCACCCAGCTGAGGGGGACTCTAGGGTTTAGCAGGTAAATGTGACATTTCCATCCCCAGTCCCAGATCATGGTTTTGTCCTGCCAAGATATAGTGTGTCACCACAGTGCTCAGGATTATACCTTTGCACTTCAAATTGAGTGCTTCCTCCCCTCCTTGAAATATCTTATATGGCTTGCATTGTACTGATAAGATAAATGATGCAACCTAAGAATTGCATCTAAATGCAAGGGATAGGCTGGAGAGCATGGAACTCTGTCTGGGGACAGGTGATCAGTTAACAGAAAGTTTGTGGGTCAGGGTTAAGGGGAAATTGGTGATGGGACACATTACTGTAGGGATGTGTTACAGACCGCCTGATCAAGAAAAACCTGTGGATGAAGAACTATACAGACAAATAAGAAAAGCCTCACGCTCACAGGCCCTTGTTCTCATGGGGGACTTCAACCACCCTGACATCTGTTGGGGCGACGATACAGCCCGGCACAAGCAATCCAGGAGGTTTCTCGATTGTGTGGAAGACAACTTCCTTCTGCAAGCAATAAAGGAGCCGACAAGGAGAGGTGCCGTGCTTGACCTCGTGCTCACCAACAGGGAAGGGCTCATTGGAAATGGGATGCTCCAGGGAAGTCTTGGATGCAGTGATCACGAGATGGTCGAATTCGAGGTCCTCAGGACAGTGAGAAGAGCATGCAGCAAGCTCACTGCCCTGGACTTCAAGAGAGCAGACTTTGGGCTCTTCAGGAACCTGCTTAGTAAGGTTCAATGGGATACAGCCCTAGAGGGCAGGGGGGCCCAAGACTCTTGGTTGATATTCAAGGATCACCCACTACAAGCTCAGGAGTGTTGCATCCCAACTAGAAGGAAGGGCAGCAGGAGGGCCAGGAGACCTCCTTGGATGGATAAGGAGCTGCTGAGAAAAATTCACAGGAAAAAAGAGGCTTATAAAAGGTGGAAGGAAGGACAGGCAGCCTGGGGTGAATACAGGGATGTTGTCTGGGAAGCTAGGGACCGGGTTAGGAAAGCTAAGGCCCAGTTAGAGCTAAACTTGGCTAGGGATGTTAAAGATAATAGGAAGGGACTTTATAGGTATGTAGCGGCTAAAAAACAGACTAGGGACAATGTAGGCCCCCTCTGGAAGCTTTCAGGAGATCTGGCTACACAGGATTTGGAGAAGGCTGAGGTTCTGAATGACTTCTTTGCCTCAGTCTTCACTGGCAAAGGCTCTGACCGCAGCACCCGAGTCTTGGAAGGCGGACATAGGGACTGTGAGAATGAAGACCTTGGGCCCACTGTACGAGAGGATCTGGTTTGAGACCATCTTAAGAACCTGAACATACACAAGTCCATGGGCCCTGATGAAATCCATCCGCGGGTCCTGAAGGAGCTGGCGAATGAAGTTGCAAAGCCACTGGCCATCATATTTGAAAAATCATGGCAGACAGGTGAAGTTCCTGATGACTGGAAAAAGGGAAATATAACCCCCATTTTCAAGAAGGGGAAAATGGATGAGCTGGGGAATTACAGACCTATCAGTGTCACCTCTGTGCCTGGCAAAATCTGGGAGCAGATTCTCCTGGAAGGCATGCTAGGGCACATGAAAAACAACAAGGTGCTTGGTGACAGCCAACATGGCTTCACTAAGGGGAAATCCTGCATGACTAATTTGGTGAGAGTGACAGAGCAGTGGAACAGGTTGCCCAGGGAGGTTGTGGAGTCTCCTACGTTGGAGATATTCAAGTCCCGCCTGGACAAGTTCCTGTGTGATGTACTCTAGGTTACCCTGCTCTTGCAGGGGGGTTGGACTAGACGATCCTTTGAGGTTCCTTCCAACCCTTGGGATTCTGTGATTCTGTGATGGGGCAACGGAAATGATGGACAGGGGTGGAGCAGTTGATGTCATCTACCTGGACTTGTGCAAAGTGTTCGACACTGTCCCACACAACATCCTTGTCTCTAAATTGGAGAGACATCAATTTGATAGGTGGACCACTCGGTGGATAAAGAACTGGCTGGATGGCCGCACGCAAAGATCAAGGGTTCAATGTCCGGCTGGAAACCAGTAATGAGTGGTGTCCCTCAGGGATCAGTCTTGTTTAACATCTTTGTCGGTGCCATTGACAGTGGGATTGAGTGTGCCCTCAGCAAGTTTGCTGATGACACCAAGCTCTGTGGTTCAGTTGATATGCTGGAGGGAAGGAATGCCATCCAGAGGGGATCCGCCTTGTAAGGTGGGCTGATGCCAACCTAATGAAGTTTAACCATGCCAAGTGCAAGGTCCTACACCTGGGTGGGAGCAATCCCAGGCCCAGCTACAGGTTGGGCAAAAAGGAAACTCAGAGCAGCCCTGCAGAGAAGGACTTAGGGGTGTTGGTTGATGAGAAAATGAACATGAGTCAGCAGTGTGCACTTGTAGCCCAGAAAGCCAACTGTATTCTGGGCTGCATCAAAAGAAGCGTGACCAGCAGGTCGAAGGAAGTGATCCTGCCCCTCTACTCTGCTTTCGTGAGACCTCACTTGGAGTATTGTGTGCAGTTCTGGTGTCCTCAACATAAAAAGGACATGGAGCTGTTAGAACAATTCCAGAGGAGGGCCACAAGGATGATCAGGGGACTGGAGCACCTCCCATATGAAGAGAGGCTGAGAAAGTTGGGGCTGTTCAGCCTGGAGAAGAGAAAGCTGCATGGAGACCTCATAGCAGCCTTCCAGTATCTGAAGGGGGCCTACAGGGATGCTGGTGAGGGACTCTTCATTAGGGACTGTAGTGATAGGACAAGGGGTAACGGGTTAAAACTTAAACAGTGGAGGTTTAGACTGGATATAAGGAAGAAATTCTTTACTGTTAGGGTGGTGAGGAAAGGGTTGCCCAGAGAGGCTGTGAATGCTCCATCCCTGGCAGTGTTCAAGATCAGGTTGGATGAAGCCTTGTGTGAGGTGTCCCTGCTCATGGCAGGGGAGTTGGAACTAGGTGATCTTAAGCTCCTTTCCAATCCTAACTATTCTATGATTCTATGTATTCTTATGCATGCCTGTTTTCTAGTCCTTGTTAGCAGAGAACTCAGAAAAGTGATTTAAACTCCTATAATTCCAGCTTGCAGTGGAGGAATTTGGGCATGCAGCGAGGGAATTCTGTGTTCAAACCTGTGTTCAGATATTTAACAGTACGAAGTTCCCTGTGCAGATAAGCAACACCACGTGAATCTTTCACAGTGAACAGTATCACAGTTCTACCAGGCTCCAAGGTTCTATTAAACCCCTGGGAAAAAAGGTCAATGGACTCAGTGGAGAGGACACATCTTTGTCCCTCTCTTTTCACAAATCTGATTTATTAAAAGTTTTAAATGGGGAACACTATTTTGTAGTGAAATTGAAGAGTAAGCTAATATAGGGAGCACAGTGACTCTTCTGGGTTTGGTGCATAGACTCTGGTACTGCACTGTGACCCACCTTCATCCGTTTCTGTTCCAAGACATATGAACTCCTCCTGATCCAGCCATACAGCAGTTCTGCTCTGGTGCTTTACTAAGAAGAGCTGGGGTGGTCAGTGGCTGGGACAAGTGCTGCAGCAGTAGGCTGTGCAAGTAGTGATTTCCTCCTGAGTATGGGAGAAAGTGAGAGAAAGCATACTAAAGGTTTCTTTCACAGTGGTCAAAGTACTGAAATATCATCAAACAATACTGACACTGTGCATATTTCTACCATGAAGTTACTGAAGATGTTTTCAAGTCAGCACAGGAAGGGCAAAATCTTAAAACCTTATCAGAATATAGTCTATTACATCCTGCCATCTGCCTGTACCTAAAACACCTGTCAGTGGATACTGCATGGGAAAAGTGACTGCACAGTGTCTCATTCACTATCTTGACCTGTTTAGTTATTAGCGCTCCTGATGCTGGAAGACCC
The DNA here is from genome assembly GCF_012275295.1 of Melopsittacus undulatus. NCBI lineage: Eukaryota > Metazoa > Chordata > Aves > Psittaciformes > Psittaculidae > Melopsittacus > Melopsittacus undulatus. The sequence goes on along the minus strand of NC_047532.1, from coordinate 61,394,344 downwards.
TTTCTGCATAATGAGCTATGCTCTTACGTTAGTTTATTCTGGCTGGTCTCCCAGCTTATAACTTGAGGAATATTCCACAAGCAGTCCCGACACGCACGAGATACAAGGTTATGGATGACACCAAGTTCTGACATGCTTCCTTTGTCCTTGCTGTAAGCATAGGTAAATTGGATGATGGTACAGGAAATAGGATTTACCTACTGCCATGTATTAATGCTATCAGAAAGCTATGCCTTGCTCCATCTTTGTATCCATACTGTTTGAGAAAGTAGACAATGCTCATGTGCACTTTCACCTCTGGGATTTCTCTTGCCTATGCTAGTGACAATTGCTATCCCCTGCTTCTCTAAACACAAAGTGCTTGCTCCTTTTTTGTGCCAGCAGCATCACTTACTGTCACACAAACCATCTAAGTCTGCATCTTGTCCAACCTCATCATCCTCACATTCAAGGTTTTTACCTGACATTCAACTTCCTTTATGTCTTCTCTCACCACACTGCCTCCTTGTTCCCTTCCTTCAAAGCCTCCTCCTAAGCACTCCCTTTGCTTCCCTTGTCACTTATCAGCAGTTTTACAAGTGTGATGTTTTACTCTTCATACTCATAACATTATTACTCTTCCATGCCACCCTGCATGCTGGAAGTGATCTCTTATTTCTCTTGAGTCACACAATCTCCCTCCACATCTTTCCTTAAAAGACATTTCTTCAGCAAGTTTCCAGTTATGCTATCCCCACTGGTATGTCTTCATCTGAATGTCACTGGCCAGAGAGGACCTAAATTTAACCATCTAGGCACAGTATTCAGTCATGTTTTTCCTTGAGGCTAGGTAGCTGTCAAATGGGTATCTCATTTGACAATTTGCTTAGGTAAGAACTGGGTTACATTATCCTTATGTCAACTTTCTGTTATGGCAGGGAGCAGCTGCAACTTCGGGTAATGTTCTTGCAGCAACTGGTTGTTGACTGCATGATGGTTAACTTTTAGTTACAAGCATTTCCTATAGTTGAGACAAAGAGCATTTTTTTCATTTTGCTAAAACATTGATAATACTGGTAAAGACCTCCACAAACTGAAAAACCTCAAAGTTTAGCCAATAGTTCAAGTTTATGCGTTAGTTCTAATTGAATGTATAGTACAGTTGAAAATTATATTGATTATAGCTAAGACCCAGACTAGAGCTAAGTCATTTTTGTGACAAAATCTTACCTTTTCTCCTGCTTATTTTGTTAATGGTGGACTGGAACACTTCGCCTTTGGAGCTAGAAAACTGAATTCCATCCCAAGAGGACCTTCCTCTTCAGAACTCATTCTCCACTTCAGCCACAAAACTTAAGCCTCTTTGCCTACAGGGTCACTTTAAGTCACATACTTGTTTCAGTGAAAGGCTGATTTTTTAGTTTTGCCAGATACTATGCTTCTGCAACTCATTTATTGATATGCCACAGAAACACAAATGTGTTCCTGTTCTGACTGAAGTTACACACGTTGTAAGATTTACCAGTTCATTCTAACATAAGAAGTGATGTGTTGCCATTTTCATTCTTTGTGATCTACATTGTTTTCTATTTTTCATTTCATATATATTAGCAGAGATAAAGTATGTGTTTTTTCTCATCTACATGAGTTTCAGAAGTAAGCTGGAATTGATCACTTGGCTTACAATTTAGTAATCGATGACCCTCCTTAAAGTCATCTCTGTTTCTTCCTACGGCAAACTGGGAAAAATTCTGCTGCCCCACAAGCTTTTGTAAAATGGCAAAAGCAGCTGGAACTTACAGTCATCTGAAGGCAATACTGTGATTTGGATGTGTATTGTTCTTTTTATGCTGTTTTACAGGCTTTCACAGGTTAAGTTACAGTGAATGCAGAGGAGCAGGTTTTATGAACCACTAGCAGATGTTCGCTGTTGCTAGTATTATGATTCTTGTCAAACAGCAGGAACAGACTATGTGCAAAACATTTTTCTTATGATTTTGCCATGTCTTACTGTTCTCACAGCACTGGCTCAGTAATGATATGATAAAGCTTGGGAGGTAAGCTTTGATTGCAGACTAGCTGCTGTCAGGACCTTCAGAAAGCCAGACCTGTAAAGCGCAGTTTGTTTTCAAAAGCCTGTGGCTAAGACAGATGGGTTAGCTGGAAATATGTCATTTATAATATAATCAAATGCTTGACCTCTTATTCAGGTATTAGTTGTTATGACATGGATGCTGAATGTTTAAACTGTCTCACAGTTTGTTTCATTCAGATGGAAGCTGTGATAGCTTTGTGTGAAATGCTAATTTCAGATGAAATTATCATAGTAGCATGATTTATTTGATTTTTTAACACCTTGTTGTACAGACGAGAAAATTATCACAGAACAGCTTCATGTAAAAAGCAAGAGTATTAGAATCTGTAAGTTTTAAATATTTTCTTCAAATAATGCCTTATTTTAAACCTGTCCCAAGTTTGGTTGACACACTATCAATACAGAAATTTATTGTCCCCTCTTGAGCTAACAAGTCACTTGGTTGAAGTGGTTTTGTAGTTAAATACATGCTGTGGGGATAGAAAGAGATCTTTAATACAGAATCAGCTTTCCTCTGTGATCTGAACAGAAATGAATTATCATGGGCACAGACAGCATAGGGATGGAGCAAGGCTGAGTCTGTGACAGCACTAGCTTTACTTTGACTTAGTAATATACCCATTTACAGAATCCACACCTCTTTCTTTCCTCCGTCACTATTGCCAATGGATATGTAGCTTATAGGAGTTGTCTGAGCATACATGTCTTAAAGGTGACTGCAGGCAGCTGTGATAGAAGGTTATTGTTTATACCAGGAAGCCAAAGTACGCAAAGCACTTGAAGCACCAGAATTGAGAGTGTTTGCACAATATTAATTCAGCCTTTTTGTGTCTATGCATTAAAAGCCATTATTAAAAAATGCAGATTTTTTCTTAAGAACAAAAGTGGGGATTTTATTTTAAAATTAAAACAAACCCAAACCCCATGAAAATTATATCATCCTGTAGGTAAACAGTAGTGGAAAGAATGAGGTGCACAGTCTTCCAGCAGAGATACCTGTTGCAGTCATGAAGCAGGCAAAAGAACTGAGGGTCCTAGTGCAGGCTATACAGGAGGATGTGATCTGCTGCACGCAGATTCTTCTGCCCTTTTCCTCCCACTGGCTTTCTCCTTTTCTCTCCTAATCTCATTTGCTTGCATAGTCCAGCAAGAGGGAATAATTTGAGACAGATACCTAAAGGAGAGAAAATGGGACAAGAACACTGGGAGAAGACTGTGAATGGAGAGAAGGGAAGTTGAGTGAAGGAGGCAGACAGACTTTGGTGTTTAAGACGCTGATGTCTGAGCTATATGGCAAGTGACTGGCAAGATGTGGCCAATATTAGGTAACTTTCAGAGGTGACACTACAAAAATCCATTAGTAACAAATGTGACTTCCTTCTCTACTACACACTCAGGAAACAAGCTTGAAAGAACAAAGTTCAAAAATCTGTTAGGTCATAGCTGATAAAATTTGACAACATCTATTGCATTATCTAATTCAGCTCATGCAAGTTTGCATTATGATGTGGTTTCCTCTACATTATGAAATTTTGTTCTAAAGCAATTGAAATTAAAACTGAAAATCAATTTTAATAGTTCCATGTTCCAGAAATTTAATTTCTCCACTTTAAATGCTCTCTTTGATAATTTATTATTTAATTTTATAAATTTTAATCCATAGCATTTTTAATCTGTTCAGCAATTGTTATCTATGTAGGTTCTTAGAGGCATTTTAACTATATACATGTTATTAACACATCTGCATCAGACTCTTAATTATAGTGAGGCTAATGTACACATCTCTTAATTCTTTCAGGACACATGTCTGAAGTCAAAGAATTGTTTGATTTTAGGAAGAAATCAGTAAGTTCAGTAAGAACATGTCCAGAGGGTATTGGTGCTTGCCATGACTAAAATTCATAGTTCTGCCTTCCATGGAAATGGGAGAAAAAATATCACAAATTAGTGGAAATCTTAATTATTTTTCAGTCTTTAAAGGGAATAAAACTGGAGACAACCCAGTTGTAATAGGGACAGTTTAGTTATATACTTTGTTGTCCTATCATATGTACATCCCAAATAACAGTGTACAAAAACTTAACATAGGTTGCTTGTGCTGAAGTGCCCAGTATGTTTCTTCTATGAGCTAATGCATTATATGTATTACTGCTCACTACTGCTTTACCCCGCTGGTGACACATGAAGCTGCTCAGCTTCTGTTTATGAATAAGTTTTCTTCTTTTTTCATAGTACCACCACCATCTCACTTCACTTTTTCCTTTGAAAGGGATCTATCTCTGACATGGACTCGTTGCAGCAATCAGGCTCTTAAATCCGCAGATACCTTACTATTTCCAGAAGCTGATGTACAAGGATGGGGATTATGGGAAATTCCACATTAACATTATTTCTGTTCTTGTTTTTGGGTAAAAAAATATCCCATTTACATGAGCACAGCATAAATATACTCTTATTACTATTACTTTGCATAACAAAACTGTAGTTCTGCCTTTCTAGAATATAATCAGCAGTAAATATTCTTTACATTTCATGGATAAGGGCTTCAAGCAATGTCCTATTTATTCAGCTGAAAATAGCAGGTTTGTGAATTAATAATTTTTATAGCATTCCTGTTCTCATGACATTAACTAGATGAAGGACTGACTCCACAGTGTGATGTAAGACTTACTGTCCGAGTGATATCACCAATGTTCATGTTTGCTTTACAGGTTGATGACCAAATGAAGTTGCTTCAGAACTGCTGGAGTGAACTCTTAATTCTAGATCACATTTACCGGCAAGTGGTGCATGGGAAAGAAGGCTCCATCCTTCTTGTTACCGGGCAACAAGTGAGTATGTGGTCTCTGAGAAGTATTGATGGCTTTTCAGTAATCATTTTCAAAACTGCAGGAGTTTTACTAGGTCAGAAGCACTCCTGTGTTCTCAGATTCACCACAAATAATGTAGATAAAATGACTTGTGAACTCTGTTCCTAGTCTGCTAATTACAATTAAACTTATAAAAGCAAATATAATCATAAGCACTTTGCTTCTCAAAAATACCTGTATACCTCAGTGATTGAAAAATAGCAGATGAGAAGTGTTTCTCAAGAAGTTGTACTTCTTTGGGCCTAAATGGTTTCTGACAGCAACAACAACACTCCCAAACTGTATGTTTTAGGTCTAAGCAATTATAGCTGATTTTCGGTTCAGAATTGTGGTTTACATGAAAGAAACATTAGCTAGGTCAGAAACTTAAGAGAATCTGCAACTACTACCTCTGAAATATCCTGTTTTTAGAGAAATATGCACATGTATGAGAAACTGGGCAGCTGAGACATCTAATCCCCAGAAAACTATTCAGTCCATAGGATACAGAGGCAGGTATTTTCCCAGGAGTGGTCATAGGTATGCAGTCTGCAGTTTCTGTACAGCTTTCCAGGGCTTAATTTTCTTCAGGTGTCAGATGCACAGATCTCCCAAAATGCAAGAGCAATAATGTGGCAAATCCTAGGAAAACTGTGAGAAACCCCAAAAGAAACAAAGAATTTTGTCTCCTTCATGCTTCCCAAAGCACAAAGAACAAGTCAGTAAAATAAGAACCTTATTCCTAAAATTCTTATTCTGATTATAACAGAAAAAAATCCCACAGTATCAAAGAGAAGTAAAGTGTGCCTGTACATTATGTTCCTGATTCAAAGTGAAAACACACAATGGCCTGTGGGTACTTAAGTAGCTGTAAACTGAACCTGCCTCCATTTATACAGACATGGGAAGGAGCTCCTTTTAATAAGATACTGTCGTGGTTTTAAGCCCAGTCGGTAATTCAGTACCACGTAGCTGTTCACTCCCTCCCCCCACCTTCCTTCCTCCGCTCCTGGGGGGATGGGGAGAAGAATTGAAAGAATGTAACTCCTATGGGTTGAGATAAGAACAGTCCGGTAACTAAGGTATAACACAAACCACTACTGCTGCCACCAATAATAATAATGATAAGGGAAATAACAAGGGAAGAGAATACAACTGCTCACTACCCACCGACTGATACCCAGCCCAACCCAGCAGTGATCTAGCCCTTCCAGGTAATTGCCCACAGTTCTACATCCTGGGCATGATATACTGTGGTATGGAATACCTCTTTGGCTAGTTTGGGTCAGGTGTCCTGTCTCTGCTTCCTCCCAGCTTCCCCTCCTCCCTGGCAAAGCATGAGAGTCAGAAAGTCCTTGGTCAGACTAAACATTACTTAGCGACAACTAAAGACATTGGTGTTATCAGCACTGTTCCCAGGCTGAAAGTCAAAAACACAGCACTGTACCAGCTACTAAGAAGGAGAAAAACTACTGCTACTGCTGAACCCAGGGCAGATACGTAATTTGTGTCTGCCTGTTGAGGAATCTACTTACAACTTTAGTTATAATTTTAAAACTGAAGCTATTTCTTCACACTAAGAACAAGTGTTTATAAGAATCAGAAGCAGAAATAACTGTTTGCATTTATGTTTAAAAGGTGTACAGTAGAAGGGAGAAATGATTGACTTGTCTAAGAAAGGGAGTGGGAAAATTGAAAATCTAGCTATAGAACTTACTCCTGCACCTTTGTGGAAAGTCACTAACCTATCTGAGATAAAGTTGTACTGCCTAATTATATGAAGAAAAACTAGTTGCATTATTCTTCATTTATATTTCTGCTATTTAGAAAAAGACTGATCCCCTTTTCATTTTATCATTTCCAAAACATGGACGATTGTTCTGGCAATTATTTTATGTACCACACAGGGTGCTTACTTATTGCTTTGTTTATAAAGCTGTAAGTACACTAACAGTTTTGTGTTCCTGAGAGAACTGCTAAATTAGTGTCTCATTTGTTATGTGATTAGCTAGTTTTTAAAGGTACTGAGCACCTAAGGCCCACTGAAATCATTAGAGACATCTAAATACCCTTAAATTCTAGACATTGTCCTCATTTTTCCACAATATTAATTCTTACCTCATTAGCCACTTTTATCTTTTCTTGCAAAAAAAAAAAAAAAAAAAAACAAAAACGCAGCAGTACATGATCTCAAGGCAAAGCAGAGCATTTCATCACTGCTGGACAACAGGTAGCAGGTTGCTTATTAAATGTACTGCTTGCAAATCATCAGCTGGTTTTGGAAGCTATGTCTTTCCAGGCAGAATTAAAGTCTCTGACTACATTAAAACCTGGCTAAATTGGACTGATTGCATCCATTTTTTGCTCCAGATTTGTCATATCCTCCTTTCAATCCAGTTTCACTTTCCTGTGCCAAAGTCTGTAATTTTGAAGTCAATGCAAGCACCCCTGAGAATCCCCCATCATTTGTACACCTGTACACTTTGGCTGCTTGGAGGATGAGGAGCCATATTAGAAGAACAGAAAACAAGAACACTATAGCTAGTCCCTTTCCTTATGGATGGATTCCTTCCCATTTCACGCTTAACAAAGGTTGGAGTTTTTTTCTCAACTTATATCCAATGCTGGTCACTGTTCTCCTCCTTGAGCCCTGCTGCAAAGCACAGAGTCTCAGATATCTTGCTAGTAAAGACTGAGGCAAAGGTGGCACTAAATACTTCACACTGGTCTGTGTTTGCTGCCACTAGACCAGCTGAATCCAGCAGCAGTCCATGTTTCTCTTGTTCATCCCTAAAACAACAATATAAAAACTTTTGCAAGTCTCAGCTCTAGATGAAGACTGGGTTTTTTCACACCATTCCTACATGCTTGGACAGTGTCTCTATGGTTACTTGTTCTCAGTCATTCCCGGTTTCAGCTGCTGTATACCGTATTTTTGTACTGTAGCTCAGTTGTTAATTACTTTTTTAGCCAAGCTGATCCCATACAACTGCTTCTTTTCCTAAGTGTTAAGATGGACCACCTTGGCAGTATCAGCTCAGCCTGTTGTCATTCTATGACACAACACCAGTTCATTATGAAAGGAGAATTATGACTGTTTCCTCTGCATTAACTGTAAAATAATTCTGGAAAGCCACACTTCTAGATCCAGACCCTACAAAGAGTCTTTGCTATTGCAGTAAATGCTGCATGGTTTCTGGTTGCTGCCCTGATCCTCTCAGTTCCTCCAACAGAGAAAGGAAATAACCATGCCACAGTGTCATAAAAATTAATTGATTAAGGTGTGGAAAGCACTGTGACACTTCTGATGAAAAGTGCTGTAGATGGTTTTATTTACTCTTACCAGTAAAGCACTATGATCAAAATTACAGTCAATCACCTGGCTTTCAAAGCTATTAACTCTGAACTGAGCACCTGAGCTCGATAGCCTACATTATTATCTGAGAGATCATGATTATTGTCACAAGTTAGCAAATTTAAGACCTCAGAAGCCTCATTCTGTGCTTTCCTTAATATATCTCTCCATAAAAGCTACTCATAACACAGTCCTTTTTGCAGTCACTATCAAGGGGGAAGCTATATGTGGTAATCTTACCACCACTTAATTAGAACATACCTGCTTTCTCCACTTTGGCTGCATAACCTCTGTGCCTCAGAGACAAAAGTCAAACTTCATCCAACTCCCCAGGGCCATACCACTGTCAGTTCCATACTAGGTATCTAAAATGGGCAGTAGTTAGAAGTACACCTGATAATTTTCAAACACATTGTCTCAAAACCCGTTACCTACGGGCATTCCTATCACAATTCCATACATCTGCATTTCCCTTGAGCCATTGGCTTATGAGATTTACCTAATGTTAATCCACTGTTCCCACTTTGATGGGGAAAAAATGCAGTCAGCAACAAAACAGTAAGCATTGGCCCTTGCCCCCCACCAAAAAAAAAAGACTGTTTTATTTTATTTTGTTATCTGGTTGGAGTTTCATAAATGAAGCTGTTCTGTGTGTATGTGTTTCAAGAAAGCACTGTTTTTCAGGTCTTTACAATTCCTCAGCAATTCCTCAGAAACAAGTTCTTCCCTACTCTGCACACTTTGTTTTCTGCACTAAGTACCGCCCTTCAGCAGTAGCAATTACCATTTCAAAAGGAAATAAAGTAGCACAAATGCATTTTACAACACTCCAAATTTCATAATAGAAAACAGCTAAGAAGTTATTTGCAATGTGGTGGTTAATTGTAAATCATTGCCAATATGCTCTCCACACGCCAAGTTTTGTAGGCTTGCCACTTGGCATGTAATTTTAATATCCCATTTCTAATTATAGAAATTTAATTCCTCCAACTTGAGCACTTTCCTTTTGTATCTTCTACAGTAGCAATACAAGCTTACAAGCTTCCAAGACAGTTTCCATGATCCAGCACACACACCATAGATACTAAAGCGATGTACAGAATATCATTGTTCATGCAGTAGTCAACACACAACGCATGAATTGTAATCTTGGCTGCCCAGACACAAGCTGCTCATTTTATTCATGCCTACATCTTTCTCATTGTTGCAAATCTTTCTTCTGCTAAGTTTAGTCAAAGCCTTTTGGACTAAAAAGTTTGTTCAAAAACATGCCCAAATCTCAGATTTGCTTGAGATTGTTGAAACTTTTGTTTCAAAGTCATCACACATACAACTTTCCACCTGGATTTGTATTCCAAAGCATAGCACCAATGAAAAGCATGAGAGATAACTAAGATCTTGACAATATCGTGTTTTGAAGTAAATCAAAATTTAACTTCAATTTAGATCAGAACTTTGTGGCTTGAACCTCTCCCATAGATGGGATACTTTGTAGATCTTTCAGCTGTTCCTTATTGAAAGGTGGTGATGTGTGGCCTGGGAAATTTTCTGTAATTTCAATGTAATCTATGTTAGACTTACGCACTTATAAAGAAGGCTTCTAGTATCCTAATGTAGGTGTATTTGCCTTTGGAGAATCTGTTTGTCCAGCGAACAGACTTGCAAGTTCAATGAAGGATCACCTTGCCACTGAAAAGGTTCTCAAGAGGCAGCAGAACTTCCAAACTGTGGGTTACAGATTACTGTATCACAAAGAAAGATCACGCTTGCAGAAGAATCACTGCAGAAAGTTATGAGTATTAGTCAAAGGAGTGTCTCTGAAGGACAAGAGAAAGGAGCTGGAAAACAACAGATAAGGAAACAGTGTTTTGTTCATCCTCAGGAATGACTAAAAATACATACAGTATTCATAGGTAGGGAAAAAAAATGGATAGCTAATGGAATGACATTTTGGCATTTGGGGGCCAAATCTAGAAGTCCTTACATAGGGAAAGAGAGGATTTGATTCAAGGTGGTTGCAAACAAGGTCAAGCTGTCATCAATCTGCTGTTGAGCAGTTCTCTTGTATCCAGGTTTGCACAGTTCCTCACCCTAGTGGTTTCTGTATGAAGAACAAGAAAACAAAGTTATGCTAAGTTGTTAAAAATGCCTCATGCCTTATGAACACATTATGCTAGCTGCTTTTGGGAGCTGAACTAGGTATTTGCAGTTAAACTAGGTAAAACACATCAAAATCCAGTTATTAATCATGAAGTGTCCTATTCAGGTTTGTCCAAATATTAAACATTTTGAGCTATGGACATACCCGTGAACAAACATATCCCAATTTACATTTGCTTTGCTTCGTTGCCACAAAAACCTCGTAGCACTATGGCTTCATGGCAAAAATTCCCATTCCAGTAAAAAATCATGGACAGGGCACCCAACATGAGTCTTTGCACACCAGAACTGTTTCCCACATGGTAACTCTGTTGTGTTCATAGGAAACACATTTATTTTGTATTCTGCACACATTGCTCCCATAAGGAGAACAAAAGCTATTTGCCTAGGGTCTGGAAGCATTTCTTCAAGGCTGATAGTCCTCCACACAAGTGAACTAATTTCTCCATATAAATTCATGTCAAGTCCTGTATTTGATTTTAAGCTTGATCACATAAAAGACAAGTTGTTCAGACACCAAACTTAAAGCAGAAAGCACTACATCAGTCTGACCCAGCCATCTCTTGGAGTAGCGATACTGATGGGATTCAAGATGAAGACATCCAGTCTTCCACGGATAGGAAAGGATTTACAATAGTAAAGTAGAAATTTGTATAAGAGGCTAACAAGGGAACATGAACTTTGTCATAAGCTCCTTAATAAATAGTCTGAGTCAGCACAGCCCTTGTGATGTTACCTAAACATTCACAAAAAAATCTCCAGTAATGGTTTATCTTCCAATGCACTTTATGGATATTAAAACATAGCAGTGATTCCACATCATCTCATTCCTGCATTTAAAAAAGTGCATTGCATTTTGCTATAGAAATGTATTCAAGGTTACCATGTACTCTAGGTTAGTTATATTCTGCAAATTACTTTAATGTCTTCATAATAATAATTTGAAGAACCCAATAGGCACAATTACTAGAGTGGAAAACTTGAGGGTACTGATTAAAACAATCATCTGCATAAAACTTAACTATACTTTTATTACTATAAGTTTTATAACATATATATATCTATTACGAAAGAATTTATATATGATCAACCACAGGGCATAGAATAGTCTTGATGTACTAATTTCTCTGAAACTAAGACAAAGTAAATGCACTTCTTTGGAGTGTTACTATTTGCATATTATACCTAATTAGCAAGCACAATAACACCATCCTAGGGGAAAGGTCCATTGGCAACTTAATTCACTATCTTCTATTATTGTGTACCTATTAAAATGACAAGCATCTTAAGCTGTATAAGACATCACAATTTTAATTAATGTATCCAAGCCTTCTATAAGCATACCTGGTGGTTTTGTCCATTCTAAGTCCTCCTCAATTTTTGTATCTAGGCATCTCTTCAAAGTGTTTTTCCATGTTCTTTTACTTAGAGACATAACACAAATACTTCTTTGAATGTTTTTAATGGAAGTATTAATTATATGGAAAGCTTAAATGAGTTAAATAACCACCATAGTTGCCACTGAAATATATGTATTTTAGGAAACAGTGGAAAAGTAAACATGTTTGTGATAGTAAATATATAGTGTGCTGAATGTATCCTTCTGAGAGAAAGGCTCATTCGCCCACATAACCATACACTAGAGGCAACTCACAGGCTCTCAGCAGGGTCAGGATTTCAAAACCCAGGGCAGGACATTGTGGACAGCTCTACAGGCTTTCAGTGCAATTAGTAACTGAGGAGGGAGCAGTGAGGATGCAGCTGGCCAGGGTTGCATGGGGCAGAGCAGAAAGGAGCAGGATGGTTCCTTTGCTGCACCTAGGTACCCACTGCCTTCTTCATGTTTGTGCCCTAAAAATACAGTAATCTAGTTTACTAAATTAAATCAATCTTTCACTAACTTGAACTACTTAGTCTGCTAGAACATCTGTTCATTATACAAGTACTGTATATAGACACAGCAGGGACTTTATTCCTTACTTGCACAATTCCTGTACTGACTGAAAGGAACGGCATTCAGTGATAGCCAGTATGTCCTAACAGACATCAACAAATAAAATCACTCTAATCCTATATTCTGGAGATTTCGAGCTTGCTGAAGTACTGAAAAGGGATGGGACAGTTCCACACATTTCCACATGCCATATTGACCCACTGTCGTATCCTAGAAATCAAACAATTTCATTTAGAAGAAGAAAAGAACCTGATTCCACCATTAAATGTTAGGTCTGTTTTGTGGGCAGAGAGAGGAGCCGATACCAGGCAACTACCTGACTCCACCAGAAAGTTTCCTTCTGAGCCCAGTGAAACCAGGGATTTGGCTTCCAGAATCATTCATTACCATGACAAGTCATTTGCAAAGCAAACAACCACAAGTGCTCACTGCATTTCTGGCCTTCAGCCTTAGCATTTATTTAGCCCAGGGTATAGTTTCATACTGTTAAAAACGTTTGTCTTTTGCTCTGCTTTGAACAGTATCTCCCTGTGTTAAATGAAACCTTCATGTGTGAAAAAACCTGCAGAATTAGTCACTTCCAGTTCTCCTACCTCTCTGTTTAACAGTTGAGAAATTCTTTGGTGTCTGAATATCTAAATGCTGCTGAACTCCAAGCACTTTACTATGATATATTGTTTTAAAATAGTCTTTTCATAAACATTCAGCACTGCCCTAACTTGTTTTCACTGACATTAAAGGGATTTAGGCTTTTAAGTCACTCTCAACTCTATCAAAAAAAGGATTTAGAAAAAATACGCAGCATTGCCATGTCTTTCTGCAGTCACAATTTAAGTTATGACCCTCTTACTACTATCTTCTTTATTTCTTTTCCTTGCTGCTAGTGCCTCTGTACTGCCCTGCCCTCTCGCAGAGCCTGTAGCCTCATCCACCCAGCCTGGACCTCTGCAACACAGTGAGTAGGGAAGGTCCGCAGCAAACTAGGTGGCAACTGTATGAGGTATCTTTGAGAATCACTGCAGAGAGAGGCATGATGTGAATGCTGCCTGTCCAATGGACTTTTGTGTAGCTTTCTATTTGGGATTCCCAGCTGGAAGCTCCTTCTTAGAGTTAAACACCAGTCAAATCCTTCCTCTCGAAACCAAGCCAAAGGTCCCCCTCTTTCTGCCCAATACTCATGGTCAAAAGGTATCTATAAGATGCAAATAATTTATGTGAAAAAACTTGGTGTTTCTCACTTTCAGAAAGATATCAAATTGTCATGCTATAGCCTTATTTATTTATTTAACCCTGGATTTCCCATACTTCAGTGGTCCCAGCCACTGGCCTGCTGAAGAAATCCTGCCTTGGGAATTTTTGCTGCCTTAGGTTTATGAAAGCCACATAGCCCATAAAACTCAGATTTGCTGTATTATGAGCTGGGGACACAGTTATTTACCTCTTTCATGACTTGGGTAGTCCCGGCCATGTCTCGAGGCATTTAGTTTGGCACCTAAAGGCTATTAGAAGTTGGAGCTGTGAGGACTTTAAGCACCAAATTAGGTGGCAGCAGAGCTGAGCTTTTGAAGAACTAATTTTAGATTTAGGCACTTCAGCTAACGAATAGTATACTACAGCACAGCCTGCACTATAGCCTATATAGCAATAGCTGTGGTAACCTTAAACATGCCAGTTTGAGCACAATAATGGTGACAATAGGCAGCAGTGTAAATTATTCAGCGCTGTTCTGTCTGCATTGCTTTGGTACCAAGTTAATCCAATTAAGAGTCTATAATTACTTCATCATTACTATATTCATCATGTGAGATAGCATTGTGTACTCATACACAAGGAATTCACACTTCCATTTGTCTGTGCATCCATAACTTTATGCCTGTCATTTTACTTCCAAATTAGGTTACATGGAAGCTTCACCAAAGCTTCTGATTTCAAAATTCCAGTCAATGTACCATCTTCAACATCAGAAACAACTGTGAAATATAATACTATTAACTGGAAAGCAAGACTCATTTACTTCAGTTGTGGATTTGATCTAATCAAATCAAATTACTGGTACAATATAAAGTAAATGCTAAGACTTCAGTGTGCAATTAAGCATTTTGCTCAAGATTAAGACTTTTAATCTTTGTCCTTGAAAAGTACTTTTAGTTATGAATTGGAGGGTGAAACAGTTAATACACCTTTTAGTATCAATTTTTGCATAGAGAAACAAGCAAGCAGGAGAGCATACTCTTTAATGTAACCATTTTTCAGAATATACATTAACTGATGCTTTTTCATGCACAGTTGATTTAGTATAAACTGATTGACACCTTTGGGGGTCATCTTTCCACTGACTTACAAATTTGCTCACTCTCGAAAAAAAGCCTCCTGCACACCCAGTATTCTCTAGTTAAAGCTGAAAATTCAACTCATCATATTTACACAACAAAAAAAAAAATCCATTCTGCGTTGGTTTTAATTGCAAATCCTACCCAAGGGACCAATTCTCCTGCTTAGGAGGCAGCCCCGTGCCTTCTCCTAGAGAACCAACTGCAGTCAATTATGGTAATGAAATGTCAATAAATATAAAACTTTAATACAGGCTGCTCTTGGTGAGTGGCAGATGAGGACTTGCCTCCCAGACAAATCTGCTGGTGCTGCAAATATTAAATGCACCTGAAAGGGTAGCAGGTTGCCTGAGAGCTCTCCAGTAAAGGGATGGTGGGAGATCCAGGCATCTACTGGGTTTTACCATTATGGCATAATCACTGCACTAAAGCCACTGATATTCCTGACATCCAGACATCTTAACTTCTTATTATGAAGTGAGCAGCATATTTCCTCGACAAAATGGAATCTCAGTGAGGGATTTTGAGATTTCCCACCCTGCCCTTAACAATTACAAAGGGGAAATTAAGTTGTGAAAGCTGATATTTTTATGTGACCAGTTTCTTAACATGAATTAGTTGAATCAGTCACTGTATTACACTGCTCTTTGAATAAAAAGTATTTGAGGTATGTTACTTTATATTTTTTATTACTTAAGTATATATATATATACACACACATATATATATGAAGACATATGTATAAGTACACAGATAGAAAGAGAGAGAATTAGCAGATGAACTAGAAAGTAGTTTATGAATGATGGTTCGGCTGAGATTTCCAAAGACCAGATCCTACTTTTGTCACAGATTTCTTTGGCCTGAGTAAGCAATTTAATGTCACTATTTCAGTTTTCCCAGATGTAAGGGAGAGCAATAAAACCTACCTCACAGGATACTTTAGCATAATCCATTGACTTATTTGAAATATTAGTGCAATGTTAATTGCTTTGCAGAGCTCATGTCGTTCCATTCTTAACATCCATACAAAACGTGTAACTTCAGTTTTCTTATGCAGTTATCTCGGGAGCACTAAGATTACATATAAATAAAATATCTTATTAAAAGTCAGTAACCTATTGATTATATTAAGGTTATCACTAGGAAAAATTATATTTAGTTCCCTTCAGTTATCTCTGTCTTTCCTGGCTGAAATTTTGTCAGGTTTAAAGTCTTTCAGGTTTGTTTCTTTTGCTTGCCTAACTGCTGTTTACACTTCAACAAACTCAGATCAATAGTTTTAAAATCAAAAAGCATATTTCTAAATACATGTTCCTTAACAGTTCTTTAAAAAAATAGATGTTAGGGGATCAGTGCATAGAAAAGAAAATTTCACAGTACTGGTCTGTTTCCTCTGGTCATTTTTTATTAACTACCTTATTATAGGAGACCTTAAAGATGGGATTATAGCACTGATACTTTTAAGCAAGTCATTAACCCCGAATGTGTACTTACCATTGTGCTTAGTCTTCGTTTAAAGCCGGACTTCACTTACATGTGCTTACATGGAGTCTGGTTAGCAATTTCCCTGTTGTTATGGAGGCTCCTAAAAGAGAAAGGTGTTGGTAATATTAGAGCAGCCAGCCAAGAAAAGGCACTTTGAAAATGCGTCAATAAACAATTTAGGTCTCAGCCAGTTGGCTGAGGTGGTTCATCACAGAAGCAAGCAACACATCTGGCTCTTTCCTTGGGACGGTGGCACTTGCAGGGGATAGCTTGCACTCTGGTGAAAAGAGGGGTAACTGAAGGTATTTCAGCTGAAGTATCTGCTCTGATCACCCCTGCTCCATGCTGTTGTCAGTGTGCTGGAGCTGCCCGGTCTCACCAGCCATGTGAGCTCTGAAACAGCTCACCCCAGTCCTTGCCCTTCACCTTCACATCACATCATCCCTGTACTCTGCCATACCCAAGCACTTCACTGACCACCTTCCAATGACAAAGTACACACATCTTTAGAGTGGCAGAGGCTGGTACAGCCATCTGCATAGAAACATCCCTTAATGGGAATGGCATTAGCCAGAAAACTTTCAGCATAGAAGCAGTGGGTAGAATGCCCGAGATTCAAGTCTAGCTGGGGGTGTGTCAGCTATTGCAGGCTTTAAGCATGCTTTACTTGTGCATATTAACTTTTCAATGCAGTGTATTAATTCTAGCTTTCTTTTGGATATCTATGTACAAGTACCACTTCAGAAAGCTCATAGACAGGTCAGCCTCCCCCTGAGAACAAATGAGCACATGACTTGGGCAGCAGACCCCCAGAGAAAGCAGTTCCGTGTGCTGTGGTTGCTGCTCTGGACAAGGCAAGTGCAGCTGGCCTGTCAGGCACCTGCCTTCTCCTTCTCTGCTAGCAGGGAAGGACATGTCAGAACAAGCCCATTGGAACCAACTCCAGTGAATACCAGGATTTTGTGTAGCTAAGGAGAACAGAAACTACCTGCACAAGGCCTCTTTCCTGTGGGAATACACCAACATTTCTAGGTTTGAATAGATGTTTCTGGCCAAGTTATGGACCCTGGACTGTTACTCATGAATACAGTTATGTCCCTCTGGACTAATGTACCCAGTGTAGGTGCAAAGCTCACTTCATCAGTATTTCTTCGTGATAATACAATTACAATGAGAGCAAGAGACACCAAATGAATAAAACAAACAGATATGGGGACAGCTACTGTGTCATAAGCAGTTCTCATATATAAAGCTTCTAAAAAAAGCCAATACAGACAAACCAGCATTGACAGTGATGTGACATACCATTAAGATATGTGGTTTAATAATATTTTTAGTGCATACCTCTGTGCCAGAATCAGTTTATGTATAAAATCATCTTGACTTAATAACATCATTATATTGAGAGTGATTCTTTTATCCAGGAGTCTCCTGGTTGTACGTGACAGCTTGAAACATCCGAAAGTGGTTCTGTGGGTGTGACAACCAGACAGAAATACAATTCTCTTTTACAGGTGGATTATTCCATAATAGCATCCCAAGCTGGAGCCACCCTCAACAATCTTATGAGTCATGCACAAGAACTAGTAGCAAAGCTTCGCTCCCTGCAGTTTGATCTACGAGAATTTGTATGTCTCAAATTCCTGGTGCTGTTTAGTTTAGGTAGGTACACTCTACTCTTCATACTTGAAACTGCTATTCTTTTTTTTCCAACAATATTTATAATATTTTTCTTTTCTTATTTTTTGTCTGAAAAAACACAATTTTGGAATCTGTTTCATGAGGTTCACAGTAATCTGAGGATTATTTTTAAATTATCATTTGCAGGAAAACTATGTATAATGATTAAAAGTGGGTGTCTATGGAAATTACTCCTAAAACCTAGAGAATTTCATAGGGTATTACAAGCTTTCCCTATTTCTGTATGTGATTTCTGAATATTTCAGAACAAAAAAAAAATCCTATTAGAAATTCTAGAGAACAGGGGAAAATACAGATTGCCATGTTTCCCTATGATAATGAATAGAGTTATGTAAAGCAGATGGAGTGGGGATATGGTTGAAATACCCCTGTTTTTCAGCAGCATCTGTGGTAAGTATAAACAATCTTCTTTGCATATGATGGCTGTCACATCATAACCCATAAATCAGGAATGTATCTCATAGGTTTTTAAAAGTGAAAGGAACTCTAAAAGTGAAAACTAATGATAATAGCTTTATGAAAGATCTAGCTAGGAAATAACCTTTAAAGGGGAGATTGTTTTGTACTAGTGGAGAGGACAGAATGAGACATACCTATGCAAGACAAATTAGTTAAACCAGTGCCCTCCAATGAATCAGTCAAGAAAAATCACCAGTGTCAGGAGCAAAAAAGAGCTTAGGGAGATGGATTCCTATTGACTTCATAGGAATAGATTTTTCAGCTTGTCCTCTGTTTCACGTTTGCACTTTGTTGACTTAAAACTGGTCTAAATAAACTTTGGCCAAGTGAATTTTTATTTACTGGCAGGTAGTTGAAAGGAGAGACTTCAAAGCACAAATAAGGTCAGATCCAGTCTGATCTTCTCCATAGCCAAAACTCCTGTTTTACTCGAAAGGTATTTTGTCTACAAAGAGAGTGATCAGCTGAGCCAAGCACAAGAATGAATGAAATATCAGCAGTGATGACATTTAGTAATGTTTTTCTTTTATTTTTCTGTTTCTAAAAAAATCTTCAGTAAAGGAATAAAATTCTATAAATTAATTACTATAATACAATTGCAATTAGATTCAAGGGAACAGTTTTGGTTACACTGTAACACAACAGTTTCTTTCTTAAATATGATATCCCTCCACGTGGTGTTTCTAGAATTTGAACCTTCCTTGGTTTTGCTCTCTTTAAATACAAGAAGCATAAAAGATCAACACTTCAGAGGTATAGAACATGGAACTTGTAGGGGAGAAAAGGAATTCTTTTAAAAGACACAACAATGCCAACAGAATTGACTGTTATGAATTACGTACATTCTGAAACCTAGGAAGTGATGATGGATTTCTCTGCTATTAACATTTTGTATTCAGGGTTTCATTGCTTTCTGTCTCTTAGATTCAGAGAAGGAAAAGCAAGCTATCTGTCGCAGAAAATATGTTTTATGAATTAATCTGATGAATAGCAAGAATTCTGATTTCCTAATTCCTAATAAGTAGGTTTTTCAGTCATTAAACATCGGCACAGAAATATCTAAAAGGGCTTGCAGCTTTCTTTTGACAAAACACTTAGAGAATTCATCCTCATTCCATGATATTTTAAATTAGCTGAATAAATGAAGTGCATTTGAAAACTTCTCGGTTTTAGGTGGCCTTTTGGTTTGATGGCTTTCATCAGCTCTTCTAGTATTTTGCAGTGATTTAGGAATTGTTCTTGCACTGCTATCTCTTCTTTATCACACTGTCAGGCAGTGTGCTCACCTTCTGAAGCAGTTGGGCAGGAATACCTTGCAAGCATGCACTCAGCTAGGTTATACAGTTTTAATTTCATTTATGCTACCATAAAAATGGCTAATTCTGCTTCTAGTAGGACCCTTGTAGTCACATCACTTGCATATAAATGTTGATGTAACTAAGAAAGCTTCAATACCTTTGAAACCAATTAGTTCATTATTTAGAGCTACATGTTATTCTGCAAAGACTAAAATGTAAAGATGTTATCACTAAATCCACAGGACTGATACAAATATTTAATAAGAATGATGACAAAACTGAAATGAAATACACAGATACATTTTGCAGCAAGTACTTAAAGTTTGCACCCAAAAGTATAAATCAATCATCGGGCTGAAGTTAGCATGATGCCTCACATCCTAAAAATGAGTCAGGTTTTTGAAGACAGTGAAGAACAAAACAATGGTGGCAGGCATTTGGTAGGGCTTTCAAAACTAGCTAAGCATCAGATTCTACATCAATAACTCGGTGCAATTATTGTACCTAGGTATCTAGGTGTATTTGACACATATCTGCATTTCTTAAGCATCTAAAAAGAAAACTGGTCTTTATGCCAAAAATATATTACTTAATCAAAATATCTCAAAAACCTCATCTGGCTTTTGCTAGAGATGTGGTCCCATCATGTTTAACGGAATAAAAAGCACTTCAATACATAGCAGCCTTTTGACATATCTAAGGGTGTTCATGCCAGTGTTAACCAAATCAATAAAAAGCTATTGTTCTTTAGAATAGTGCCTGGCTGAAAAATATATGTCTACTATAAAGCCTTTCACAGGCAACACAATGTCAATAATCTGCAGAATTAATTTCTTGAGAAGAAGCTGTTTGTTTTTTATAACTGTACAGATACAAGGCTGCCTTGTAAAGCTGTTTGCTATTCATGGCTGTACCATATTGTCCGTCTCTTCACAAGATGGCAATCTCCTTCAGGGCAAAGAACTTTGCCTCTCTCTTTTTTCCTGACATTTCAGAAGTGATTATCACAGTCAACTAACAGTAAAGTAGTGTTCAAAACCCAAACCATTTACAATAATTTTTCAAAATAGAATTAAATCATAAGTTTTGCTTTCTAGATTTTAAATGAGAGAGGTAGTTTGTTATCTACTTGTCAGAGGTTCCAAAGGATTTAAACAGGAAAACGTTTTTGGTTGATGGCAGCATTAAAGAAGATGCTGTTGAAGCTTAGAAAGATGCATATATATTGTAGTCTTTGGAGCTAGCAGTGAACAGCTCTTCCTGCAGTCAAATTGCATATACCCACCCACACCCAGGCACAGGAGCTCAGCTCATTTCTCCTGTGGGCAATCTAGTGTGTCTATTCTGATTAATACTGCAAGTATATAATGATACAGGTGACTCAGCAATTATTTAATAAGCCAGAAAAGTTTGGTAACTAGTTTCTTACCTGTGACAACTTCAGTTTAGTTCCATATAGTATTACTATATGTACCATTATGTAACTTTTAAATTCCTTCCATCAGTTATAAAAAACAAATGTCTTTACAGCTAGGTGGTTCGTACTCTCTGTATATAAGCTTTCTTTATTGTCCACAGATCTTCATACTTCAGTGACTGTCTATAACTAGTGGTCCCTTATGCCATCCTTCAGTCCAATCACTGCCAAACTTTGGAGAGAAGCAAGTCCATCAGACCTATTCCTCTCAGCAGATAACCATTTCAGCTGAATCAGTCCTTCAGTGTTTGTGCTCCCACAGGTTAAAAAGACAGAGAACAAATCAGCCCTTACACCCAGCACAGTCATCATGATCACACTGGAGTTTATCATCTTGTGTGTGGTTCAGACTCAGCTGTATTTTAGATTAGCAAGAGCCTTGACTCATAAGAACATTAAAGCACAAGCAGAGACCCCTTCCTTCACAGCTTCCCCGCATCATCACTGGTCAGTCAGTTACTCTGTCAAGACATCGAAAATCTGGTGTAATTTAAAGTCTATCACGCTACTTTGATCTGCCTACATAATCTACTGCATTAGTTTACCAGGGTTCTCTTAAAGAATCACAGACTTTGCTTAAGTCAGCCCTCTGTGGCAATTCCCTCAGTGCCTACCTCCTCACTACATATAAACAAACATACGTTGCTTTCCTCTCTTACCACACACAACAACAACATTACACAACTGAACCAGTCTAATTCATACCTGAAATCACAGTAAATCAAATAGAAATGGATATTGTAATCGAAATTGCCCTTCACAGTTTTTGGTTCTGTAGCCTGGTATATCTGCTAAGGTATTTTCTAGACACTGCTTCCCCTACTTGATCTCTGATGGACATGTCTGAATTCTGTACCAACATCTCTCTTTGCTGCAAATGGTACACTAGATGCTGATCAAATGTTTGAAGATGAGCTGGACTGCCAAAGCTGAGGCATTTGTTGGAAAGGAGCAATCCATCTACCAGCATGATTTATTTGAAAGAAGTCTTCTGTTTAGGTGGCCTAGAAATAGCAATTTCTGTTATCAATCTCTATTTCAATTATCTTGAGCTATTATCTTGCTTTGAAGTGAATCAGGACACCAGTTCTGACAGCAGTTATCCTTGCTTACCTTTCTTTGACCTAGGTTTACATATATTTGCAAACCTCAAAACATGTGTCTTCTGGGGCATTATTCCTGTGTTTTCACTTGTAGAAGTGTTCCCCCCTTAATTCTAACTAAATGAATTAATCACAGAATCATTATAGAATGGTTTGTGTTTAAGTGACCTTAAAGATCATCTACTTCCAAGCCCCCTGCCATGGGCCCGGACACTTTCTGTTAGACCAGGTTGCTCAAAGCTCTATGCAGGCCTGATCCTGATTAGGATGCCAAAAACACAATGTAGCTTGGGTATATCAGCCATTTTTTCCCCCACAATCTGAAGATATATGAATAAAAATATCAGTAGTTCAAGAGATACGTAAACCTGGATTTTCTTGACTACTGAGTTGCATTTGGAAGGTTTCTTTCAAGCAAAAAGAAACATGACAGAGCCATGAAAATTCAACAACTGTAATAACACAGTTGATGGAAAGATACTGGGCAGACATATGTTGCAAAACTGTGAAATAAAGAAAGCTTTAACAGATTAAAGTTAAACCTATTTTTAACGCTGCTTTATGAACTCATGTTCAAAATATGAAAAGAGCACATCTGAGAAAGATGCTGGTCACACACGTGTATAACTGGTCATCAAATTTGCCACTTAATGAAAATAAACTTATCTGGCTTTCCCAAAACTAGCCAAATTTAAAATAATGCAATTTCTTTACCCTAATCCCAGAGTAACAATACACCTAATTTTTCTATAGCATATAATCAGTATAGTCCACAGTACACATTATCACAAAGTAGTTTTAAAAATAAATACAAATTGTTTCTTTGTCTTAATGATTGCTAGTTTGAATTGAGAAACACTACAGATAGAAAAAGCAAATGTGTCAGCTTATCACTCTTTTTGAATTTTCACTACTAAATTTGACATTAGCTTGGAAACTCTTTGTCATAAGGCAGAATTAGAAATTAAAAACAAAACAAAAGCTATCCACAAAATCAAACTCTCCCCAAATGTGCTGTTAAATTCTCTAATTCTGGGACTGAAATGGATTGTCATGTTCCACTGGGCTGAATTCTTGGCCTTGCTAAGGACAAAGAGAATTCTGGACTGTTTCTACTGGAGCCAAAATTTGTCTCACTGTTTCTTTTATTTGCTTCCTATCACAGAATAAAGTTCAGATCATTTTTTCAGCAATTAAGTGTGCTAAATGACTAGATTTAAATGATGCTCGAAGAACCAAATGAATACCTTACACAGGATGCTTTCTATCATCTTCTGACACAACAGATCTCTTCATTTTACCATCCCCTAGCTTTACAGACTGGTCACTTAACCTGAAATCAGCCATTGTTTTCTCTTTATCAAAACTTCCCATTTGTCCTGCTAGTTTTTATTATCTGAACTCAGCAAGGATGATTTGTCAAATCTCCCATCAGAGCACTTTGTAAAATGAAATGCCAATAGGAGGAAAGTTAGACATCATTTGACCCATGTCTAGGCACTTGTCTGCCTGTGGAGCTAAATGCCAGACTAGGCAGCAGCTGACTAGTACCACTCCCTTATCATTGTCAGGACATAGATAAATATACTTCTTTTAAGAAATGAAGGCTTTATCAATATACAAATAATTGCAGAGCCACTATTGATCCCACATCTTACTTAACATAAGACAAGAGGGTCCTGTAGAAATGGTAAACATTTAATTGCTCTGGATGGCAAAAAATGGTTCTTGTTTACGCAACAAGAAGAAATAAAAAAGCAACTCAGTTTTGAAACCACAGCTGTACTTCAGGGTTCAGCGGATATCCATCTAGATCTGCAACACTTCATTCCAATTTCTCTTAAATAAGAGGAATATTAGCAAATAAATCTTTCCTTTCTTTTAGACTTCCTAAAATATTAGAGCTCACCGCTCACAGGACTTGAAGGAGTTTTCTTCTATCAACCATGCACCAAAGGAGCAGCAGCACAAAGCCAGCCTGTGCTCTGTTTGACCTGGTTTCAGTAACTCACATCAATGCAGTTATGCAACATTCTGGAGCCGTAGGGGAAAAAAATTAGATTAGCTATTGTACTTTTTAATATACTTCATACAACGTTGTTGGTCTATTACATTTACAGACTAGCCAGAATCTCTACCTCAGTGAGCTTGCAATCTAAATAGACAGAAAAGATAATAAAAGCAGCAGCAAATGATGATGAAACATGAGGCTGTACACATCTTCTCTTCAGTTTTTGCCGAGGGTTCAATTTGGGGCATTATATATTCAGATAGGAAAATAAGTACATAAGTGTCAACAGGAAGTAATATAACAAAGACTATTGATTAAGTTTTTGTAGTAGTCATGATGCTGAAGGGCACACAACAAAAAGGAGAATGAAATGAAAAATTAGTGAGGCAGGAGGATTTATCAGACCAAAAAGAAAACGGAACAAGACTAGAAAATTAGAAAAGAGACAATGCATGCAGGATTATAGATGCCTAAGTGCAGTACAGACATAAAGGCATAACCTAGCAAATTTTGGCATGTAGATCTCTATTGCAGCCTTCTTAATAATTATGTTATACTTTCAACAAACACAGATCTGCCTTTCACACTCTGTTTAATAAGGCTGAGAATACACTAGCTTTTCAAAGCACAGTCCAAGAAACATGGAAACTTACTAAGGACAAGAACTGGCCAAAAATCTTCTGCATCCTGGCACCATTCTGATATTTTAGTATCAGAACAGAACTAATTTAGCTAGCAGGTGACTGGCTCAAAATGCAAAAATTTATTCTTCAACATAGCATATTATCCAGCTCTGGCAGTCCTTGCTCCAAGATGTAAAGGATGCTGAAAGTTTCTGTGGTTACAAAAGTTACCTGGAGAGCTTAACAGAGAGAAAATCCATTGAAAGCTATGAAATACAAAAAATGCTGCTCCTGGCTGTTGCTAATTTCCAGCTGCTGGAGCCTGAGCGACTGCTCCTGGGAGGTATCACTCCATGCTTTTCTTCTTCTTACACTGTTCCCTAGGACATCTGCTCTTGGTCACTGCCAAAGGTAGGACAGTGGTCTAGATGATCCAGAGTGCCAGCACAGCATTTCCCATGCTCTCATGGGGTAGGAGCAAGCCATGTGTAGTTTTCAGAGATGCCGTTCTCCTTCCTGTAAAGTGGGTCTGGTGGTTATCTCACAAGACACCAAGAAGCTCACAGATAATACTACTTTGTCTTCACAAAGCACATGGCAGTCCTCCTTGGCAAGCCAATGTAAGCCAGTCACGGAGCACTTTTCCAGTGATGGACTTGCCATCACAAATATGTTGACTGCTTACTCACACTGCCAAACAGTATTTAGGGTTCAATGCTGTGCTCTTCAAAAGTGGTCACTCTGTCTGTTTTTATTTTTTGCAGGTTTTAAATATACAACTACTTTTACATCTTCTTTTATATATATATTATTTATAATTGATATATATATGGGCTGTTATAATAAGGTGGTTTTATTAAATCAGTTTTCTGATATTCATCCATTCTGTTACACAAATGTACTTGTAAGATATTGTACAGGGTAAACACCAGTGAGTAGTCAAGGGGTTCTATTCAACCAGGGCTTTCAGGCTTCCCCACATTACATTTGAATTTAGAAAAATACTTACTGCACACTTGTCAAATCCAGCCTCATATCTCAACACTACAGCAAGAATACGAGTATAATATTGGCAAAGAAACATTTCCTAAACTTTATGTAATCATTTGAAATTCAGGAAGGATTGATTAGTATTCAGGAGATGTGACTGCTCAATATTTGTACCATAGAGACTTGGCAGAAGCAAATAATAGTACATAAAGCTGATGCTTGTCTTAATTAAATGCAGTATAATAGGTGTTAGGGATTTTTTTCTTAGTGAAGAGAGCAGTTTAACAATGACCAGATATAACTCATTCTGAAGTTCAGAGTTTAAAATGAATCAATATATATTTATAACAAGGGAGGGACTGAATACAATTTATTATTAGCGGACAGCTGACTAATAGATAAAACCAAGATTTATTTAAGTATGTTTTTCCACAAAATATTTGCCCCTGTGGATTCTTGATTATTTTTTGCTGTACTAACAGTATTTCAAATAGACTTTTTGAAATGAACATCTGATCTGCAGATAAGCTGGGAATGAAATCAGAGATGGTAGAATGACACCCCTAGCTGGGATGATCCTTTCACTGTGACAAATTTATTAAGAGTAACATTTCCAAATTCCCTAATGGCAGGTGATATTTTAAAATGCTCCTTTAAATGCATCCTATGTGATGATGTTGACTGGTATTGACTAGCAGACAATACAAAGGTGACAGGCACTATTCTGGTTTGGAAGACCTCATATCTGGGTATGATGGAGGTTCTGCTTCTTGAAACCTGAAATCAAGATGACCACTTCTTTAAATCAATATGATGCAGCTCAGTCAAAAGTTATAAACTTGATGTACAGCTGCTGGATGAATATTTATAGCTTGCACTGAGCAGAAGGATGAAGGAAGTAATAATGGTGATTATATCAGTCCTTTCTTGTACCTAAATCAGTGAAACTAAATTTCATAGGAAAGTTTAGCACGACTCTCCTAATTTCAGTTTTCACAAATGTTTCTCCATTTGCCAAGTTTAAATTTGATAACTTCTAACGTGGGCAGTTGTCAGCAATTTATACAGTCCCTTTCTGCTGCATGTCCCACATTGCCTTGGAAACTAGGGATAAATCTCTTATTAAAGATGAGGGCCAGGAGAGTAGTTAAATAGCCAGTCTGCTCCTGGAACATTTAACTCCTCTCTGGATCTCAAGCACAGCAGCCAGGCTACTTCACTCTGCCACTAGAAGAGCTAATCCACTTTTCTACTGCAATCCTCTGGGAAAGCAAAGTAAATGAATATGGACAAAACCTCATTTCAGAATCATCTCATGAGGGATGCTCTTCTTTCATGGAACCAGCATTGCCCAATTGAGAAATCAACCCTCTTGTCTAATTCTGCTTCTGACTCTGTAACTAATTAAGGAGCTTTGAAGTCTCTTAAATGATATCTCAACAACCCTATCTGGTAAATGGAAACAATAGTTATCTATCTTTGTAAACAGTGGTGAAATCCAGAGTATTTAAGATAGTATACACAAATTGAAACAATTGTTGTTTCATTGTTGTTTAAAATACCTACTGATAATATAAAGGCCACTGTTAAATAGAATCTGATTCAAAATATCTTGAATAGATTTTGAAAAAAATTGATCCTTTCCTTTATAACCTACTCAACTTCAGAGTAGTTCCTTGGTTTATTTTCATATTAGGGCCCAATAATTTGCAAAGGATTTTAAAATTCAGTTTTTGAGACGCTATTTTTAGATGTGAATTTTAGCATTTTAGCACATGCAGGACAAAGTAGATTTTCTTTCACCCTATTCTTCAATTTCTTTGCTTTTTCTGATTTATTTCTAGAGAAATGGAAGCGGGCATCTTCCCTTCCCTTATGTCAAAACCCACAGCAAAGCCAAACAATTAAAAATCAGTCCTTAAATTCCTTATAGATGCTAAATGATGATGTATGAAGTGATGACCTTGATAAACAACCATGTTCTCCTGCAAACACTTTTTCAGCAAGCTGACAAGTTTTTGTCCAGGCTCCCATTCAGGTTCCACACATCCTGCAGACACTATGAAAGAAAGTAGGACAGTGTTTATCTCACAGGTATCTATCTTCATGAAAACTCCAATCAGTCAGTCCTGTGGGAAAAAAAAAAAACAAACAAAAAAAAAATAAACCCCAAATCCACATAATATAAAACATACAAATTCTGGGGTTATGAGCCACAGTTAAGAATTTAACCAGCATTTTTAATAAATAAATCTTTAATCATTCATCTCAGCCCTGGGTGTAGGAGTCATGAATGATAAAGTTCTTGCAGGAATTCCAGAGGTAGCCATCTGTTTCATGGCTGATTTGTTTTTTTTGCATAAACTACACTAAATTATAGAGAAACTTTACTAATCACTGTTTTGGAGTCACCAGCCTGTGATTTGCCCTGATTTTATTTCATGAAATGCAATGAATATTGCAAATTCATCTCCAATGTAACTGTTGAGTACAATGATGTTATTCAAGGCATGAATTTGATCCAATCTGATCATTACTGGTTATGTTTTCTGCTTGTCTGACAGCTGAGAGCCATGGAAAAAAAAAAGCTTCCCTGCCTTCAGCAAGTACTTCTTTTTGTGTTGTTTTTCTCTAAAATGCATATTTTACAAGGTTTCAAAATAACAATAGGATTAGATGCTTGAGAGAAAATTAGGTCATATATTTGTTAGATACAAATCTCGCAAGTAATTAGAAACATGGGTATCAAACAATATTTGTATTCTGTACTGCTGCCTTTGTGTGGAGACAGTGGGGATTTCAGGATAACCCAATCAGTGTGCACCGTACTTTTCCCCTCTCTAATATGGTTATACAGTACTAGTAAGTATAGCTTTTTAACAGCTCCTGTAACAGGGAAAAATACCTGAAATAACCCACATTTATATGTGTCTCTACTTTTGGAATATTTTTACAACTTCTGTCTCATTTTTAATATACATTTTAGACATTTAAGGGGCAAGTTGGAACGTATTATATGTGTAACAGAGGAAGCATGCGATTATACAGAATTTTTTTAGCTCCTATTGGCAGAAATGTTTAACATTGGTGGCTTCTACTGTTAGCCAAGTTTCCCAGCATAACATGGGAATAAATGGCTATATACTAAGATATACATAAATGAATTAATATCCTTAATCTTGGAGCCAGTAAGGTCACCCTATGGTCTTAATGTGAACATGCGTTTAAAAGCTTCACTGAATGAAGGACATGCTAAAGGAATATGATAGCTAAATCTACTTTGTAGTTGTAACAGACAACTTATTACTTTTTAAACCAGAATGTATAGACTAAAAACTACACCTCATATATTTCTACTTAAACACATTGCAGAGACTCTTATGTTAAAGTTTTTATATGCGTGAACACTGGCCAGTACTTGGAGACACACTACAGACTAGGCCAAATTCCCCTCTTCTCACTTTGCTGCTTATGCAAGATTGGACACTAGAAGAGAAACAAAAGCAACATCTGTCTCTGAGGGAGTTAAAATAGAGAGATGAAATATTGTAAAGACACAATGACAAGAGGTAGCATGAGAATTAAACAGGAGGCCAGGGGGAAAGCAAGTATCTGTAAGAGTGATGGGAAAACAAGTGGCAGAGAAGAGGATACGTGGGCAGAGCAGGAGCCAGAACTGGTAAACGAAAACAAGGGATAGCAGTGTTGTGGATCAGAGGAACAGAGAGAAACCGGAGGGCTTGAGATAGGAAAGGAGTCAAGAAAACAGGGGGAAAAGGCCAGGAAGGAAAGAAAAACCACAGAACTGTGATCAAAGCCAAGCCAGAGGTGGAGAGGGAGGAAATAGAAGCAAACAGGAAAGAAACAATGAAGGAAAATTCAGAAACAAACTTTATGGCCCAGCCTTGAACGCAGCTGCGACCATGAATTGGGAGGCAGAAGGGGACTGTGCAGAAACACTCTTTCCCAAGTTCATAGCTTGGATTGTGTCCCTATGTCTTCTGCTGGCAGGAAAGGGGAGGGAAGTGAAAACTGCAACTCCTTAGGCTCTGTGTTGTTCTGGTCCTGTGCATGTCCATCGAGCATGGGACAAACTGAAAGAGTAAGAACCAAAACAGTCCATATGGCTGGCAAAATTTTAATATGTACATGGCCATCTTCCATATTTTAAGAGCTCTTCTTTACAAGATTATTGAAAGATTAATAAGGAAACTCCTATATTCAAAATCATCTCTGGCACTGGGGGGGATTGATGTTCATTCTAAACATGTTGCACCACACCTCTGCTTGCCAGGAGAAGGAAAGTCTCATCTCAAGAAAGGGAAAGGTCTCAACCTCAGAATGGGGAATGACACTATAATGGCATCTTTCCTCTCTCCCAACAACAAAAATTGAAATAGAGATCAGTGAACTGCTCAAGACAAGATAGACGATGCTATCCAGTCTTTCACCAGGGTAAACCCCATAGCCTAGCAGAACAAATGATGTATACTGTTCTCTTCTTTAGAGAATGGAGTCACCAGCAGGGTTGTAAAGGACAGGTATCAGACTCACATTGCCTGAAGAAGTACTGGAAAACAATACGCACAGTGAAAATATTCTTTCAGAGAGGAACATTGCTAAGAGGTTACTGTGGGAGCAGTGTCACTTAAACTGCACACTGTTCTCCAGCTAGCCAGCTCCTACCTGCATTTCTTCCTCCCTTTCCTTTTTGAGACAGAGAAAAAAGACCATTACAACTAATTCAAGCCACAGATAAAACTACCAGAGGTGAGTCAGGGAGTAAGGAGGGAACAAAGCAATTAGAACATTCCTGCTAAAAATTCACTAGACATACCGTAAAATTCAGAGATTATTGTGCTCCTCAAAAATGCAGCAGAGAGAAATAGACACTTAAAAGAGCTTTCAATTACTTACGTGCCTTTGGCTCCCTTTCAGGATGCCGTGGAACTGGAAACAGCCATGGTAAATGTATTTTCTCTGCATTTGCCTTTCTTGACAAAACAGCTACAATATTTTGATCTCAAGAATAATCAGCTCTTTTGCATTTCCTTTTCAACTAACTGCAGATTTTTGCAAGTTAAAAATTAATGACAACTTCTCTTCCTCTATTTTTTTTTAACAAATCCTCCTGTGCTCTTTTTTGGAAAAAAAAAAAATATATTCTTTTTCCTACAACTTTCAGCACAAGTCTAAACAGCGTTCAAGCCACTCTTTCTCCCTCCCTCTGCAGTAACACACAAAACGAATTCCACCACAACAAAACAAGCTGGCTTGTGGAAACCATTATTTTGAAGATGAAACATTGTGTTGTGTCCTTTACCACTATTACAGGCAGTCAGTCTGTTAGAACATATTGGGCGATTATAGGCTAGGCTTTTCAGAGAAAGCCATGGGTTTCAAGTTAGCAACAACCATCTATCAATTCTTGAGATTATGCCATGATTTACTGTAACAGCATCATGTATTCTCTGATTTTCTGCCTCCTGTGAAACATTGTGCTTTCCTTTTCTATTGATGTATCAACTATAATGGTTACAAGCAGCCACAGAAAAATCAATAGCAAACTTTCATTACCGTGCACATAAAGACTACCATGCTGTGAGAGCACCTAGCTGTTAAATAGTCACCAGCACTAAGGTACGCTATAAATGTCTGTTATTTTGGTCTAAATGAAGAATGTATGAATTGGAAACAACAAATATGTAGGATTATTGACATCACTGGATTCTATGTCAGGTTTTTCCAGTATGTGATTTTTTTCCAGGTGTCAGACTTGATTTGTATTTTTTAAACCTGAAGCTGACACAGGAAATTAATATCAAAATAAATAAAGTATTGCTGGGCTGGGCTTAACTATAAGGTCATTAGGCTTGGTTGGACAGAAGTGGTAAGAATGGTGATAATCTCTGTTAAACTAGTCTATATTTATTAGTCAAAGTAAACTGATTAAAGTGAACAGACCAGTAATCTCTGTGTTAATAAAATAGAGGTTAAAGAGGTATTACAGTTGCGCTGCCAACACAGAGGTGCTCTTAGGACAGTGCACTGGGAGAAGCACCGAGTTGTTTTTCAACACAGTTTGGAAAAAATAGTATATTTTTTTGTATAAATATACATATTTGCTTCCAGGAACACATTAACTTCCAATTAATGAATGTACATGAAGAAGGGCAAAAACAACAGCTCATTTAGAGCTATACATGAACTGTTTATTGCTGAATACCTTAGATTTGAAAGCCTGTGAATTTCCATGAAACTGAAACACAAGGATGCCCATGTGTACTCACATGAATTATGTCCTGCTAATGCAAATCCCACTGTCTGCTGTGGCAGCAAGGCTACAAGAAAGCACTATCTCTTGGCCTGGGCATAACTTGCAGCAAAATTAACCTTTAAGGTAAGAAATCCAAATTGATTTTACAATTTTCAGAGTACCAACACATAAAACTTTTAACATAAAATGAAAAATAGAACAGAAATTCCATTCCAAATGGTAATTCACAGTCCTGTCTGTAAAAAAAGAATATGTACAGATGAAGAAACACCCCTGCTTTGAAGAGTACAGTGAGATCTAGCTAGAGCCAGCCTTAATCCAATGAGTGTTGATTTAGGTGGAGGCAGATCCAGAATTAAAAATCCTTCCATACTTTCATCAATAAAGGTAAAATTCACAGTCTAATTCAATAAAGAAAGCATTGAGGAACTCCTCAGAGCATTGCTGGGACCCTGAGATTATATGTGTCATTGGTACAACAAGCCTGGTAGGGCAGGAAAAGTGGAAACCTCAGTTTTCATGAGGCTCCCTTGTGTTCCTGAGCCCCTTTGTGGACCATTACAGGAGACACTGTGCAGTGCCAGAGGTGTGCTCATTTCCATCATCTGGCATGTGGCATCAGGGGATCAAACTACCTCTGTCCCTGTGCAGGGAACATGAGTTTTTTGTCATCACATTAGGGACAGCTCCAGCCAGGCTAATGGGGACTTGAAGACCCTTAATTCATGCACCTCATGTTAAATCTACTACCACGGTGTCTACGGAAACATCCGTACCCGACCAAACATTTCAGTCTGAGCTGAGCAGTGAGCACAAATCTGGAGTTTACCTGATTTATTTCTGCTCTTCCTTAGTGAGCAAGTGAAATGCTACCAATGTGCTGAGACACTACTTTATCTGAGAGCATCCAGCCCTTTCTGATGACGGCTTCTTGTCAAGAAACCAGAGGCAGCTGGGTGTTGTGGTTTAAGCTGAACGCAGGACACTAAGAAATAAAATTCCCTTCCAAGAGCCTCATTTTTTAAATGCAGGTGTTAGAACATTTTCTTTATTTCATGCTTCTCTACCCTATCCTTTTAACTGATGAGTAACCATGTTGACAAAAGGACTTTCAAGTGGGCTTTTCTTTAGCTTTCATATTTGTATGTTTAAAAGTATAAGCAATGAGGACAAAGATCACTGGTATACGCATCAATGTATTTCAGAAAAGAGTCCAAAGGCTGACACACATCTGGGTGCCCCTCCAGCATTTCCTGCATGCCAGCACTGACACTTGCAAAGTGCTAGCTGCAGATGTCCCCATTTGGGCTTCTGTCACTCTTGTTTGCCAAACCACTTCTACAACTAAGTGCAGACATATGTCACAACAAAAACTGAAATTTCCAACTTCCACTTAAATCAATAGGCAATGTCAGAAACAATATGTTAAAATACTGCAGCAGAAAATTACTTTGTTGTGTTTACTGTCCCTGAAAACATGACTGAAAGTACAGGAGAACAAAGTGTTTCTTTTTATCACCACCTGCAAGAGGCCCAGCAGCAGCCAGAGGGACAGGGGGACAAGGCAGGAGACTTGTCTGAGTGCCACCAGTTCTGCTGTCACTCAGTGAGGAGCTCCAGTGTATGGACCACCAGTTCTGTTGTCACTCAGTAAGGAGCTCCAGTGTATGGTGCATTGCATTTAAGCTAATTCATGGCCTGCTGCAGTGAGGTGTGGTAGTGATCTGATGACTGATACTGTCGTGGTTTAAATCAAGTCTCCCTACTCCCGGAGAGTTAGGAAGAAGAATCTAAAGAATGTAGCCCCCACGGATTGAGATAAAAACGGTTTAAACTAAATCTGCACAGTTCCCCCTCTGTTCCCCTTCCCCCCCCTCTCCTTCCCACTCCCGGAGGGATGGGAAGGAGAGCCGGAGGGATACAACTCCCACGGATCGAGGTAAAATCAGTCCAGCAATCAAGGTATAACAGAAGTAAACTACCGGTACCAATAACAAATCAAAGTTAGAGGAGACAAACAGAGAGAGAGAATACGATACCACCCGCCGCCACGAGGCCAGCAGCCGGAACCCCACAGCCGGAAGCCCCAGCCCCAGCTTCCCCTTCCCTTCCCGAGCTCAGCCCGGCGTGTTAACTCCTTCCCTCCCGGCTAGCTTCCAGTCCCCTCCCCAAGCAGGACGTGCTGTGGTATGGAATACCTCCCCGACTAGCCCAGACCAGGCGCCCTATCTCTCCCTCCTCACTGGCAGAGCATGAGCTACTGCTGAACCCATGACATTATCCACCCCTTATTCCATACCATTCACGTCATGCTTAGATCCCACATTTTTCAATACATCATCACATAGATATACACACACATATATATACATCTGCGCACACCCAGACAAACAAAAAGAAATCATTTCTTAATATATGGACCAATCCCTACAATGCAATTGAGTCCATTTGGTCCATGACATTAAGTTTGTAATAGTCCTTTATAGCAGGGAAGTCTGTGTGCAGTGCTGGATAGTTGCCTGCTGATATTGATCATCCCTTTACTGCAGAAGTCATCTGGTTCTATCAAAGTTCATTCTCTGTTGGGACGATGGTTAGAGGGAAGTCAGGGCCAGTTGCTGGTGACCTGAAGACATCTAGTTGATGGACTATATATAAAAAAAAAAATTACACAGCAAGCAACAACGTATAATTAAGTTCATTGGCTGTTTTCCCCTAAAATCAAATCCCCTTGAGGTATACATCGGACTTCCCCATCTTCCTGCATTACCCACCAAGTATATCCGGGTCCTTGAGCAAAAGCAATCCCACGAGTGGGTTTGCCTTGGCCTGAAACAGGAGTAACCCAGACTGTCTTCCCTAGCAAATTTCTCATGTGCACTACAGGCACCTTGTCCCCCTCTACAATATGTAAAAGTTCTGACTGGGCTGGGCCAGCCCTGTTAGCAGATCCTCTGGTGTTGACCAACCAGGTGGCCTTTGGTAAATGGGTATCCCAATGCTTGAAAGTTCCTCCACCCATTGCTCTCAGTGTAGTTTTTAACAGCCCATTGTACCGTTCAATTTTCCCAGAGGCTGGTGCATGGTAGGGGATGTGATATATCCACTCAATGCCATGTTCTTTGGCCCAAGTGCCTATAAGGTTGTTCCGAAAATGAGTCCCATTGTCTGACTCAATTCTCTCTGGGGTGCCATGTCGCCACAAAATCTGGTTCTCAAGGCCCAAGATAGTGTTCCGGGCAGTGGCGTGGGGCACAGCATATGTTTCCAGCCATCCTGTGGTTGTTTCCACCATGGTAAGCACATAGCGCTTGCCTCGGCGAGTTGGTGGGAGTGTGATATAGTCAATTTGCCAGGCCTCCCCATATTTATACTTCAGCCATCGTCCTCCATACCAAAGAGGTTTCAACCGTTTAGCTTGTTTAATTGCAGCACATGTCTCACACTCATGAATAACCTGGGCGATAATGTCCATTGTTAAGTCCACCCCTCGATCACGAGCCCATTTATACGTTGCGTCTCTGCCCTGATGGCCTGAAGCGTCGTGGGCCCACCGGGCCAAAAATAATTCGCCTTTATGTTGCCAATCTAAGTCCATCTGAGCTACTTCAATCTTAGCAGCTTTATCCACTTGCTGGTTATTGTGGTGTTCCTCAGTGGCCCGACTCTTAGGTATGTGGGCATCTACATGGCGTACCCTCACCACCAGCTTCTGCACCCGGGCAGCGATATCTTGCCATAATGCAGCAGCCCAAATGGGTTTACCTCTGCGTTGCCAGTTGCTCTGCTTCCATTGCTGCAACCATCCCCACAGGGCATTTGCCACCATCCATGAGTCAGTATAAAGATAGAGTACTGGCCACCTTTCTCGCTCAGCAATGTCCAGGGCCAGCTGGATGGCTTTCACCTCAGCAAACTGACTCGATTCACCCTCTCCTTCAGCAGTTTCAGCAACTTGTCGCTGAGGACTCCATACAGCTGCCTTCCATCTCCGATGCTTTCCCACAATACGGCAGGACCCATCAGTGAACAAGGCATACTGCTTTTCACTTTCTGACAATTTATTATATGGTGGTGCCTCTTTGGCACGCATCACCTCCTTCTCTGGTGACATTCCAAAATCTTTGCCCTCTGGCCAGTCCATGATGACTTCCAGAATGCCTGGACGACTGGGATTTCCTATCCGAGCTCGTTGTGTAATTAGTGCAGCCCATTTACTCCAAGTAGCATCAGTTGCATGATGTGTAGAGGAGACCCTGCCTTTGAACATCCAGCCCAACACTGGCAAGCGGGGTGCCAAAAGGAGCTGTGCATCAGTGCCAATCACCTCCGAAGCAGCTCGAACCCCTTCATAAGCTGCCAATATCTCTTTCTCCGTTGGGGTATAATTGGCCTCCGAGCCTTTGTATCCCCGACTCCAAAAACCAAGAGGTCGACCTCGAGTCTCCCCTGGAGTTTTCTGCCAAAGACTCCAGGTAGGACCATTCTCCCCAGCTGCAGTGTACAGTACATTTTTCACATCTGGACCGGTCCGGACTGGTCCAAGGGCCACGGCCTGAACTATCTCACGTTTAATTTGCTCGAAGGCTTGTTGTTGCTCAGGACCCCATTTGAAATCATTCTTTTTCCTGGTCACATGATAGAGAGGGCTTACGATTGAACTGTAATTTGGAATGTGCATTCTCCAGAACCCCACAGCACCCAAGAAAGCTTGTGTTTCTTTCTTATCAGTTGGTGGAGACATTGCTGTTATCTTATTGATCACTTCTGTAGGGATATGTCTACGTCCATCTTGCCATTTTATTCCCAAAAATTGAATTTCCCGTGCAGGTCCCTTGACTTTATTCCGTTTTATGGCAAAACCGGCTTTCAGCAGGATTTGGATTATTTCCCTCCCTTTCTCAAAAACTTCTTCTGCTGTATTACCCCACACGATAATGTCATCGATGTATTGCAAGTGTTCTGGAGCTTGCCCCTGTTCCAGTGCAGTCTGGATCAGTCCGTGGCAGATGGTGGGGCTGTGTTTCCACCCCTGGGGCAGTCGGTTCCAAGTGAACTGGACACCCCTCCAAGTAAAAGCAAACTGTGGCCTGCACTCTGCTGACAAAGGAATTGAGAAAAATGCATTGGCAATATCAATCGTGGCATACCACTTGGCTGCCTTTGACTCTAATTCATACTGCAGCTCTAACATATCCGGCACGGCAGCACTCAATGGTGGTGTGACTTCATTCAGGCCACGATAGTCTACTGTTAGTCTCCACTCTCCATTAGACTTTCGCACTGGCCATATGGGGCTATTAAAAGGTGAGCGGGTCCTGCTGATCACTCCCTGCCTTTCCAGTCTACGGATCAGATTATGGATGGGAATCAGGGAGTCTCGATTGGTGCGATATTGCCGCCGGTGCACTGTTGCGGTCGCAATTGGCACTTGTTGTTCTTCGACTTTCAGCAACCCCACAACAGAAGGATCCTCTGAGAGACCAGGTAAGGTGGACAACTGCTCAACTTCCTCAGTCTCCAAAGCAGCAATACCAAAAGCCCACCGGTACCCTTTTGGGTCTTTGAAGTACCCCCTCCTGAGGTAGTCTATGCCAAGGATGCATGGAGCCTCTGGACCAGTCACAATGGGGTGCTTTTGCCATTTCTTCCCAGTCAGGCTAATTTCAGCCTCTAGTACAGTCAACTCTTGGGACCCTCCTGTCACTCCAGAAATATAGATGGTTTCCACCCCTTGACAATTTGATGGCATCAGGGTACACTGTGCACCGGTATCAACTAGAGCCTTATATTTCTGTGGGACTGATGTGCCAGGCCATTTGATCCACACAGTCCAGTAAATACGATTGTCCCCTACCTCCACCTGGCTGGAGGCAGGGCCCCTCTAATAGCCATCGTCGTCAGAATCTTGGACACCTAAATCGTATTGAAATGGATCATTCTTCTTTATCACAGGAGCTGGAGTAAAATCAGCTCTTCCGCTCCATCTGGGAACCTGTTCACCAGAGACTGAAGCTGCAGCTCTCATGGGGCGATCAATCTTGGCCCTTGCTCCTCTTTTCAATTCACCCACACGTTCCTCCAAGACTGAAGTAGGTTTTCCATCCCACTTTGTCATGTCTTCTCCGTGATCCCGCAAGTAAAACCATAGGGTGGCCCGTGGTGTGTATCTTATATATCTTCTCTCTCGAGCAATAGGACGCCTTTTGTTAATAGCTGAAACACGTATTGGCACACGTGAAGAGCTAGATAAATCAGACAGATTATCCCTCAACTGTCTGAGATCCTGTCTGAGATCCTGAGACATTTTTTCCACAGCTGAGATGATGGAAGGGGTAAGATTGTCTTCAAATTCTCGGAGTTTATGAACCATTTCATCCACTGTTGGTGGTACTATGTCATTCCAAGTTACCGTTGCCAATGAATGGGCATATGACGACGGTGCGTTTCGTGTAAGCTTTCGCCACATGGGTCGTGTGCATTCGACTTCATCTGGGTCTATGGGTACATCCCCATTATTCGGCTTGATGTGATAAATCATCTCTACGATAGCTGATTCCCTCAGGGACTGGATGCCTTTGTCTATAGTATTCCACTTGGCCGAACGACTCATAACATCATCCTTGTATGGAAACCTTTCTTTCACAGCTGCCAAAAGCCGCCTCCAAAGACTGAGGGACTTTTTCTCTCTTGCAATTGCTTTGTCAATTCCCCCTTCTTTAGCAAGTGACCCCAGCTGCTTGGCTTCTGTACCTGCTAGTTCATGACCATCGGCCCCACTATCCCAACATCGGAGCAACCAGGTGATGATGTGCTCCCCTGGCTGACGGGTGAAATCTTTTCGCATATTCCGCAGCTCAGTTGAGGTCCGAGATCGAGAAGTCACCTCTTCTTCTTCGTCGTGTGATGATGACCCCTGATCAGATACTAGACCAGGTAGTGGATGCGTAGTTTCTTCATCCTGCCTCGTCCTTCTTGCCTCTCTTTTGGTTTTTCTCTTGTGTACAGGAGCAACCGATATTGGTACGAATTGGTCCTGTAGTTCAGCTGCACTGTCTATCGCAGTCGAGGTTTGAGTAGCTGCTGTACTTGTTGCTGGGGTAGCAGTTTGGGTAGCAACTGTACTTACTACTGGGGATGGTGTAGCTGCTGTACTTGGAATTGGAACAGCTGCGCTGACTTCTGTGTTGCTATCAGATCCAGGGGCATTTTTTTCCTTTTGAAGATGTTGGACAATGTCGATCAAGGCCCTATAAGCATAGGCCAAGCCCCAGCACGTTGCTGTAATTTGTCCATCTCTGGTATGGCCAGGACGACAACACACCTCATTTAGCTGTTTTACTAATTCTTCCGGATTCTTCACTTGTTCAGGAGTAAAATTCCAAAGTACTGGAGGGGCCCACTGACCTAGATGCTTGCCCATACTATCCCATACACCCTGCCACTCATGACTATCCAGCCTCTGGGAAGATTTCCTGGTCCTCCTATTTCGTCGTTTAACCCCAACACAGGACCAGACCTGACTCCGCTTAACTCTTGAAATCAGATGAAATAACTGTGGGCAAAACACACTCTGTATGCGTGCTAATATGGCGATCCCCATCGCAATCAGCATACAAGTCTCAACAGTATTGAAAGGCCATTCAAAAACTTCAAAACCCTCAAATGATGTTGCAGACCATCTGGAGAGAACACTGGGAGGATAGCAGAATGTCTCCTTCACAGGTTGACCACCCGAGAAGGAGAAAAAAGATGTGAAATTCCCAAGCATTTCTATTATATACCTCCCAAAATATAAAGTTGGTGACCATACCGGGAGCATAAACCAAATCAGTCTCATGATTAATGTTTCTATTGTATTACAAGTCATTACCATAAAATACAATGAGACCAGAACCTTAGCCCAAATCCCATGATTGATAAACACTAACACAGCTAGTATATATGAAAAGTAATTGGTAAAATCCTGAAACCGTGAGAGCAAGAGAAAAAACTGTGAGAGCCAATAAAACAGCATTGTGACAAATGACTATAAATCCGCTCAGATCTGTTCTTATCTCAAACCCTCTGCCCCACGTTGGGCGCCAAAAAGTGTCGTGGTTTAAATCAAGTCTCCCTACTCCCGGAGAGTTAGGAAGAAGAATCTAAAGAATGTAGCCCCCACGGATTGAGATAAAAACGGTTTAAACTAAATCTGCACAGTTCCCCCTCTGTTCCCCTTCCCCCCCCTCTCCTTCCCACTCCCGGAGGGATGGGAAGGAGAGCCGGAGGGATACAACTCCCACGGATCGAGGTAAAATCAGTCCAGCAATCAAGGTATAACAGAAGTAAACTACCGGTACCAATAACAAATCAAAGTTAGAGGAGACAAACAGAGAGAGAGAATACGATACCACCCGCCGCCACGAGGCCAGCAGCCGGAACCCCACAGCCGGAAGCCCCAGCCCCAGCTTCCCCTTCCCTTCCCGAGCTCAGCCCGGCGTGTTAACTCCTTCCCTCCCGGCTAGCTTCCAGTCCCCTCCCCAAGCAGGACGTGCTGTGGTATGGAATACCTCCCCGACTAGCCCAGACCAGGCGCCCTATCTCTCCCTCCTCACTGGCAGAGCATGAGCTACTGCTGAACCCATGACAGATACACATATGTATACGATGGGACCAAACTCACTGGCACTTTTCACCTAACCCAGCAAATTTCTGGTCAGTGCTAATTTGGTACAGAATTGAAAGAGCTGAGAGACAATGGCTTCAATGTTCCATCAATGGTCTTGTGAGCGGTCTGAGTTACTTTTATATAGCCAATAATTATAACTACCCAAAGTAGAGTCTAACTCTTCTAAATAACAGTAAAATTCAGACATGTGGCTAATAGGAGTCATATTTGTTTCTACTGTAGTCCTGTCTGAGTCCTGTCCGGCACTGAACAATTAAATGAATGCATTTTGCTTTATATTATTCCAACAAAATTACATAAGGAAACAGGGTTTTTTACTGATTTCTATTTCCCATACCTTGAACAGGCAAAGGTGATTATCTTTTTCATGATATTTCTAAATTAGAATCAGCTTCCACTGATACATCAGTGAAAAATAAAAACCCTCTTAGTGCAAATATTGACACATTAATAAAATCACATGCCTAAAGTCTCAAAAAAGAGGAAAAACAGGTTTTTGAAATCAAAATGTCTGAAAGAGGATTGGTTGATTGTCTCACACTTGTCTCAAAACAATGCAAAAGACTTAAAACTCTTAATTATTTGTCAATTACACTGACATCAAGTCACTGTGGAGTACTGTTCCTCTTAGATCAGGAGATCACTAAACCATCTTTGCTTAACTATTTCCTCCCTTTAAAGAGAATATATTGTAACAAGTTTTGTACCTGTGGCACTTTGGATCTAAACAAAAGGATAAAACCAAACAAAATTCACCAAGTAATAAAAAAGTTGTATGAAGTTCTACCCTTGTCTGG
This sequence comes from Melopsittacus undulatus, assembly GCF_012275295.1. Classification (NCBI taxonomy): domain Eukaryota; kingdom Metazoa; phylum Chordata; class Aves; order Psittaciformes; family Psittaculidae; genus Melopsittacus; species Melopsittacus undulatus. The sequence continues at coordinate 61,352,730 of NC_047532.1, read as the reverse complement.
AAACCACTATAATGCTGTAACTGGCTGGTCTAATATTTTTAACCAAGTTCAAAAAAGTTTGAAATACAATAATTAAATGCAAATACAGTCCTGATCCCAAAGACCAGAAGAATGCCTTTAAGCTAGTATTTATAACAAGAGCTATTCGGCTGAGCTCTCTTGTAAATTTTATCATACCTGCGGCAGTTTTCCTCAGTCGATTAGCTGGAAAGCTGAATATATCCTGAGGCAAACCAGACATCTAGTACAGGCTAAATTCAACTACTGGAGCTTAAATTTGGCTTAATATATCCCCACTTGGATCTGCCTGTTTAATTCTCTTTCATATGATAAAGTTGGTTTATTCATAGTCTGGACTTGCCACCTGAACAAACTGTACCTCATATCTCATTCTAATGGAATAAGAAAACTTTGCAAAAACCACAAAAGTTCCTGACTGAAAATCAAATGCAAATTTGGGATTAAAAACTGTTTTGTAAAGTGACTACAAGATTAGTACAGAGAGATTTTCCCCTGAGGAGTACTGCCTTTTATGATCATGCATTTTTTATACTCTGCAGAGACAGATGGGCTTTATAAAAGGATACAGCCTGATGCTCAAAAGGGTTTCAGTGGCAGCTGCACTTCTGTGTTTTAGCCACAGTAGAAATGTATATTCAATATTTTTCCAGAAGATGTTTATATTTCTTCTTTCAGGACTATATTCGCCTTTGGTGTAGTTCTAGGGGCAGCAGTAAAAATACCTCTGAGATTAATCTGTCCATTATTCCCATTTTAAACAGTAGGTGAGTAGTAGGAGAGGAATAGAAAGAGAAACAAAAAATAATGTGCAAGCTTCTCCTGAGTGCAATAAATCCAATCACTCAGAAAAGTTGCAAATGTCTAAGTGAAAGCAGAGCAAATATTTTCCAGATAAAAGCAAATCTTTCAAGATTTCTTTTAAAAAAAAAATCATTCAGCTTTGTTTCAGCTAGATAATAGATTGTTTCTTGCTCCTCTCCACATTATGCCAAACTATTATTACAAGTTGCATATAACACCCCTTCTGCCTCAGTTCATAACTTCAAGGATTTTGTATGATGTCCCTATCACCATTCCCAGGAACTTCATAAATAATTATGACATCTTAAACTATTCACACCCTACAAATTGTAGACAGTGACAGCCAATTCCCTTAAAACACCAACAGTCCTGTACTGTTCATGTGCTATTGAAGATTAAAATGATGTTTCAGAAATTAACTAGGGAAAACATTAGGTTCAATAAATTTACCATTTATTCTATTAATTTTTTTAACTGTTATCAGAAGCCTAAATTCTGCTTTATTCAATTGTGATACTTTTTTCTGGTAACTGTAAGTGTGATATGAACTAGGGCTACAGCTGTAGATTTGCCTGCATCTAAGCACATATATACATTCAAGCCTGCTGATAGCATAGTAATTAACATATTAGTTTTCTTATCTATGCTTATTCCAACTGAATATTCAGAAGACAAACATTTCCAGCCCAGACATGTAATATGAACCTGAGATTAGGTGAAGAGTTAGGAAAAATGAGGTTTCACTCACGTTCTTTCCCAGTTTATCTGCGAGACCTTCGCTAAATCACCTGTGCCCCCGTTTATCAGCATGTGCTGGCATACAAATATGACCATGGCTCCAAAGGAAAGTGGTTACACAACTTTCTCTTAAAAAAGAGAGACTTGGATTGAAACAGTTTTCTAGGATCAATCTGTCTCTTACCTTAAGTGGTCCCTAGGTCAAATATATAAACATGGAAGCAGGAACCAGAAACCCACGTCAGCCCACCTTACCACTCTCTTACCACCGGACTACAAAGGCAAGCTATAAATCTGAACTTAAATCATCTTAGGTTATTTTTTAGAGTGCATCAGAAGAGCTTCAATGTGGACACTGGAGCCCACTTTCACTGAGAACAGCTTGTAGCTAGCAATAGCCAAAACCACACACTGGCATGGTGGGAAACTCCAGTTGTATGGGGAATTTCCTTGAAGACACAACAGAGCAAGTGCTGCTCAAATTCCAGTTCCTCTGTCATATCTTCAAAGAAAGCAGCCACGCTGCTCTAATGTGAAACCTAATCCTATCACTGAGTTTTTAAGCATGGATTGTAATTAAAATACCTACAGAATAAGCCATGAGGCAATAGACAGGCTGCGCTCAGTCCCACATGAGCAAGAGACAAGCAACATGTTGCATTGCTAACCCAAAGCAGGAGCAAGTCTGTGAGACATCAGCAGGGACATAACTCCAGGCATAGATGAAGCTTTAGAAACAGATAAAAGTTAGGTGGTACTAGAGTTTAGGCATGGCTAGGATGAAGTGCCAGCCATGGAACCACTGCTAGGGACGTGGTGCCTGTGGTTCTGCTCAGCATCTTCTGGGCCGGGCCATGGTTTCATCAACCAGCTATCTCAACCAACTCCCCACACCCCTGGCTCTGTGTCTATACCTGCGTATGCTATTCCCTCATGAGTCTCAGTGAGAAACACTGGACTTTGTATTTAGGGGTGTAGCTGGCTGTGGACTTTGGGCCAGGACTCATGAGCAGCTCTTCCTCCAAAGAGGCCTGGCTGCACCTTATTTTATTGTGTTTCAATTACCACCATATCACATATTGACTCATTTTGGTTTGCCAGGGTGGAGATTTTGTTTGTTTGTTTAACTTTTGAGTCAGTAAATTCAGGCTGAGGTGTTGAAATTCAGGCTGGTTTATTTTCCTAAGTGATGACTCAGTAATTACAGCAGTCACAAAGATTCAAGAAAAACATTAGGCTTTGCCTTTTGTCTATACTGGCACTGCAAGAAAAGAGTCGCACAAGGAGAGGAATTCAGCATATTTCCCCACTTCTCCCTTTCCACTGCAGAGCTAACAGTAGCAGAAACAGCTATAAAATTCTTCACAAAAGTCAGTAGGAGTGACTCTTAATATACATCAGGACCTGATTTTCTCAGTAAGAATCTTTTTGGAATAGAAAAATACATTTCAATATTTTAAATAGCAATAGAAAGAAGCCTACTACTATAAAACAACAACAAAATATGTCTTAGTTGAGTCTGAGTTGTTCTGAAACAAACCAAAGGTCCATCAGGACTGAACACAGAGGGAATGAAATAGGATTCAGACTAACATTTACAGCTTCTTCTAAGTATCTTATTCTTAGTTAAAAATATATATATAATTTTGCCTAATACTTAGGTATGTGTCATGGTTTAAGCCCAGCTATGCCTGAACCCAGGACAGTATGAATGAAATACATTTCTATAGAAGAATTTAATCAAGATCTTTAAAACAATGTGACCATTATCTGATGCTATGTTCAACTGAAAATGAAAATTACTTGATGACCCTAAAAAACAGTCAGAGATTGATCATTGCAGTGTTACACACAGCTTAACCACTGCCAAAGTATAACCCTTCTAACGACAGGAAAAGTTTTCTATGCATTCAGTTTGGACTTGGAAGTCTTAAGTGATTTCTGTTGTTATAACACAAAGGTTTTTCAGGGTATGGAAAGTGCTAAATATAGTGCCTTACCACTGATTAACAAACACATCTATCGAGAATTGTTTCTCATGACTTCTAAGTGAATAATATTCAGCACTACCCTGCAGTAATAAAATTGAGGGGAATTTTGCGGTAAGGAGCTTATCTTTACCATAAATCTTCCTTCATTATAGCATTTTGTCTGTCAAAGCTTAGCTATAGCATGGCATATATCTGCCTTTGTGACAGATGTGCTATATGGAACCACTATTGTTGCTATTAGTTTCAATGAAGGAGAATTGTGGGTAATTTTCAGAGATTGGCACTTTATCAACCATTACTACTCTTGCCGTCAAAATTTTTTTTATCACATGTCAAAGATCTACCTGTGTTTCAAGTCCTGGGACCCGCAGGATTTGCAGGGCTGGCAGAAAGTGGAGGTGGCGCTGGAGTGAAACAGGAAAAAGCTTGAATAGAGGAAGGTTTGGTAGTGTCGCCTAGTCCTGGGTAATTCTCCTTCTTTGAACTATGCAGGGGAAAGCCTTCCTCAGTATTAACATACTCCATCTTGAAAGTCAAATGGGAAAGATCTCACAACAAAGCCCCTGACAGGAACCCCAGCTTTGGTCTGAGGAGGCAAGTTGTATCTTTCCCTAATAAAACAGCATGTTTCTAAGCAGAGGAAATGCTGCCTGTTAGGCCATGTGGAAAGAATAGAGAAACCTCTGGGAAGGTGAGCCTGAAGGCCAAAGGTAACATCACTAGGGTTTGGAAGACATCATATTTCAACAGTAATTTCAAACAGCTGCTAAGCATTGGGTCCATTGGGTTTTGATGAAGTCCTTAAATGATGGGGTTCATCAGCCCATTCAGGGTGAGAAAGCTCAACCCTGGGCTGGTAACATGTACTATTTCATGGAGTATCTGTCACAAGACTGTTTCCAGCCTTGTGAAAGGGAGAAATTTCTCCCCACAGAGGAGCATAAGCACAACCTTATTTCATCCTTGCAGTACACAGGACTTGCAGAGGTGGAAAATGGAGAGGCAGCACAGCTGTCTGTTTACGTGCCTCCTCTTTGCTTCATGTAGAAAGAGTATCTGATAAGGGATGCGAGCAGTAAAATTGAACCAGCTTTCTTCAGGAAATATTTACGCTGCTCCTAAGGAATTACTGGTTTTCAAATTTAAATCTCTCATTCTCTTTCATTTTTCTTTTCAAAATCCCCAGACCAAGGGAAGCTCTCTACAGATTAGTACACCACCAAATTTTCAGTATTTCATGTTTGGAATATGAGAGGGAGAAAATCTCTCTGAAACCTAAATATTTTCCCCCTCTAAAGACCAGACCCATTTTTGGGGGAAATATGCAGAAGTGTTCTCTTCAGGCTGAATGGTGTTTGCAGTTTTACCTTCATGCACAGTTTTATAACAGATGCAGAAAATAATCAAAATGGGGGGATTTCTGGGAATACTGGCAGATCTTTGCTGCGACTGCAGAGCAGATCCTGACACAATGTAATTCTGGTTTTGTCTTAATCATCAAAAGTAAGCTATAGAGAGCAAAAATTCTTTGTTTGACAGAAAAGCAATTGCTACTTCTTGTAAAACACATAATATATTCCAGAAGACCTAAGGGTTTACTTTCCAATAAGGATAGAAAAAGATGTGCTCCCCACCGTGAGCCTAGAGTAAGGCTGTTTCATGTAAAAAGTTGGTAATTAGTCCCTGAGTGAATAAAGTAGAAGAGCTAAGAGACTGATACTTACTGTAGCAACACAAAACACTTTTTCTAGCTGCTAGGTTCTTAAGGGTGTGTGGGTGGGAGGGGGGGAACCCATTCCTCCTCATTTAATTTACAAGCATCTAAACCTCAGAAAATGATTTCTTGCATTAAGCTTAAACATGTGTACTTTAAATTGTTACTAACCGATGTAAAGATTGATAAGAGACATTTCCATTCTAAAGAGCTGACAGGAATGGAGAATTCTATGAAAGCGTGAAAGACTTGCGCTGTACACATCGGTAGCAGCTTTCACGCTCATTGTACACCACAGCCTTCAGCAGACTTATACAAGTATTGCTTGATGTTTTTCCAAGTTAATTCCTTAGCATTCAAGGGATCTTTATCAAAAAGGAAATATTTGGAAAACTAAAGCATGTACCTTCAGCCAGTTATATAATAAATACAGAGAACAAAACCAATCCCAAACAACAGGAAAACCATCAACTTACAAACCAGAGTTATTATTTAATAACATTTATATCTCTATCAGCTAAATACAAAGTACCAGAAGTGACAACTGTATAGCATTTCTTGTTTTACCTGCAGAAATTAGAGCTACTGGAAATAACTTAATATCTGCTTTTTTCTTTTGTTGTTATTCATCCATGTAAGAGCTAGAGGTTTTGATTCTCTCTAATGATGTGTTTGGCAAACCTCTTTTTAACAATATACAAAACATAGATTGAGACATGACAATGGAGCTTCACATATCCTTTGAGTTCCATCTCTCTGTTCAATTTGTCTTGTTTGTTTTGCTGCAGCATTTATCGTTAATGTACATGACATGAGAGCACTTATCAAAAGTCATACCCAAAAATCTTGGTTACTTCAAGATGACTCATTCCAAAATACATAACCAGCTATCAGGTTGCCTCTACATCCGCACTATTATGACTGCAGTACTGGTGAGATCTACACACAGATGAATTGTGTAGTGATGTCCTAAGCTATGATCATTCGGACTATGAGTATCTAATTCAATATAGAAAGAGTCACGAAAATTCTATGTATTTTCACTAGTTATCTAATAATACCTTGTTTACAAGCACTGAATTTCACCACAGATATCAAGATTTTGTGTAGTGCAAATACATTACAAGTATTTCCTCAGGCTCTAAATGTGGAATAGAAGCCCCAAAACTACTTTTTGTTTGCTGTTAATTGGACTTGTTTTTACATCTGACTTCAGTGCTTATGTTGCCACATATAATTATTTAAAGAACTGTCCTCTGTGAGGAGAAAAAAAAACCCCACAATCAACACAGACTTTCTTCCCCCGTAGTTCTGCAACATCCATGCAATTCAGCCAGGCCATGCAGCTGACAAGCATATAGAAACACACAGGTATACGTACTGCAAGAAGCCATGGATCTTGTATATGGCAGTAATATAGATATAATGACTCCATATGGAGTATGATATTAATATAAGTGAAGAAGGAATGCATATCTAAAATGCGTGCTGAATTCACCACTTTTGCAGAAAAATACCAAAACTGCAATTCTCAGATATTGTTTCTTTTTGATATTTGTGATGTTGCCAGTGAACATGTATTCCATGCAGTAACATTTAGACAAAGAGCAAAAATGAGAATGAAACTGGTTTTCCAAGAAGTCAGCACAATTTAATCTCACGGCACAATTCAAACCAGAGACAGCAACACAAAGATGCCCATTGAATTTAAAGGGGGTTAAATAAAACAACAGTTTCTAAAATTTCCTGATTATTAAAGTTATTTTTAACAGAGGAGAAAAGTTCAAAATACTGATTTGGAATTCATTATACATTTTCTCTTGTTGTTTAACACTGTTTAATCTCCAGCGTAGTCCCTGTTTTCTGTGGGAATTTCTTATGTTCTGACAATTCATTCATGATTGCATTTTGTATCTGAAGGCAACCTATTTAAAATAACTGTGATAGTTGATAATGTGCCTTTCTTAACTTTATAAAAATATGCTTAGAACACCAAATTTATAAACCAGGTTACACTCACTACAAAATACCTTGGGAGTTTTATGCAGGTATGGAAAATAATAAATAGCTACATTTTGTGTGAGAAAATGTCCAGCATAATACATGAAAACATGATTATCCAACTGATCTCCAGAGACACTAGCAAAGAGACTTTGGATAAATGAGTTTGAATAGCTAAGGGACCAGGCATAGCAGCTTTGAAGTTTCCAGTTCTCCTCACTAATACCAAGTTCAGATGATTCTTGCTGGACAGCCATCAGAATTTAAGTGTTGTTAATGAGCTCCTTAAGACAGCTAGCAAAATTCAGATGGAGGTCATGTCCCCAGCTCCCAGACAAGCAGCACAAAACCAAGAGCTACCTGTTTCATTTCCACAGTGAAATGGGGAAAGGAAAGAGGCAGGCAGCAGTGAGCACAGCAGGAAACATTCACCCCAGATCCTGCAAGGGTAAACATGAAATGCACCCGGTAGTCAGCATGCTTCAGAGTGGCTCCTGCTCAAAGCAGGTAACAATCGCTGGAGGCTGTGCATGCTGCCCAGGGCTGCCATTGGGATCCTTCCTACACTCTAGTCCTGAAAAAAAATTTTCCCTACTCCAACCATTTCTCTCATTTTCCAGCACAGAGTTATGTGCAGGAGCCAATATTTGCTCTGTTTAAAACCCTGTAGGAAAAGGTGTGAGACTCAAGCTACACACCCTCCCAGGCTTCTGATGAACTGGGGGACCATCGTGTGTTCCTGTTTTGCAAAGGAAAACACTCTTTTCTCCTCTAGTCAAAGGCTGGCATTTACAATGAACCAAATTCTGCCAAATTCCCCATCTCCTGTGCCCCAAGAACATCCATAGAAGTGCAGATTTGTCTCTTGTCAAAGTGGATCATCAGCATAGCTATGCCAGTATCACTATGCTTTAGCATTACAAGAAACTGCAAGTGGAAGTACACTACTGATGGTATAAATGATCAAACACCAATCAAATCAAGTTCTCACAGCAAGAGCACTTTCATGGCTTCACTCTTTCTGCATTACAGCAGCACTCTAGAAAAGAAAGCAAGCTTCAGAATAGCTTTTGCAATCTCCAGACATGTCAAAGGATGATGCCATCAGGATAATTTTTACATAGGAAAGCAAATAATGAGGAGTTAATATACTGGCATTTATCTGTGACCAGCATTTCCAGAGCTTGAACTTGCTGTATAGGAACAGAAGATACTCAAACAGAGGCAGAGTGAACAAACTGTACCTGCCTTACTGATGTAAAGGCCCCTGTTGTCCAATACTAAAAAAAAAAACCCAAAAAAACAGTCTGTGTTGGATTTCAGAAACCATATTCAGGTTAAAGGGTATCATTCCTATCTGGTATTCCACCCAAAGGACAATTATTTCATTTTATAAAGATCATTAGTCAGTGAAATATATATTTTAGAGAGTTTCTAGTAGGGAAGATTATTTTGGCAGTCACTGGAGTGTACCAGATGGTTCATTAACATAGGCTAGACAAGTCAAAGGCTTTCAGAATCATTTAGAAAATGTCAAACAGAAACAAGAACCCTGTCACTTTTTATTAGAATTAACTACATCATACCCTGGACACAGATTTCACCTTGGGTCAGAAAAATTAATACAGAATTATATGAATTGTGTAACATACTAGGTTAAAGATAGGGCTTTCTCTTGGGACTCATTTGCTAGCAATATATTATGGTCTTCTACTTTAGGAATCCACAACCTTTCTTTTTGTAAGCTATGAAAAGAGCTGACCTTGCTCAGACTCCATTGGTGTCTAATTGATTTGAAGTATATGCAGAATTTCAACAAGACACTCTGCTAAAGCTCTTTTGTGATCATTTTCCCAGGAAAGTTGGCAAAAGGGTTCACTGAATATTCAGCAGCTTACAAAGTATGCTTTTGTCAGGAGGAAAAAAACCACATCAATTTAGTGAAACACTGCCTCCATAAACAGGAATTAAAATGCAACTGAATCGTTACCTTTCTTTTGTTTTTTATCATTCAGATGTCAAAAATCTTGAAAACTTCCAGCTTGTGGAAGGTGTTCAGGAACAAGTGAATGCTGCTCTGCTGGACTACACAATGTGTAATTACCCACAGCAAACAGAAAAATTTGGGCAGCTTCTCCTGCGACTACCAGAAATCCGGGCCATCAGTATGCAGGCCGAAGAATACCTCTATTACAAACACCTGAACGGGGATGTGCCATGTAATAACCTTCTCATTGAAATGCTGCATGCAAAGAGAGCATAAATTATACCCATTAGAGCTTCTGCTTTCAAGAAAAAAAATAAATATATATATATATTCTGAACTGCTCCAAGCAGCACTAATTAAAATGTGGTTTTAAGACTTCACAAAATGGTATAATAATCAAATACTAATAGTAAATAAGTGATGTATCAGGGTATTTGTATTGCAAACTGTGAATCATATGCTACACAAACATCCCCAAAGGAATTTATATAGGACTTTATATTGGAGTGAAGTGAACTTAACAAGTGGATACTCTCACCAACATCAACATGGAAAAGGACAGAATGATTCTTGTATATTTAATTCTGCTGACTGCCAATATGAAGAAACTTAAGAGGAAAAAACCTGATGTGTATTATCAAGCTAAGATAGTGGGGAATTTGAGCACACTAAATTCCTTCACTGTATAGCAGGACTTCTAAAACAGTTGTAAAAGATGCAAAGCTGCATCTATAGCATCTTCTGTCACCCTTCCAAGGACCCAACCAACACTTACTACTTCTGTGATAAATGATGTGGCATCCATTCAACAATCTGTAAGAGAGAGGCCATGTGCTATGTAGTATCGCCACCAAATCCTAAGAGGCTGCTTTTGACTGTCGGTCTCTCAGAACTGCAAATCGCTAATATGAGGAGTCTGTTATCCAGTTAGCTTGACATTCTTAGCTATGTTCTGAAGTTAAAACTATGTTTTTTCATGTGTTCATGTTGTTCTATCAGGCAGTATCCCTCTTCTACTACCATTATCAGACAGCTATTAAATAGCTAAGAGATAGACTCAAATTTAGCCAATTCAACTATATACTTAACTAGGGCAGTGGCTGAAACATGGCTTTGTTATGTATTTATGGCTATTTCAAACAAAGGAAATAGAGATATTTTAGCCATCACAAACAATAGTTTCTTTGACAAAAAAAAATAAAACTGAAAAATTAAGACAGCAAATACTGATATTTAAAAAAAAACAATAGAATTTTTAAAAAAATGCATTTAGTGATGCAAGAATACACAAATGAATTCTATGACCTGACAATACATGGAGCTTATTAAGAAATTATCTTTAAAATTGCCAGCAATTAAGAAACTAAATTTCGACTCAAACATCCAATATCTAATGAAAATTTTCCTTTTAAAAGTTAGGTAATACACATCTTTTACGCAAAGAAAGAAGAGTGATACTGCTGTGTCTATTTAGGCCAAAGTCTGCTGCAGAACAAATATTGGAAAAGAACAAACAATTCTCTCTCTGTTCATATGAAGATATCAGTATTAACAGGTAGTGCCACAGTTAGAAGTCTTGCCTTATATCATTATCCTTAAAGGTAACTGTGCAGGTGTGGATCAACATACATTTAAAATAAAGTATTAATCTCTAACATTAACAAAAACATAGTGTTTACATTCTTTAGGTCCTGTGGGGAAAAAACTGTGATAAAATTGCAGAGCAGTGATTTCCTTATTATTTCTTTTAAATTGGTAATTATTTTACCAGTACTTAATTACTATATGTCGTGAGACACTAAAATCAATAGGGGTATTTCATTTTGACTTTAATTTTTGAGATTATTGGCTGCACAATCACTTGTAGAAACTGTACAAAATCCAAATCCTCTAATTTTTTTTTTCATGAAGATTGCTGGCTTTTGAATAGTTTATTTATATTGTATATGATAGTTTTCACTGTAGAAAATTATGATGCTAATTTATTGTTCTTTGGTTTCATCTTTATATAAGATATAGCCAGAATGAAGAAGCCAAATATCTGTGTTTACTGTAGCATGTCTTCAAGTTAGTGGAACATAGTTCAGGGATACACAAGGGTCTTTACAAATTAAAACCATTCACTTGATTAAATGTCTGTAAATCTTCATAATCTTAAATGTAGTTTATTTAAATCTCTTGTAAATTATGTGAATTCTAGCTTTTTCTGTTTCATGTGAACTTGAAAAGGTCCGTTTCTCTTTTTTCCAAACATTCACATATTATATACCAAAGACATCAGCTATTACATACACATTAGTACAAAACACACTGTTTTAATCACCTGTATTAATCAGCTCTAATATTCTGTCCATGCATAGGGTACAAACACAACAAAGCCTAGTTTCTGCAACTTCTAGATGTCTGTCTTGTGTCACAGAACACACATACTATCCTACGGACCAAAAGCAAACCGAGCACCGCTCCCTTAGTCATCCCACATGGCAGACATGCAAGGGTTATTTAAATAACAACATTCTACATCAAAAAACCTAAATTAACAGAAACCAAGGTGCGGGTGGCAATTGCTGGTGGTTGTGAAATACATTTACCCATGTGTACAAGATAAGTGTGGTCATCCTTTTCTTTTTGAAAGAAAAACAGAGCACACCTCAAACGTTTGCATTCCATACTTTTTTTTCCTGTTGAGATGCTACAGTGAATCTCACTCGATATTAAGACAAAGCTTTAAAAAAGTGTTGCTAACTGTATTCACAGCACCATTATCTATGTACAGGCCAAAAGAATTAAATGTAGAAGAAAGGAACAATTTCCCATACAGTTTAATCAAAACAATCTCAGATAAACTAACACATATTTGCCCGCATCTGTGGTTCCAAGAATCCCAGCAGATTGCCCAAAGTACACGAACAAAAAAAAAATATATTAAAGAAAATAAATAAATCACCAAACTTCCCCCCATGTTAATTATTAACTGCTTTGTAACCAGACATTTACTTCTGACTGCCTTATCGCTTACAGGACATATTAGTAAAAGCAGACTAAAATTCAAAGGGTTTGGTTTTGGCTGGTTTATTATAGTTGTTCGTGTTTGTAAACAGACAATCCGTAAAGTTTGACTATTTGTATTACAGATGTTCTGCAGCTGCCTTGGATTTAAATCCATGCAACTCTTAGAATGTGCAGTGAGTTACTTGTTGAAGTTGAAGTTCTCTTACTGTATTGGTGAAATACATATTGTCATGTCAGTTCTTGCCAGGAGTTTCCCATCCCAATGGAATTATTTTTTTTTTCAGTATTTCAATAAATATTGATATGCCCGTGCCAATTACTTTATAATTGTCTTTATAACAACATCATCCCACTGAAATGAAGCATCAGTCAAAAATCTGTGACTCAGAAGTGGAGAGTAAAATGCAGGAGAAATAAAGAGCACCGAGGAGAATTTGATGCAGAGCAGAAGACACAAATGTAGAGAGCAGCATCCTCGAAAGCTCAGACAGAAATGGTGAAATTGCCTAGGATAAAACCAAATAATTACAGCTAAACAGGTTAGAGAAGCTTAATCACAGAACCACAGAACACCAGGTTGGAAGGGACTTCAAGGATCATCTGGTCCAACCTTTTTAGTCAAGTGTGATCTAGACTCGATGTCCCAGCACCCTGTCCAGCTGAATCTTAACAGTGTCCAATGTTGAGGAATCCAACACTTCTCTGGGGAGAGTATTCCAATGGCTGAATGATCTCATTGTGATTTTTTTTTTTGTCCAGTTGGAATCTCCAATCAAAAAGGAATTTACCAGCTAATACTTTCAAATTAGTACCTTTCATCCCCTACTGCACACTTTTAACTTTTGCTTTACAAGTTAACCATAAAGAGTTAAGCAACCAAAGCATTAGAGAGGGAAAATGACAGAACAAAAGAAAATCAGGTAACAGGATCCAGTGAAGCTCAGGATAACCTCTCAGCAATGTAAATACATGGCAGGGCCAAGGGCAAGCCCACAGCTTCCAACACAAGTGCCAGCGGAGGCTGCCAAGGAGGCAGATGTTACTGCTACTAGAGAAAAACAGTTTCCTAAAGTTGCCCTCTGGCTCATCTGATTGCCATTTCCAGAGATGAAGCTGAAGTGATCCAAGAGAGCTTGTCAGTGGTACCCCACTGTTTAGAGACAAAGTCCACCACTTCCCCTCCACTGTCTGGTAGCTGAAAAGGCACTGTTTTCCGAAGTGCCAAACGTTAATGCTTCCAGGGGAAAAAACAGGGCTATAATTAGATATTTACAAATCCTGCACTTGAATGAAGCAAAGCTGGTTCAGTGTTGCAATAAAAACAGAATAAAACAAATAGGGTTAGGAGGCTGACAAGTTAGGAAAGATTATTTAACTTTTAAGAATCATAACTGAAAACTACAGTTTTGCCCAGGGGAGATTTCAGGGTTGATGTATTCTGGGTAGGTTTCCCTGTGAGATATATTTTGGGGTGATATATTTAGCATATACACTAAATGTTTAAATAATGAGGGGATTTATTTTTAACTGAGTTTGACACTGGTTCTGGAACAATTTGCTGTGTGTTTTTATTGGAAACATGGAAAGAGTGAGTTCAATGTAACACAGGTCAAGTCAGTACAATACTTAGTGATCTTGACAATTTCCTGGAATACTGAAAAACACTTTTTATTAACCCCTAAATTTGAAGCCCATAGTCTAGGTACATCACAAAAGTTCTAATGATATTTCTACCATCTCCAATATAGTTGCTGTTTTTTTCCAGTGAAATTCTCTACAGGTGCATCTGCTGGAATTTGGAATGGCAGATACAGAGCATGAAACTAACAGGAAGACATGAAAATTACAGATAAACTTTTAGAAGTGTCAGATCCTAGAGCTATATAAACCCGTGATGCTGGCATAAGCCCAAATATTTCTGTGCCAGTCCAGTTGCCTGCAAGCCTGTACAGAAAAGGTTCATTTTCTGAGGGTAATTTGCCAGCAGTATGAAAAACTTTTGCTAAATGATAAAGGCAGAAGAGGGCCTGACCCTCAGATGCAGCACAGACATGTCTACCCTGATGCTAGTGGACTCAAGCTGAAGAGAGCAATGCTAGAAGCTACTTGAGAGATACAATCTGGTCCATCATACATCACTGGGATAAGACAAAGCTTCCTTTAATCAAACATGCTTTCCAAACCTCCTTTTTCCTCTGTAAAACACTACCCTCTCCAATTTATGGACTTGCAATACTAGTTGAGTTTTCACCATTGCCCCACAAAGCTTCTGATCCCTATTCCTTATCCTGTACATTCCTTTAGTCCTAGTTTGACTATCAAACCTATGGCAGCTTCTGCTATGAACATCCTTTGCACACCCAAATGGATAATTCCTGCACAAGGTAAAGCAAGATGATGGAATACAGACTTCTGATGCTGTCTGTATTCATGGAGGTTCAGCTGTACTGCCTTGCTCAGATCTCACTGGTACCCTGCCTCAGTAAGGACTACAGGTTTTAACCTTAGTTAGTAATAAAACACAGGCTGAAACAAATAACAGAAAAACCTAGTGCTGGAGTCACAGTTTTTCCCATTCTTGCCCATTCACATCTTGCACTTCCTGTGCTCTAGAATCAGTGAATTCCCTGTAAACAAGTGAAGTCACTCTCAGTTTGAGGTGCAGGATGTTAGGGCCCTTCCAGTAACACCAACTGTTTGCCAAGCTGCCGCAAACCAAAACCTTCACAGAGCAATGTGCGGCATTCACATCAATCATGCCGTGCCTGATGCTGCTGAATGCTTGCTGGATACTACCAATCCAGGCTGTCAGTTGTAATTATATAGTAAAACAGGGACTGCACCAGAGGGGATAAAGTGTATTTGTGGGAAGGACCCCAAACAAGCCACTGTTTGTACAACAGAAACTGCTGACGGCCATTTAGTAGCTGCTGGCAAGCCTACAGACACAGGCACACATGCCACATGCCACTGATGGGAATTCCTAAAGCACATTCAAACATCCAGTATTTCTTTTCCCATATAAAATATTTCATAAGACACCACTCCCCAGGGACTGCAGTCATCCGCATGGCTCGATTCCTGGTTGGCAGCGACATCCTTCTGCTCGTGTAAGCAGAGAAGAGAGGCAAGCCTTTCTAATCAATACTGTGGTGTTTGTATCTTGCAATACATCACTATAGCTGTCCTACTCTTTACAGATTGATCTCAACCTACATGTATCAAAGAAGGAAAGTTCTTCCTATAGCAAAGGAGCACATTACAACTGCCTACATTGGAATTCCACAGTAAGAAATATGAAGTATTGTAAATGTCTATTATCATCAGCCCATAAACCATAGTAGAAAGTCAAAGAGATAACAGGGGAGGAATAGCTCCAAAATAAAATAAAAAGTTAGTACGTGGACATGGAGGAGACAGGAGGATATTTGTGTCTCATAAATACTTAATCTTGATTAACTTTTAATCTAAAGGAAAAGAAAATCAATAAAATATGACTAGTTTTTATTTATTTTTTTATTTAAAGTGTTAACAAGGCCTGAATAAATTATTTCTGTATTTTAGAGACCTGCCACAGTAAGTGATATTGATTTTAATTTTCATTTAATAAACATAGTTTCGGTTTGTGTATAAATTTCAGATAAAATCCATGGCATGGAATAATTGATTGAATATGTCTAATCAATTCATTCAACTCATACTGTGAAAAAGGATGTTTATTATTGGAGTATGTTTTTATTCAAAATCAAGCACTGTAGCTGCCTCACAAACCATGTCAAATTGTTTTGCACTTTAGCAAATTCAGAGGAAATATTCTACGGCAATGCCCTACTCTCACTAAGAAGACCTTCCATGAGTCCCACAGTACCTGGGTTTGCAATTGCAACACCCTGCATGTCTTTGCATACAGAACCTCAGATGCTGAAGCCGAGGTGCTGGCCCTGAGAAGGTGGGGCTGGGCCACACCTCATGATTTTGTTTCTTCCCCTTAGTCTTCCTCCTCTGCTCACTCACATCACTGAAAACCCAGTTGAATCTCCCCAGTGGCAGCCCTCATTCTTCATGTGAGCCTCTTGCTGCTTTTCCAATCCTTTCATACCACTTGGATTCCCTCCACCCCAATTCATGCTACACATTTCTGCTTTAGTTTTCCTTTCTATCACAAACAAACTCACAAGTCAACTTTACCCAAGGCATCAAGATTTTTGGGAGAGTTACCAACATGCTGGGGAGGGAGAACAGTCAAGGACACAGTATTGTCTGCATGTTTTGAAGCAGGAAAGTGACCACAAATGTCAAAACAGGAAAGCACTCCTGGACCTGGTCAGACCAAGCTGAAGAAACCCCAGCCAAAAGCAAGACAAGGTCACCAGTTAGTCCACTATGCCTTAGCTTACAATGACCAGCTCTACAGACCTAAATAATCAACAATTCTTACCAAACATTGTTTTCAGAGGGAATATAGGAAACAGCCAAGAATTTCAGTTCAAGAAGAGTACATAAATACTGACAGTGGAACCTAAACAGAGGAACAGCATCAGGGCTAGGATTAAAGTTTTTTAAGACAATTTTGCTCCAACACACTTTGCAGTACTCAACCAAGAAAACAGCTTTTGCCAAGAAGAGAAAAGGGAACAAAATATCTCTTTTTAATATTTTTGTTTGTTTATGGGGTTTTTCTAATATATAAAACTTGGACCCGACTTTAGCCCTTGGGAGTCCTGCAGGGAAAAATAAAACTAAAAAGAAAACCCACTGCACTTTCTCAGGTGACAGATCCAAGACACCTTTCCTTGCTGTCAGCAAGACTGGCTGGTACCTCACCTGTTGTGCCAGGATCCCAAGGAAGTCTGGCGGAGCACCATCAACAGTGTCTCAGTAATGTTTTGCTCAGGATGGAGCAACAACTCCAAGGAGGCAACAGGGGCGCTTGCTGCACAGCCTGACTGTGTGATAGTATAGTGGTTGCCTGCCTGTGAAAAGATAGAGGTAGGCTTAGTGAGACTGCTGTTCTAGGACTATTTTCCCCAACTAATATACTTGGAAGTAATTCATAATGTAGAATCACTGTCCATTTATTGAGCATGGGAGTTGTGAAAAAACAGCAGAACTTTAATAACAGATATTTTCAAACATTTAGATTACAATTGATTTATTAAAGGATCCATTCACTGATGCTATGAGCTTCACCCAGACTCACCTCTCACCTAATTTGTTAAATTTACAATTTGGCACTGTTCTGAGGCTGACTTTATGTGAATAATTACACACAGAAATAATATACACAAAACAAGAAAAAAGCTCTAGAAAGGAAGTGATCACTTTAAGGTGATAAAATTGAGGCCAAGGACACTAGAAAAGCCCTGTTTTCTTCCTGGTAATCACTTTGTAGTTGTTCTCCTTTGTTTTAATGCCTTCTCATGAAAGCCATAATACAATACACACTAATGTAGCCAGGAAGAAAATGATAATTTGTTTGCAGTTTAAAGAATTATTTGAGGAAAAAAATGATGTGCAGACATACACACGTGTTCCAGAAGACAGATAAAAGAGCAAAAAGTTCTAGCCCTATTAAAAAAAAATCTATTCTATTTCAATAGGTCTGTTAGTCATGAGGCATTTGAGGATCTGATCAGTAATACAGCTTACATTAAAGATGCTTCCTGGAGATCCAGAGCAGACGACCCAGGAATCCCTAATTCTTTTCAGTCGCAAACTCCTCTGTAATCCTGGAAAATCCCCAGGATGCGCTGCCTTGATCTTCCCATCTATAACACACAGCCAAGGCTGACCTGCATCCTACGCTGTTCCAGAAACATGATTACTTGTCACAACAACACTTAAAACCCATGACAAACATGAGAAATAGTTGATAAGTGCCATGAGGACATGAGGTGTTACTGGTTTATCTACCCTGGAGGTAGACTGGCTTCCTCAAGAGCACCCAGGCTGCTACAGAGGGGCAGCCTTGCGATGCTGGATTTAACAGGCAGAAGGCAGCTTTTGTGCAGATCTCCCGCATTCACAAATAAAGCCTGGCTATGGGGATGGTGCTTTATTGACGGACTCCCCATGTCCCAAGGTACTAAGGGAGAAAAGGGAAAGAACCAAAGAATAAGGCAAGCTCCCCTGGGAAGAAACACAAAAGAGGACAAATTCCCTCTTTCCGTTTCAAAGGATTTTTCTTCAAGTTATTTGATATCATTTCAAACGCAAGCAGAGATTTCAACATGTTTCTTCTGAGAATATTAGCCTCTCTAACAACTCGCAGTCTCTCCCCTCTGATTTCCCCAAACACATAAAATGCAGTCATCAGCGTGCTAAGTGAAATGTTCCTCCCTCCTCCCTTAAGTCATTATTTCCACTTTTTAATTGTTCTTTAAGCCTTCTGTAGTATTATTGTTATCCAGATCGTGTTGGTGCTGCTTTCCAAACACAGATGAGTAACAGTTCCTGCCCTTAAGAGTGTATATTCTCAAAATAAACTTGTCAGATTCTCCACCCAAGACAAAACACACCAATTACAGCTGTAACGGTCCTCAAAGGTTTTTCAAACCTTCTCAATTCGTATTTCTGACATGAAGCCAAATACATATCTTTTATTAACTTAAAGCTAAGTGAGGCCTTTTCCAAGAACCTGATATTGCTACAAAACTGATTTTGAGGATCTGAACTTGTCCAGAAATAAAAAGCTTGAGTGTCAGATCTTTGCCGTGCCTCATCCTTGTAGAAACTACAAAAGGATCACTGTGTCCCAGCCCAGCTTCATTTACGAACAGCGCATACACGGCATATGTGTGACTGGGAACAGCCAACAATACATTGCTGATGGAAATCATCCTCCTTTCATAGGCTGAGATGTTGAAAGGTAGCTAGCAGACCTGTTGCACAGATAAGATAGAATGGAAAAGTTAAAAGGCAAGGCTTTTGGAGAAGCCATACAAATCTACAACAGAAAACGAAAAGGAATTCATTCCAATTACAGCAAAGAAAGAAGCTGAAAATGACTGAGTATTTTCAGTCCACTCTATTGCACAAAAGACTTTTTTCCACAGCCCATTCACATAACATAGTGTTTCTGGTTTCTGGGCACTCTAATAGACTGCAAAATGTAAACTCCAGAAGCTAATCAATCCAAGAATGTGTTTTTCTGCAAAAGCTAGGAGGGAGAAGGATTGCATGGAATCATTAAAAAGAAAAGGAAAAAAAAGGGGGGGGAGGAGGAAAAACAACCCAGGTATAACTGCATTTAAGAGAACAATCACCTCCAAACATAAAAATTAGCAGTTAATTTAGGAATTGGTCTCATTCTGTATTTGTTGAAGTTCTGAGCACAGTCATGTGCTTGGTAACTGCAAAACATCTCTCTTGAGCACGCTGATCTTTGATTAATATCTGTAGGTTTGTAGCCACTGATTCTCATGATGTGTTTTGCTACTGTGTAATTTCCTCTAAGCTACACTATATTATAAGTAAAAAAAAAAAAAGCCTACTCAAGTCACAGGAGGACATTTTCAACAGCACTTGTGGTGCAGAAAGTTTTACTGCTGAGCTTTCGAAGGCATTTAGCTCATCATGCAGATACTCAGTCTATTGGGTTGCTGAACTGTAATAAAAGACATCATTAAGTGAAACGTTTGATGGAGGTACTTGGCTCATTGGGTCAGTGCTTATAGTTACAAGGAACTCCTTGTGAAGCTAATAGATAAAAAAATGAGCCCTTTTGATTTCCAAAACCAGCCTCTCTTTTTAAAGAGGGATACATGGCAGTTCCTAGTAATACACATAACAACCTAAAGCATTTTCAGTAAGACCACATGCTGCCAGTGTCAGAGATGCAATAATACTTAGGGCACTGGCATGTACAACCAGCATAGACATCAATAAATTTATGTTACAAAACTTGCCATGACCCACATTGTACTTTTATGATGGCAGTGCTGAGAGTTTCACTGATTTTTAAGAATTCTCCAAATCCACTGCCGCCTTGGAGTCAGACAAATCCATTGAAGCATACCAGTAATACAATTTCTTTCCAAAAGTGAGATAATATCCCCTATAAAGTCACCAGGAGTTTATGCTTCTCACTCTTCCTCTAACCTTTGTCCTATTCATTCCCCACCTATCTGCACCCCAGACCCTAAAGCCTAGCTCAGGCCTAACTCAGCAGCCAACAAGATCACTCTGCTTTGATTTTCAAGCTTTACATGGAGCATGGCAAGCACTAGAAAACTGGGTGTTAGCTGGCCAATGTGCAAACCCCAGTGCGGCTGCTGACTAGCTATTTCATTACTACAGCTACATCTCCAAGTAAGTAGTCACAGAGGCCACCAGCCTCTTCCCCCTATCCCACCTCCTCTGCTCTGAAACTTTCCCTCAAAGGACCGGCTGCCCTTCCCAGCACTGATCAGGACAGTGAGCAGGAAATTACTGTGCCCAGCTGCAGCCAAGAGCCATGGATGGCAAGGAAGTCACCCCACAGCAAATGTTTTAGAAACATAAAGCCTGTGAAACCAGAATGAACAGTGATGGGCTGGTTAACAACATTTAAAAAACAGGTGTTGACAATGTACTTACTAAATCCAGCTGCAGGAGAAGAAACAGGGTCCTGGAACACAGCTTCCAACTTTCTTTGGAGAAAGGAGACTAATCTGAATATATACCCCTAGGAAAATTGTCCTTTGGACCTCAGCCACAGGTAAGAATGAGTCTCCTTTCTTCTGACACTACGAAGAGTTTCCTGATGAACTAAGCCATGGGGAGGGTCCCCACAGGCTTTACGTTTATTACTTCTTCAGACAGGAATCTCCATTTCAGAGGGACACTTGACATTTCAAATACATCCATATGGAATGGATTAACCTGACTGGTGGTGTATCTTTTAGCAAAGGGTAAAACAACAGAGCACAGCTCCTACAGCTCAATTATGACTTTTTTTTCCCCTCAAAGTAATGAATTTCAAGTACTGAGAACAGTGCGCTCACACTCCAGCATTGGCTGATACAGTATACTAAGAGTAAAGAAGCAACATGCAACATCAAAACATTTCCATGAGTTTTTCTATTACCTTGCCTTAGCAGTGAATGTTTTTGTGTTCAGAGAGGTTGAAATACAGCATGCCTACAATGGGGAGATACTGCTCTCTAATAATATCACTGATGTTATCTATATGATAGTGGTGTTTTGATTTATATCAAATTTCATTCATTGCACAGGAAGCTGTATGTTTATAACTAGTATGACAAAGCCCTGACCTGACTGAGTACTTAGCTGCTACCAAAACATGTGTTTGAAAAGGTTTAATGCTTAATAAAGGAATAGCAAGCAGGACACAGCACTGCTCTCATACTTCTCTACTACTACACATATGAAAGAGTTCACTTGCTTCATTGCCCCTCAGTTTTTCAGGCTCTGTTACTTCCATTCTTATGCTACCTCCTGCCTTAATTTTAATCAGCAAAAGCTGATTAAAAATTAAGCACTTCTGTATCAGTAACAGACAAATCCAGCAGCAAAAACCTTTCCTAAGACCTTCACCCAATGAAATGCTCCCCAAGTATGACACAGGTCCGTGGAAGACTCTCACTGTTTCCCAAACAAAATACAAAGAAGCCTGTGGTATAATTTCCCTTTCTGCTTAAGGGAGGAGGATGTGATGCCCAACGTACCATCTAGCTTCCTAGTCCTGAAGCTGGAGCACACCACCGGAATATCAATTTCAAAAATATCAAAAAAGTGACAGATGAAAAAGAATTAGAACCATTTTTTTGAACGTAACTTTCCTCACCATATTTTTCTTTCCTAGAGAAATTACTTCTCATAACCAGCTTCCCAAAATTTTCTTTCAGCTCTTCATCAAGGCTTTCATAAATAAGACAAAAATGTTAAGACCAAGGTAAGGTCTTACCTTTGGATACAGTTGGGCTTCTGGAACAGCAAGCAGGAAGATGAGGGTCACTGAAAGAAGGAGGTTTGAACATCCTTGTCTCACCCTCACTTACACTAACAATGTCAATGCCATCTAGTGGTCAAGATAACTGTGATGTAAAAAACTGGGTAAATTTATGCAAATACTGCTTGGGGTGAAACCAGAGAAATATAGATTTTTATATTGGATACTTTACACCTCTCATCATGAGGAACAAAAGATCAATGTATACTGGAAAGGTTGTTTTTCAGTACCTGGAAATGCTCCTGAACTTTGCTCTCCGTGGGTTCAGCAAAGAATGGTATATTACATGTGCCTCTGCATCCTTCTGCTTTTAAATATTATAGAGGAAAAAATATATCAATAATGGGAAAACCTTGCATCCAGCTGCATGAATAGCAAAAATGAAATAAGTTAGGTCAAACAACAATATTTAGATTTAGTAAATATGTAAGACTGAAGCATTTGTGAGCTGGTTTTCAACAAAACCAGGCAATAAATACAATCCATTTAAGGACATACATGCAGCCAATAACATCTGTAAACATCCATCACATCACAGTGCATTTAATGAAGGTGGGAAATAGAAAGTTCATAAGGATAAATACACAATACCTAAAGACTTTTTGTTAGAAAACAAGGAGATGAATATTTAACATCATCATCAGTATTTAACATGTTTTGTAATACCTTTTGTTCCAGCCTGATTCCCAGTTTGGTGTGAGGGGGATTTTTCAGTTTGCCTGAGAATCCTTCTGCCAAGGTCATCCAAAACTCAGTATGTCTGGAAACGCAGCAAAAACAAACCTTGCTGAAAGAAAGCCGCTCCTTACCAGAACCTACTCTACTTTCCTTTCTGAAAGCAGAAATGTCTGACATACACAATGCAAAAAAGCTGTTATGTCTGCATAAAACCTATTCAACCTAATTTTCCCAGAAAATATGACAGCAAATTGCAAGGTATAGGGAAAATTGCAAAAAGTGTTCTGAAAAAAAAATCATGTCAAGACATTTGGGAAAAATGCTGAACTCATTCATGTAAAATAGCACATACGCTGTTCTTTGAAAGAGAATGAAAACTTGCCATTGGTTTCCATAGTTTCTCCTCCCCTTCCCATATTTGCTGTACATTCAGATAGCAGTTTTGCAAGCACACAGCTCTGACCTCAATCCCCACCTAGCTCAATCCTCTCTTCAGAAGCCCCTGGTGTTCAGATCTTCCTAAATTGTTCTTGCACATGCAAGATTTGAAGTTTCACTGTTAGTTTTATGTATAGAAACACTGCTTCATACACACAGATGCTGGTGTGCAAACCCTAGCCACTTGGTAATGTTTGGAGCAATGCAGCATAAAAGCAATGTCACCTTAATGATGTATTACATTAATACATCATCAAAGCTTATGATATATTATTTTAATACATCACAGCATACTCATTTCATGACAGCAATATAGAACATAGACTCATACTAGTGAGCTGTATGTTAAATTACTACAGAGATTATTTGCAGAAGGACAGAGGAAAAGACCTATCTTAAAAAGAGAGGTCTTACACCTTGTTCCAGTTCCCTTAGGAAAAACTTTAACTGGTCATCTGTATCACATGTCTTTCCATGATATGATAAGACTTCAGTCAGTAACACCAACCACAGGCAATGCCTGGACAAATAAATCAATCTAATTTCTCTGACATAAAAGAAATTATTTGCATAATCTGCATTCCATTGTTCATAGATAATATGTAGATTTCCTCTAGACGTTTTCTTCCATGATTGCCGAAACCACACCAAAATCAGCCTGACCAGTGAGTCTTTGTATGTCTACTAAGGAAATTGGTTATGCATGCATGCATGACTTAGGAAGGGATATTTTGCATATGTTCTAAAGTCAAAACCAGAAGACACACTGGAACATAACAGAAGAGAGAGCACAAAAGCTAAAATAACTTACTGGCTCTAAAGTAAAGCCAGAAAGGAGAAAACAAAATTATCATCTGGAAGCAAACAGAAAAGAAAACAAACAAACCAACAACCAAAAACCTCAACACGGAAATAAAAGAAAAAGACTCCTCCCAAACAAAAATAAACTGAGGGGAAAGTGCCTTCCTCAAAAATCCTTCAGAAAACCTAAACCCAAGCAATATCAACAATGGAACATTTCAGACCCATGGTTCTCCATTGATGTCACTCTAGCATAAGCAAAAGCAGAAACTAGAGCATGAACAGAGAGCCCTTAGAAGCATCAGTAACAGTGAGCGCTGTATCTGAAGTTTCAGACAAGGTCTTATAAAAGCTTTCAGGTATTTTGATATTTGCTTTCCTCTATTTTGAGGGACAAATAAATCCCTTTTTACCCCTCTCCTAATGGACTTTGCAACGCATCCAGACTGTCACAGGAGGCAGCATAGCAGAAGCCCAAGACCTGTCTCAAAGACTGGTGGCATGAGGGGATTCCACACAGGGACTGAACAAGGAAAAGTGCCCGTCACTCCATGGACTAGTGCCCTACACCCTGACAAACAACTGACTGTGCAAATTACATGGTAAATAAAGACATAAGATTAATGAAAGCCACTTGATTGCTTTTTGGGTCTACAGGGCCTTACACACAAAGTCTTTCAACAGAAATCAGTATTTACAGTTTCCTGAGTCTTTGGGGTTAACTGCATCCCAAGTTCAGAGTTCATCCCCTGAATCACTGCCTAAACACAAAAACACTGAACCACTATAAAGACATCCATTTGTACATAAATAAGCCAATTTTATGAATGTCAGCTTGTTTTTTGTAGTCTTATCTCTAAGATTCCCTACATTACTATTTTCCAATGGTATAATATAACCTTTAAGAGACACTGCTTTCCCTACCTAACAGATCAACTCTGTTTCTGAAGAAAAAAACACATTTCTTATTGTTTGCATGCAGAATAAAATGTGCCATTACTAGGCTACAGTTAAGTTATTCTCTATTAAATTACACTTGTACACATTCTAATAATTTACAGGCAAATGTGAGTCTGGCTTCAATTTTTATTTCCCTTCATTTGAATACATCAATATTCTTATGTTTCTTTGGTACACAGCATTCTGTGTTTTCCCACAGTGCTGAATTCTTAAGAAGCATAAAACATTAATCATAATATTACTGGAGGGGGGATAAATGCTACTTACACACATTTGCAAATCACAAGTCTTTGCAGAGAAGAAAAGAAAATAACACACATTAGTAGAATGAGAGATTAATGAGAAAAATGTATGCCAAAAAAAACCTCAAAAAGGGGTGCTCATTTTTCAAAGGGTGGGAAAGGCCTCATAAAAATAACTTTCCTGTTGTATAAAATCAATTGCTATATAACAGACCTGAAAAAAAAATAGTGCTTTGTATATGTACAGTCCCTCTTCCCTGTAGGTCCCCAAAATCTTTCTTTTAGGTGAATCTGCCCTTAACAGATAGCAGGGTGGGTGGAGAGAACAAAACCTTTCCAACCTGAGTGATTCTGGGGAAAGCTATGGCGTAATTTTGGGAGTGCAAAACAGAAAGTAACTATTTTCATTAGTCCATTGTTACCTAGTCCATTATTCAACACACATCACAAGGCTGGGTAGTCCATAGGACCCTGCCCTTCCAGCTACACCTGAGAGCAGAGCTGGAACAAAGAGAGTAGGCAGCAGCCAAGACCTTCACTGTCCACCCAGCAGTGGGCAACAGAGCCCTGTCCTCCATACACTTTTCCTGGGACCATGCCCAGCTCAGAAGATGTTTTTAGCTTTGTGAGCCACTGTGGCTTGCTGACATTGCTGAAGCATCACTCTCTTCAGGATTATGAGTTTTGAAACCCACTAACATAAATACTCTATCAGAATAAATTCTAATGAAAACATCATCGAGACTCATCTGTGTGAAGAAAATGTAGAACAGATCAGCTGCTCAAGTACTAACAAATTACAGTGTCTTAGTAGCAACAAATATTGTGCAAAGATCTAGAGCCTGACATACGTACTGGATAAATTGAAACCACATGAAAACATATTTTAATTATGAGATACTAATTAGAAAATAATAGCACCTAAACCATTGCTGGAGATAAAGAGAGGCAAAGGGAATGAATGAGCCCTGGGGTACTTCAGAGTCAAGGACCAAACCCAGGTTTTAATCCTTGTGCTATTCCCTCCTTCTGAGCAGAGCTGCACTGAGTTCTGTGGAGTTCAGTGTGGAGACCAAAAACAGACAACACACCTGCCAGCACTGGAAAGAGGTTAGTATTAAGCATGGGAGGAAAGAATAATATGCCTCCTGCTTCTGAAAAGAGAAATAAGGACAGCCAGGCATAGAATTCCCAGGTGTAACCCCCATTCCCACTGCAGGTCCTCAACACCTGCACCACCACACCACCATTGGAAGGTATGGTGGTGCAGCCCCAGAAGAAAGCTGTCACCACCCTGCATACAGCCCCTCTTCAGTTGGACCAGCCTTCGTACATACAATAAACATCCTGTTCCTCTGCAGTCTGTGAGCTCAAGGAACAAAGTTAAGCCATAAAAAGGTTTTGCTGCTCGTTAAAACTTCATGTCCTGAGGGACAACTTCTAAGCCTGCAGTCCTCAGCCCAAAGCTCTGGCCTGCAGTCACGAGCATGGCAGCAGTGATGTGTGACAGAAGGCCTCCCCACTGGTGGTCAGAGCTCCCAGAGCAGCACAGCGGAGGGGATGGGATGTAGGGACAACCTCCAAGAACTTGGAGAAGCTGCTGATGCTTTCTGCAGAGGTATTTTCTGTATATTAAGCCCATAGAGCATCTGTAACTGGTGTACCACTGGCTGCATTTTGCCCAGATGATTTTTAAACATCATCTAACTTGTACTGCAAGCAGCTCAGGGATCAGACAGTGCCCTGGACTTAGTTAAAAACCATAGCACAGCTGAAACCTCACCTGATCTGAATGCATTCATGCAATGTTAGCCAACTATTTCAGAGGAAAATGGATAAAAAAATAAACTGTTTACTCACATGTAGATCTAAGGTTTCCTTTTGGGGGGAGTGATTCAAGTATTTTTCTGAGGTCTGCTGCCTACTAAAGCAGTTATGTACAAATCCCCTGTTAATAAAACCAAAACATAAAAAGGAGAGCCATGCAATGTTATAAATCTCATTATGTAAAGTCTAATGTTCAAAATTATTAACAAACAAGTTTTGAGTCCTCATTACCCTCTGTATAATTCAACATGTATTTAAAATCCTATGGTATCAGCTCTCTCTACTAAGTCTTGTTCAGATCACTGCAGGAATTTATTGCAAATTTTGCAATGCTTTTGACCTGTATCATCTTATTAAACTTTTATGAAAAATCAATGGAGTTCAATCATATTATGAGCTGTTCTTCACACACATGTCAGTGGCAAATGGAAAAGTCTATTTATCTCATTGTTTGGGTTGAATTAGATACAAGTCTGTGACCATATGTCCATGGTGCTGATGAACTTTAGAGTACAGGATTAAGAAAATAAGAGATATGCAACTTTGGAAGCAAATATGAGACTGAGATCTTGAAATCAATGTTTGTGAAGGAGGGGTGGGTTAGAAGTTACAGAAATACAAATTAAGTAATTGCATTAAAAGAATGTTTTAAGTAGACACCCCCTAAGGAGCTACATTCTGATTCAAGTGGAAATAGACAACTTGATCACATATTCATATCACTACCACCACTAGGAGAAAGAGAAAAGATGGAAGCATACTTTCCCCTTTTCCTTTTTACTAGGGTCATTTTGAACAGCACAAGCAGGGTAGTGAGGAGTTGGTGGTGCTCTTCTCTGGGCTGGTGTACTCAAAGAAAAGTGCTCCCCTGACACACACTGCAGTCCTGCATGGGAGCAGGAGTGCATGGTAGTTCAAGCACCTCAAGAAAGACTTGACAGGAGAGAGACCTCACACTCTTGAGTGTACAATGAAGTTACACATCCAGACAACCTGATATCACCTATGCCTGCCTGGTGAGTCCTATAAGTGCCAGCATCTGCAGGGGTACAAGGAAAATGAGTTAATAAACAGACCACATCTCCATATCAACTATCACACCTTGAATATGGACTCTGGGATGCAAGGCTACACTTGCTAGCTTACTGCTTTTTTACACATATTAGGGACACAAAGACAGGATTAGTTTCAGCTTCTAGTTTCAGGATCACCACATTTCCAGTTGCAGAAACTGAAATAACCAGGAGCAGAAACTCTCTCAGGGATGTTTCAATACTTTAAGCTCCAATATATTAAATAAGCAATGCACAACACATTAAGCTTAACAGAAAAGATAGTGTCTCTTGTTTGTTCTATTTCTTTATTTTTCTTACCTATTGTTTTGTTTTTAATTTCCGTGAGTAAGCAGTATTGGTATCCTGCTGGCTTCCTGCTAGCCACAGGAGAAGGAAGGGGAATTTCTGCAATATAAAAATACACTGAAAGTATAGAAAGGTTAAGAATTCTAGGACAAAAAAAAAAAAAAAACAACAAAAAATAAATAAGCTAAACAAAGGCAAAGCAACCTGACAAAATTAGCCTTTATCAAATAACCACAGATGAGAACTCTACAAAGAAGAGGCTGGTAAAACTGAGTCCTTGGTAAAGATACACTGATGATATTTTAAAACAAAGCTGTGAATATAGCTTGTTTTGTTTGCCTCGGTTTTGTTTGTTTGGCTTTTAAAGTAAGATTTTGAGTGGTCTCCAGCAAGGCATGCCAAGGTGCATGAAAGTGAGATTACTATTCACATACCTCAAATAGAGGCATAATTCAATATCCCACTGCAAATGGAAGAGAAATCTTTAGACACTAATGACAATTTTTCTGTTTATTATCTTGCCAAATCCACAGGCTATTTGCTTTTATGCCAGCCAGGGTTGTGCGGGGGTTTTTTTCTAGGAAAAGGCAGCTGATGTGCTTCTAGTAGGCAAAATGGGTTTTGTTATAAATAAAAGAAAAAAAATAGTGAAAATCAGAAGAGAAAAACAAATGCCACATTTTAAAAATTTCAAATGCACAAATATTTTACGCCAACTACTTCACCTCCTATTACATTAACTACTAGTTACATTAACTAAAACATGTGGAAAGGCTATTTACATGTGTTTGGCATTTAATAAGAGCCTGAAACCTTACATGCTGCAAGCATACCTTAGCAAAGACTTGCAGTTTTACCCAGCTGGAGTGGACAAGGGTCAACAGGCCAGCTTCAACCAGCAACAAGTCTGAACCTAAGGAGCATTATGCACAACAATGCATTTTGCTAAATGAATCTATGTTGTGGTACTTTTTACTGTGGCTCTCTTTGTATAGCAAATTGAAATCACACATATTGCAAAAAGGAACTAATCCCAGGACTTAGTGCTTAACAAATGTTGAGTTCATTTTGTTGCTGCATCCTCTGAAGGGAATTCTGTTTTGCTGTCTTCACCCTTGATTACTGTGGGGAAAAGACCTAATGGGATATTCTTTTGGCCTGATGGACAAAACATGTGTGTTGATGCATCTCACAATGTGAACATGGTCATCAAGGGAATTGCTGCTTAACCATTCTAAAGTTAACTTGGGTATTGCAGAGTGTTTTCATTATCTTTGGTGGACTGAAAAGACAACTGAGGAAAAGACGTTTAAAATGCAATTTTCTGCAATTTACATCAAGTACATTTATAATGTAAGAAGCAAACAGTAAGTTATTATAAGAATAGAAATTTATAGTCAAACAATACTCACTTTACTCAAGATACAAATACTCTCATCAACTGTTATTTAACAAAATTTATCGAGATAACAGGGAACGTCTGGAAAGAGACTCTGACCACTGTTTTGACTTCAAATAATGTAGGAAATAAACTTGATTACATTTAATGATTAGTTTAACATCTATTAAAACCAAATTTCCAAACCTCAGCTCTAGTCAATCATTAAATATAATCATCCCTTGGGAGTAAAGGAATTCATTCAGTTGTGTACATGAATGATATTTTCTGTAATGACTTTTCCAAAGCTGACTTGTGCCTTCAGGTGGTTTATTTAGGTTTCTTTCTCTCTGTTGGAAAGGAGGGAGTTTTGAATGGTGATGAAATTCAGAACACAAGTGTCAGGTGTGAATCTTTGGCACTTAATTTGTAGGGCGTGTGGCTGAGGCCACCTCAGAGTTGGGACTGGAAAAACCAAGGGCTTTTTCTCAACATGTTTCAAGCAGTCTTACATACTAGGTTACACAAATCACTACATGAAGTTTCTCAGTTTCAGTCTGTAAAATGGGAACAACTAGATTTCTCTGCCTCATTGTGGTATCACTAAACTAAGACACATTAATCCTTGGCAAGTAATTAGATACCATGCCAATATAAACCATATTAATAAGCTAAGATAGTGCTACAAAGTTTAATTGAGTTATTCACAAACTAGGAATAAGTGATCAGAGGAAGAACTCAATTTTCATTATAAGTGCTTACCTAGTTTTGTCAGTTTTTATCAGTATCTCATAGGTTATATTCTTTGATAGTGTAAAGGGCAAAATGGCCATTAACTTTAAAACTAGGCCAACTGATGCCAGCTGAAGTTCACATCTAATCCTGCTCCTACTGAGTACAGTGAAAATATGACTCCTACTAATGACTCCAGAAAAGCTGCAAAACGCTCTTCCTTTTCCTTGTAATTATGCTGGTTCAATACACTTGGACTTACTCTGCTCATGCCATATATCAGTTATTTTATGGGAAAGTCTACTGTTAGATTAACAAAATCCCTTCCAATTTCAATGTTACTTTTATATA
The DNA here is from genome assembly GCF_012275295.1 of Melopsittacus undulatus. Taxonomy (NCBI): domain Eukaryota; kingdom Metazoa; phylum Chordata; class Aves; order Psittaciformes; family Psittaculidae; genus Melopsittacus; species Melopsittacus undulatus. The sequence continues at coordinate 61,321,745 of NC_047532.1, read as the reverse complement.
AACCAGTATAGCATGTGCAAGGATCTAATTTCTAATTACAGTAAAACAGGAAAAGAGGTGGAGGGAGGAACATGTAGTTTCATTGTCAGACATTTTATCAAATAGCATCCACATTTGCTTGGAAGTAAGGCTTAACCAACAATCTTCTTCCTCAGTAACTACCCTCCTTTAGCTTTTAAGCCAGGTATGTAGGTAATTAACAGAAACTTTTTGCTACCTCTAAGGAAGTCCATGAAATTTAGTAAAACTTTAGCTTTAAAGAAAGGCATGAGTTAGCCAATGCAGAAGAAATCTTGACAGTTAACCTGGCTATTAATCAGATTATTCCTCACTGTGCTCCAATTTAAGGGGAAAGGAGAAAGCTCTGTGAACTATCAGGTGTGTTTGGGTTTCAGTTGTTTGGTTTGGTTTTTTTGTTTGGTGGGAGGGTTGGGGGGGTGGGTGTTAATTCTTTTTCTTTATTAAATGGGGAGATATAAAAAATAAACCAAAACTACTTCAGTGCTATACTGTTGAACAACAAAAAAGTTCTGACAATCTCTGTCAACAGAGGAACTCCCTGAACACACCAAACAAACCACTTTGCTGAGAATGTCACTTTATAGTGCAAGTATGTTTAATTAATCTTATGAAAGATGGAATAATGTAAATGTGCAATATACAAAAAGCTTATTTTTAAATTACTAGACCAGGTTTTAATTGCTGATAACCTCAGGTCAGACATACAATAGGCCAGGCCTCTGTGAAGCAGTAAACTTGGCATCAGTTCTCTACATTCAGGCACAGTCTGATCAGACTTTTAGTTTGCAAAGGTCATTTAATTAGTAGTATCAGTAACTCTTACTACTTTATTATTATCTTCCTTTAGCTAATGATACCATTTTGCATGTGCTAAGTAAAACAGGAATTAACAAAATTCCAATGGCTTACATAAATGATAAATAACAAACCATTTTAAGGAAGAAATCTCCTAGGGAGTGCGGAAAAACCTGCAGCTGAAGGCGAGCGAGTCAGGATGTGTAACTCTGCACAGGCATAAACAGGAAACGGAGCAGCTTGCATTTGGATTGACAATCTGGCTCCAAATGGCTCATCTACAGCGGGCACAATGCTTGACCCCTGTCAAACATGAGAGCTGTGGTTTTGTAAGTCTTCTGTCCTGATACCTTTCAGGGCTCCTTTACATAAAATAAAATCTTTATCATTCCATATGGTCAAGAAAGGTATTGCTTAGTGAAATACTTAGAATTAATGATGTCATTTTATTGCAGAACATTTCCCCATGCATCTGCTTCCTATCATTTTGGCAGTAAACCCCCCTGGAATGGAAACATCAGAAATTAATAAATTTTTGATTAATAATGTTTTGTTCTTTTGTTGTCATGTTCCAACATAGTTAGCTTTATATTCTAGAAAATAAGTCTCAAATGCTATGCCCACCAGTGTCACCAACTCTACTTCTTCTATAGATTTCATGTTTCTGATGCACTGACCCCAGAACAATTAAACATTTTGTAAGTTCATTGTGCAATACCTTATCCTGGTGTTTCTAATGCATATGTCCTGCAAGCCAAATTCACCATATTGCCAGGAAATGATACCCATACAGAGTAGTGCTGTATATCTGTTTGAGGATTTGGTAGACAGGAAAATGACAGAAAAACTTAAGACAATAAGGTGAACAATAAGGTGAACAATAAACCTTTCATGACAGAGATGTATCAGACCCTTTCCATTACATTGCACAGATAAAGATACTCGTAAGCAGAGATGCATTTCATCTGAAAACAATGTGGGCATTGCTGAACTCAAAGGAAATTAACAGCATTAACTTTATTCCTAAGGATGTTTGCCAAGCCAAGAATTCGGTCTTTGTACAATAGACGCAGCACTAAAGAGATTTAGCCATGTAACCAGAAAAATAATAGTGTGAAGAGCATCAAAACCCTGGGAGTTTGTTCTGGTTCTCTGCAACAAACAGAAGTCCACAAACAAGACTGTCAAATCAATAGCCTAAAGTTAAATATTTTTTAAAAGATCAGAATTAAATGGAACTGACTTGGAAAAGTTATGCATAACAAATTTGGATCTGGGAACCTCATGTTCAAAGCTTCTGAAAACAGGAATTGGTCTAGTATTCAACATAATGATTATCAGCTAGAACACACAAGGAAAAAAACACTATGTGCCACATCACCATCTCAACTAATATTAAAACCAGAGATTAAATTTTAGTATTTTTTATCTTACACTATGCTCCCATATTGTTGTCAGAAAGGAAAATAGCTCTGTAAAACATTATAAGTACCTCTATTTTACAAGATTTTAAGACACACCAAGCAAGACTGAGACAGCTTCAATCATTCACATATTTCCAGAGACAGCTAAAATCACATCATATTTTTCAGTGCTAAAATAAAAATCTTGCAGTATCCAAACTCTTGTATTCAACACTGCAATAAACAGGCTTAGAGAGTAACAGCCACCATTTCTAAACAAGAAAAAAAAAACTTATATTCTGTATTATAAAATTATCATTTAGAAAAATATTAACAGCTTATTAAAGAAACCTCCTGAATTCAGAGTGATAATTTCCCTAACCACTTTGTAAATGTGCTAACTGACAATTACAATTGTTCTTCAAACATCTTCTGCATGGTATAAACATTGTAGAAAGAATATCACTAGGATACTCCATATGGACCTTCAGAGCATGTTCACAGTAGCCCTCTTTTGATGTTGCAGAGCTCTATTTATACAAAACACACAAAGCGTGGTACAATTTCTTCCTCAGAAAAAAACATGCAAGGTTTTATCCATTTTATGAAGGTTAGTGCTATCACTAACAAGCAGCTGAATTATACATGCTAGGATAAATACAACTAGTATTATAAGGAAATGGGGAACACCAAGTTTTAGATTTGTGTGGTTTAAAAATGTTTTTCTTGTTCCTTTTTTCCCCATATTATTATTCATACCATGGTGACCAGTAATAGCTAGGTCTACAGGTCACAAAACACAGAAAAATGTCCTTACCCAAAAAGGCTAATGGTCCAATACAGTCTTCCCTAAACCTTACAATCTAAAGTTTTGGAGAGGTGTGAGGGCTGGTTAGGTTTCATTTTAAAATTAATTTAAAAAAAACCCAATTGGTTTGTACTTTGGAAATAAATATTCTGCAGACAGATAACAGCTTGCATGTGATCTTTCAATCTTATCTTTAAGAAGAATATTATATC